>NW_024412376.1:163977805-164030092 GCF_014898765.1 Herpailurus yagouaroundi | reverse complement strand
GCGGAGGGGGTGCGTGGGTGTTGGCTGCTGGGAGTTGTGCACACCTGTGTGAGAAGGTGCTGAGGGCTGCGGGCAGGAGTCCTGAGCTCACCGGGAGTGTAGAGAAGGCCACCCCCCTGGCCACCCTCCGTCATCCGAGCTTCTTTCCTGCTCAGTGGTTAAGCCGTGAAGGCACAGGGCGGGGTCATGGGGGCTGCACTGAGGACCCGCTCAGACCCTACTGGCTGTGCCACCTTGGGCAAGTCACTTAACCGCTCTCTGCCCAGCTCCTTTCTCTGCGATGCACACGTGAGGAATGTAGCTATGGTTGCTTAAGCTCCCACTCCTGCTGTGAGTTCTCTCCCCGAAGCTGCACAGAACCTCCCTAGGGTAAGGATTATGTGAGCACCTGACAGGCAGGGGCTGAGTCCGGAGGTGGGGGCGGAGGCGGAACTCACGGGGCAGAGGGGAGGGGTCCCGTGCTCCAGAACTCCGGGATTGCTTCCTGGAACACGCTGATCCCTGTAATGGAAAGTCGACCTTCCCAGAAGGCCCGTGTGAGGAATCAGTGCGAGGAGGCTTCTCAGTGCCTTTAGTCGAAACAGGTTACCTTGAAGCCAGTAGCAGCCATTAGGGTTGCGGGGATCTGAGGCTCAGGAAGGGACCCCAGGGCGGGCCAGCAGTGGGACCTTGCTGGTCATTGTCATTCTAGCCCTGAACACGGTCAGAAAATGTTTCCCTTGCTCTTGCCTTTCTAAGGCCGGGTGGACAGCCCAGGGATCATGGGCCAGCGGGGAGGGGCAGGAACAAAGAGGGGGGCCTGAGGGCCTCGGGCTCTGGGGCAGGGGTGAGGAGCCCTTCCTGTAGGAGGGGGGGAGGGGGAAGAGCTTGCGGAGAGTGGCCAGGGCTGGTTCAGAAAGACTTGAAAGCAGCGGAGTGGGGGCAGGGCCTGGGGCTCAGAGTGAGGGAGCTCCCGGCACCGCCCCCCCCCCCGCCTCCACTGGGGGGGGACCGAGGCTCTGCTCTTGCCTTTGTATTTATTTTTGGAACTGCCACAGGAAATATTTTACTTCTCATTCATCTGTAGAAATGAAATAAATGCCATTTTTCTTAATTGTAACAGTTAACATTTGTTAAGCACCTACCAAGTGCCAGGGTAAACGCCCGGGGGGGGGGGGGGCGGCAAGCTGTGGCCCATCAGCCCGCTGCCTGCTTCTGTAAATAAAGCTTTATTGGTACCCAGCCACGCCCACTTGTGCACCTGCTGTCTGTGGCTGCTTTCCTGCTGTGCTGACAGGGTTACCTAGATGGGGCAGTTACCCGTAAAGCCAGAGACAGTTACTGCCTGGCCCTTTGCGGCTGGAGTGTGCCACCCCCCTGGTCTGTGCTGTCCCTGATTTGAGTTCATTCAGTTCTGGACACAAGCCCAGAGGGAGGTACCTCGCGCCTCTCATTTTACGGATGGGTACAGCCTGTAGCCTGCCCAGGGTCACAGAGCTGGTACGTGGGGGAGCAGGGATCTGCTCCCGAGCAGCCCACATTATTACTTTTTTGGGGGGGAGGGAATTTGTATTTTTTATTAGCTTCTAATTTGAATTTTACCACGTTTAGAGAATATGGTCTGTATACTATCGATTTTTAAATATTTATTGACAATTAAAATCTTTTTTTAAGTTTCTTTCTTTTGAGAGAGCAGAGGAGGGGCAGAGAGAGAGAATTCCAAGTTGGCTTCAGGCTGTCGTCGCAGAGCCCGATGTGGGGCTTGAACTCGCAGAACTGTGAGATCATGACCTGAGCCAAAATCAAGAGTTGGATGGTTAACCAACTGAGCCACCTAGGCATCCCTCTTTTTTTTTTTTTTTCAATGTTTAATGCTTATTCATCTTAGAGACACACACACAGAGTGCAGTGGGGGAGGGGCAGAGAGAGAGGGAGACACAGAATCCGAAGCAGGCTCCAGGCTCTGAGCTGTCAGCACGGAGCCCGACGCGGGGCTCGAACCCACAGACTGTGAGATCATGACCTGAGCGGAAGTCAGATGGTTAACCAACTGAGTCACCCAGGTGCCCCCTCCTTTTTTTTTTTTTTTTTTTTTAATTAATTTCAATTCAAGTTAGTTAACATGCAGTGTAGTATTGGTTTCGGGAGCAACCTGGGACCTGATCATTTTTAAAGGATCTTTGTGTTAAATATATATGTAATATTTTTAGTAACGGTTAACACATTAACGGTTAACATATTTCATAACCGGTCAGTGGCGTGGAGTATGTTCACACCGTTGTGCCACCATCACCACCCAAGTCCAGAACTTTCCCGTCCTCCCAGAGTGGCAGTCCACGTTCTTAACCATGACTCCATGCTGCCTTGTGGGAGTTTTGGAGGAAAAAAGGCAAACGTCAGCGGCGTCCTGACTTCGCACAGGAGGCTTTGGACGGCGGGTTTGCGTTTGAGCGCTGGCTCTGCCATTTGCCAGCTGATGGAGGATGAGGCACACGAACTCCTCTGTACCCCCTACAACTCGGTGTCCTCGTTTGTAAAGCGGGGACGCCCCCAGTCCCTGTCCCTGGAGATGGCGTGAGGAAATAAAGAGTCGAGGTGAAGGCCCAGCCTCGTGGGGTGGACAGTGGCAATGATGGGGCGCTAGGTCTGTCCTCTCTGTGGCCCGTGGTGCCCCCTTTATCCTTTCCAGGTCCTGGAAGCATCCTCGGGTCCCATCACATGCCTTGAAGCCCCTCCTCCTGGACCTCAGAGGACCCAGATGCCGTGTGGATGAGGCCTCCCGCTGTCCCTTCTACCCCGTGGCCCAGACTTGGCTGGAGGGCCACCTTAGAGAATGAAAGAGGGTTCTGTGTGCGACCGTCCTGACTGCCCATGTGGCAGTAATGCCCTTGTGTGTGCCAGGTCAGGGGCCCCAGTGGCTCTGCCTCGGCTGCATTTTGATTTGGGAGTCCTGGACTGGCCCCTGGTCCCTTTGTCAGAGCTGGGGTGGGGGTTTGTGGAGTGGGACATATCACGAGGGGGTTTCCTGCTTCCTTGGGAGGACAGGCAGCCTGTGAGGATCACAAGGTAGTGGGGGCTAGGAGGGGTCTGGCATATTAGCTCGCTGAGACACGGGGACGCAACCTGGCTTTCCTTTGTCATGTCTCCCCCTTTTGAAAAAGTGGGGCGGCCTGCACACAGCATAGGATTAGCCATTTTAAAGTGTTCCATCCAGTGGCATGTGATGCGTTCGTGAAGTTGTATAACCACCACCTGTATCTGGTTCCAAGACATTTTCGTGGCCTGCGGTGAAAGCCTTGTGCCCGCTAAGCGGTTCCTCCCCGCCGCCCCCTCCCTCAGCCCCTGGCAACCACCGGTCTACCTTGCGTCTCTAGGGATTTGCCCATCCTGGACATTTCGAGTGAATGGGATCCTATGTGAATGTCCTCAAGGTTCATGCAGGTCGTAATGGGGGTCGTCTGTGCTTCAGCACTTTTTATGGGTGAGTAGTTTCATCGTGCGGCCAGACCACATTTTATTCTCCATTCGTCTGTGGATGGGTGTGTGGGTGGTTTCCGCTTGGTGCCCGGTGCGCCCAGCGTTTGAAGCAAGGCTTCGAGTGTTAAGATGCTCTTCCGGGGGCCTTTGCTGCCCAGGTTGTGTTGTCGCCTCTTACTGCCAGTGTCGTCACCGACCCGCTCGGCGGATGCTCCTGGACAGACACTCCACGCTAGCGTGTGCTGGGAGCGGCCGGCCTGGACTTGTTCTTGACCCGAGAATGGCTTGCTGGCTTCCCATTTTCCACGCCGGGGTGTGGGAGTGCCCTGCGGCGGGAGGGGTGGCATGGGGGCCGCCCGAGTCGCCCCAGAGAGGCTGCTGACGCGGCGCTGGGAGCCCGGGCACCTTTCTGTTGGTTCCTGGAACATGCTGGCCTCTTCCTGCCCAGAGGTTTTTGTGTGCTGCTTGCCGTCCGGCATGCTCTTCCCTGCCCTCACCAGAACGGTTTTCTGAGCCTCCACATCTTGGGTTAAATTTTCCCCTCCTCGGAGACGTCTTCCCCGTCCATCCCGGGTAGATGCCCGCCTCCCCTCTGCTATTTCCCCTCCCCTGCACTCTGTTTTCTTCTGAAGTCATCACCATCTGAAGTGTTTTTTTCCTCATTTATGATCATCCCCCCCCGCCCCCCCTCAATGAGCTGGGGGGCGGGGAAGCACCACAGGACAAGAACCGTGCCTGACATGTTTATGCTCATCTTTCAACACAGGGTATTGGCGCACAGTAGGTGCTCAGTAAATAATTGCCTGTTGCTTAGAGTCCGACGTAACTTAACTTCCTGATTCCAGGCATCAGGCTTTGTGTCCTAGAACACGTTTCTTCTGAGCATCACTTCCTTTCTTAGTCAACACGGAGACCATCCGGTGTCCCTACCTCTTGGGGTTGGTGTGAAGGTCAGAAATAACCTGTGCAGCCTTCCCAGAGCTGTGCTGGGCTGTAGTAGGTACTTGGCAACCCGTGCTGCTGTTGGCGGAAGTTGGAGACGTGGTCACGGTGTTTGCGCAGGAGTCTCCCTATGCTGGGTGACCTGTACGCGTGCTCGCCCAGAGGTGGGCAGGGGACTCCTGGAGCCAGGCTCCCCGCCACTCGCCACTCGGAGCTGTTGAGCCCTGAAGCGTGGCTCCTCTAGACCGACCTGCTGGCGAGTGAAAACAGGTTTCTAAGACGTTGTATCGGCGGAGGGTGTAAATGATCTCAGTAAAAAACTTTAACAGTCGTCATGCATTGAAATGATACTATTCTGGATCTGTTGGGCCCAATGAAATGTATTATCAAAATTAGTCCCGTTTGTTTGTTTGTTTGTTTGTTTGTTTGTTTGTTTTAAAGTGGCAACTAGAAAATTAAAAACTGCAGGTGGGGCTCGCATGGTATTTCTTTGGGGGCAATGCTGCTGTAGACCCTAATCTCCTTGAGGGCAGGGGCCAGGCTCAGGGTACCCTGCCTCTGCCTTCTCCGAAGTACATGTCCCTAGGCAAGTTAATTAAATTTTGTTGTGCTTCAGTTTCCTCCTCGTAAACAAGCAGTCGGGTCTGATGATTACAAGCAGTGACGGTGCACATTTGAGGGCTTCCCGTGTCTCCTGGGAAGGAGCGAGAGCCCCAGTAAGAGGAGGTGTGGCAAGGGCCCTGCCCACACCAGCCTTCACTCTGGGGACGCAGAGACCCACACAATCGAAATAGAACACGGACCCAGTCGCTGAGACCGATTGTCCCCCGAAGAATCCAAGGAAGAAGGCGCCGTGGACTTCATACTGCCACGAGAGCCGGGTCTCTGGTTGGGAGGATCTCCATCCAGGGATGGCTCTCCGCCCAGCCTGGTCCATAGCAGGTTCTTCCTAACTGGCGGCCGAGGTGACTACTCTGGGACGGCTCAAGAGCATTGGGCCACTCCGCTAAGACGAACCTCCACTTGATGGCCCTGGCCTTTTTAATCCCAATGCATGTAATCACCACATCGGGATTTTGCTGCTGTTCTCTGAAGATTTTGCAACCTCACCTTTATTTTCCATGGCTCCTGAATGCAAGACGCTCATCCCAGCAGCTTACTCACGGCCAGCTCTGATTGGACAAGCACCTGATCGGCCGGCTCTGATTGGACGAGAGCAGCTGATCAGCCAGCTCTGATTGGACGAGAGCAGCTGATCGGCCAGCTCGGATTGGACAAGGGCAGGTGATCGGCCAGCTCTGATTGGACGAGAGCAGCTGATTGGCCAGCTCTGATTGGATGAGAGAAGCCGATCAGCCAGTTGTGATTGGTTGAGGGCAGCTACTTCTCGGGGTGTGGCAAGGCCGCCCTCCTGCTGTACATATGCTTCTGCTCCATACCCCATCTCCATGGATTTTCTGCCAGACCTGGGAGGGAGAATGGATTTTGTCCCCAGCCCAGCCAGGAACCACTAGGGAGACGATTCACATCACCCCTGGAAGCTCTGGTGTCCTACGGGTGGGCCACCCCCCCCCCCCGTACCCGTCACGAGGTGTGTGTGCTCCACATGGACAGATGCACAGAAGAGCTTTGTTTCAGTTCTGCAGAGGTCTCCTAACGTTGTCCTCCTAGTTGTCCACAGGCACCGCCGGCCTGCAGGTGCCTGGCATTGTACTGCCTTCTGGGCTGGGGGGTTGAGAGTGGAGACCCAGGGTAGGTGATGGAAGGCGCCAGAGTCTTCCTTTCCAGCTCCCTCTGGGCCGGCAGCACCTCAGTGCTGCGGAATGAGTGAATTACCTGAGGTTGCACAGGTAGAAATGGGAGTGGTGGGCCTGCTCTGGCTACTCCTACAGTTGCTGATTATATATGAAAAGTGTGCAGAGGCCTTATCTAGGCGTTCAAAGCTCGCGTGGACTGCCCCCAACTCAACTGCCGGTATTTACCCCAGCGGACTGCACCTACCCCCTAAGCACTGCTCTCTCTTCCAGATCCTTGTTTGCCAGCTCCCTCTGCCTGGAATGGCCCCCCATGGCCCGCCTGTGACCTCCGCTTGCTTCATGGCCTGGTGGGCCCGCCTGGATGTTTCTTCCTCCATTCTCCCCGGGCCCCCGGGAGAGACCTGTTTGCTTACTCTCCAAGTTCAGATTGAGTGAGTGAAGTCACCGCGGTTGGATTAAGACAGGAACGGCCTGGAAGCAGAAAGAATGCACCAAAGGGGCTTCTGCTCATCCCAATTTTGCCAGCGTGGCGTGGCCCGCTCCTGCCTCCCTCTCCTCCCACGCTTTCAGTAGGGCGTGTGGCCAGCTACACCATCTGCCCACGGTTCCTGACTGAACCAGGCTTTTGCACAGGCTGTTCCCTCCGACCGATTTGCCCATTAGCTTTTCCTGCCCTCATCCACCCGGGGAACATCTTCCACTTGTGCTTGGGATCCATCATCAACCTTATTTCCTCCAGAAAACCTTCCCTGATGTACGTACCCTCTCCCCTTCCCCAGGCCAGGTCAGTCGTGTCCCTAGGGCTCCTGCTGCTCTAAGCATCCTTCTGTTACTGCCCTGGACATAGTATTGCAGCTGTCAGTGACTTATCTGACTCTTCCATTAGAAGTCTCCAGAAAGTTCTGGGAGGCTTGACATGCCATCTGATTCACAGTGGGATTCCCAGAACCTGGGTGGGGCACACAGTAGGCAGTCAATAGGTTTTTGGCCCTTAGTCTCACAGATCCCAGTAATGTCAGTGCTGGGAGGAGCCTCAGCAGGGAGGTGGTAGGCTCTCCTCTCTCTTGCTTGTGTTGGGTCCACTCGGCCCTTAACTAGCCTCACTCTATTCTCTGCAGCAGTCACCCCTAGTGACTACCCTGCGAACCTTAGATCCTGCAGAACTCGGGGCTGAGATACCCCAGTGGTTCTGTTAGCCCAGAGATGACACTGGGGAGCCTCTCTTGCTCCTCCGGAAAGTCTCCTTCCCTTGCACACAGGGCTTTCGCTGTCTTACAGTGCAGCCTGCTTTTGGTTTAGGACAACAAATATGTTAGAAAGCTGTTCTCCAGAGTCCAAAGCATCCTCTCATGTTTACTGAAAGCTGTATTTCTTGTTAAGTTGTCCCGGTCTCACCCTTTATCCCAAAGCCCGCCTCAGGATGCATTCAAGGAGGCGTGGCTTCTTTTAGGAAGTTGGCAGAACTGCTTCCTGGGTCAGGGCGGCTGGGTGAGGAAGCTCATTAAGTCGGGCAGTGATTGGGTTTCTGCAGCAAGCCCGGGGTGCTTCATGGCTTGGGGCTAGGTGTTCTTTTTGTCAACCAGATACTTGATTTTGAACCAGGACCTGGATGCCTACAAATTGTGCCAAATCTGTTTAAGCCTTCTGGCAAATGGGCTCTTTAGTGACATTTGTCTCTCCCTGGAATGTGACAGTCACCCAGGATGAGCCCCATTTATGACAGCCTGGGCATTTTAGATCCCCTGAGACTTCTACAAGGGTAACTGAAAACAAATGCAAGACACTTCAGACCAAAGACACAAACAAGTTTTATGGCTGGGTAGGATATTGGAACTGGGGGGTGCTCCAGCAAGAAGATGGGAGGAGGGGTGCCAAGTGCCCCAAACCTCAGGTGTTGACAACATAGATTGGGGATTTGGGATCTCACAGTTCACAAGCTCCTGGGTTACAGCCTCTCTTCATGTTTGTTGGTGAACAGAGAGCTTAGTAGGTAAACTAAGAGGTCAAATGACCAGGAGGTTGGGGTGTAAGTTACTTAGGGCAGGATGTGGGCTGATCACTTCAGATGGGGTGTTCACTGTGACAGGTACAGAGGGACTTCTGCTCACTAGACCCTCGTTAGCATCCATGCCAGGCATCTGCAAGAACAATGCCATGGCATTTGAAAATACCCATGTTGTGGACTTGTGAATTCAACCATCCCTTCCCACTTTGGTTTGAAGCACTGAGCCATTACCACACTTGTAGTTGCTATGTGTCAGGAAGATGACTCCCAAAATATTGCGAATGGCCCCATCCCTTCTCCTTGTGGGCAGGTCAATTTGTAGCTTCAACTCTTCTGATTCAGGAAGTTGATAGTAGACATTTCTTTAGATGGTGTCCTGTGACTATTGGACAAATAATTGATGTGCTCCTGTCTGCTGGAACCAGAGAGAAGAAATCATGGTTTTTTTGAAAATGAGCCATTTAAGAAACTGAAAATTGTCAGAGAGGTCATTTTGTTATCTGAATTAAAAATAATTAGCCCTTTGAAGTTCTTGCTCTACCTTTTATGCCAAACCCAGTGTCTGATTCACTTAATACAAGAGAATGCAGTAAAGGAGGAGCAGAGGAACCAAAAAGACATGAGATCTACAGAACACAATAAGTAAAATGGCAGACATGAACTCAACTATACAAATAGTAATATTAAACGTGAATGGGTTAAACAAGCCAATCAAAAGGCAAAGACTGTCAGAACATATAAAAAATGATCTAACGATACACTGTCTACAGGAGACACACATCTTTGGATTCAAAGATAAAATAGATTGAAAGTACAAGGTTGAAGAAAGATCTGTCCTGTGAAGAGCAAAACCATAAGACAGCTGGAGTGGCTGTACTGATATTATATAAGATAGACTTAAAAATAGAGATACAGAGGGACATTTTGTAATGGTAAATGGGTCAATCCATCAAGAAGATATAAACAATCACAAACATATATGCACCTAACAGAGCGTCAAAATCCATGAAGCAAAACCTGACCGAAATGACAGGAGAAATAGATAATCCCACAAGACATAGTTGGATACTTAAATACTCCACTTTCAGTAATGGATAGAACAACTGGATAGGAGATCGGCAAGGAAATCAAAAACTTGAGCAACCCCGCAAACCGACTAGGCCTACCAACACCATCAGAATGTGTATTCTCAAGTGTACATGGATCGTTCTCTAGGACAGACAATAGGCTCAGCCATAAAACAGCCTCAATGCATTTAAAAGGATAGAAGAAATAATGCAACCTATGCTTTCTGACCACAAGGCAATGACGTTAGGAGGCAATACCAGCAAACAGTGCCTGGCCTGTAGCTGATGCTCTGCTCCCCTCTTGTCAGCCCGACATCCCAGACCTCCACTTGTCCTTCCGATCTCATCCTTCATCACTCTCAACACCTTTACTTCCTGGCCAGACCAAGCCACTGACTTCTCCAACCGCTGTGTCCAGCTTCCCCGTGTTTGCTCATGCTGCCCCACTTTCTGGAAACCCCATTCCACTGCCTTCCTCACCCCCATCCCATCTCCCAAGTTTGCATCCTGCTCTTCCTGCCTTCCATGAACATCTGCCTTAGCGAGCCACAGTGAGGAGGGTACATAAGGAACTGACCAGAGCGGTGGTTCTCTAAGTGGGGTCCTGGACCAGCAGCATCAGCATTACCTGGGGGCATTTTAGAAATGCACATCCTTGGGGCACCTGGACGCCTCAGTCGGTTAAGCATCCGACTTCAGCTCAGGTCATGATATCGCGGTTCGTGAGGTCGAGCCCCGCGTCGGGCTCTGTGCTGACAGCTCAGAGCCTGGAGCCTGCTTCGGATTCTGTGTCTCCCTCTCTCTCTGCCCCTCCCCCTGCTCATGCCCTGTCTCTCTCTCTCAAAAATAAATAATCATTAAAAAAATGCACATTTGGGGCGCCTGGGTGGCGCAGTCGGTTAAGCGTCCGACTTCAGCCAGGTCACGATCTCGCGGTCCGTGAGTTCGAGCCCCGCGTCAGGCTCTGGGCTGATGGCTCGGAGCCTGGAGCCTGTTTCCGATTCTGTGTCTCCCTCTCTCTCTGCCCCTCCCCCGTTCATGCTCTGTCTCTCTCTGTCCCAAAAATAAATAAAAACGTTGAAAAAAAAATTAAAAAAAAATGCACATTCACAGGCCCCACCCTGAGCTACTGGGTCAGAAACACTGGGTTGGGGTCTGGCAGTCTGGCTTTTAACAAACACCGGGAAATTCTGACACTCCCTCCAGCCTGAGAACCAGGGCAGGAAGGGCTTGTCCCCACTTATCCTGTAGTTACACAGTCTGTCTCTTGGGTCGTCACTAAGGGGGGGGGTCAGTCTTCCTGTCCTGCCGAATCTACAGCTGAGCACAGGGACCCTTGTTTCCCAAGGGCAGTTCCTTAAGGGCGGTTCTTCTCTGCCCAGTAAGCACATGCTCCAACTGGCGCTCAGAGCGAAGGGTGCTTGGTTTCCAGGGGTTTCTGGTGGGAGAAGGTGGATGTCCTGACCTTGCTCTACTGTACCTTGTCCCTCTTTGTGATGGATGTGTGATTTCCAGGAAAGAGGGAAAGGGCAGAGTGTGAAAACCAGCCCTGAGCCAGGAGTCACAGGGCCCGGGCTTGCATTCTGCCCACCTACTGCCTGTAACGTCTTGCGGTGGTCCTTTCCCGAGGGTAGTGTGGAGCGTCAGCCGCGTGCTGGGCACTTGGGTCCTGCTGTCTCAAAGCACACTGAGCAAGCACGATAATCATAGTTAATCACAGAACAATACAGCAGCCTTACCTCCCTCTAGATCTGTTTTCCCATTTGTAAATGAAATGTTTTCAAAGAAAAAAAAAGTTGTAGGGGCACCTGGGTGGTTCAGTGGGTTGAGCATCGGACTCTTGATTTCGGCTCAGATCGTGATCTCAGGGTAGTGAGATTGAGCCCCGTGTTGGGCCGTGTGCTGACAGCATGGAGCCTGCGTGGGGTTCTCTCTCTCTAACTCCCCCTCCCCCTGGCCCTCCTCCACGTTCGCACACATGTGCGCACTCTCTCCCAAAATGCATAAAAACACTTAAATTTTTACAAACAGCTACGCTGTAATGTGGTCAAATATACAAAGCAGGGCATGACGACTTATTACCGCATGCATTTTATGACCTTGAACTTACAACTCTTACTGGTTCTAAGGTCAGTCCGTGAGAACAGGGAGGTTGATCCGGTGAAGAAGATAGCTTTCAGAATGAAAAACTTGGGGTGACAGTTGTGGTCTTAACAGCTGTGGCATCCTCAGCGTTGCCAGGCTTTTGTTGTGGTTGGGAAAACATTCTGCGTTTCGAGAAGCCTCATATGGCACGTTGGCCATGGGTTGGGGTTTTGTCAGGAAGTTGCCTCGCGCTTGACCGGGGGTGATAGGAGAGGCCGTGCAGGTCATTTGAGTTTGTGCGCTGTCTGTGTGGCTGAAAATGATCACACCTGAAAAGACAGAATCAAACACGTGTGGCTCCAGCCCCCTGATCCCTGACCCCCAAGCGTCTTCGCGGGGCACCAGGGCTCCGTGGCACGGGGTGTGCGATCCAGGCCCCCGCCGTCACCTCCCAACCCCCTGACGTGCTGATGGTCCTGCTCCGTTTTAGACACTGGCCACCGTCGCTTCACAGGTGCCTGTGCCTGGGTGTTGTCATCTGGCCCGTGCGACTCATGTTTGGTTCTTTGTTGGGTCTTAGGCTCCGAGTGTCCCACGTGGCCCAGGCTGGGACCTGGGAAGGCGGAGCCCAGCCGAGCAGGAAGAAGAGTGCGTTAGGGCCAGCCCTCGCTTCACCTCGTCCCTGGGAGCAGACCCGGGGGGTCCAGTGCCCTCCTGGGAGGCTGTAGGTCCTGCCGGCCCACTGCTTCTGCATAAAGGCCTCGAATTATCGGGTGTTTGGGAAGAACAACAACCACGCCAAGGAGGATGATATCTCCCTAAAGGGACACCTGGCTGTGTCACTCCTCTACTTAGCGGGCTCCCCGTGGCCCGGGATGAAGTGCACGTTTCTTGTCATCACATCCGTGACCTCTCCTGATGCTCCTGCTTTTACCGGCTGTCTTAGCTCAGGCTGTCATAACAAAAATACTATAGAATGGGGGGCCAATACAACGGGAATGGAATTACTCCTGGTTCTGGAAGCTGGGAAGCCCAAGGTCAGGCTGCGAGTCAGTTTTTTTTTTTTTTTTATCTTTTTTTATTTTTTGGGGAGAGAGAGAGAGAGAGAGAATGGGCGGGGGAGAGGCAGAGGGAGAGGGAGACACAGGATGCAAAGCAGGCTCTAGGCTCCAAGCTGTCAGCACAGAGCCCAATGCAGGGCTTGAACCCACGAACTGCGAGATCATGACCCGAGCCGAAGTTGGACGCTCAACCGACTAAGCCCCCCAGGTGCCCCAGGCTGCCGGTCAATTTTGATGTGAGCTCTCTTCCTGCCTTCTTACTGTGTGCTTGTGAGGGGGCAGGAGAGGGACAAAGCAAGCTGGCTTGTGTCTCTTCTTATAAGGGCACTCATCCCATCTTGAGGTCCCCATCCCTTAAAGTCCCCAAAGGCCTCATCTCCAAATGCCAACACACTGGGGATTAGGGCTCCAACATATGAATTTGGTGGGACACAAGCAGTCTGTAACACTGACCCCTACCTTAGGGACCCTGTGCCTTCCCTGAGCTTGCCAGGCCCCCTTCCCTCCTCCTGACTCTCTACATCTGTGTCTTCTTCCTAGCAGTGCCCTTCTGCTGCCTCTGGAGGTGGCCTCAGTCTCACATCCTTGGGCGCCTTCCTGACCCCCGGGCCCCTGCACGTCTTTCTGTGACAGCCCGGAGCACACTGTGGGGCTGTCATCTTTCATAGTCTCCCTTGCTCACTGGCTGCAGCTCAGGACCCAGGTCGGGTCTGTGTTTGCGGCTTCGGTGCCCGGCCCGGGGCCGGCAAATGTGACACCTGATGAAGTCATCCTTGACCACCTTCCTCCCCGACTCAGCTGGCAGTCACCTGGCAGGGAGTTGCCCGACAGTAAGTACACCTTAATCCAAGCCCCCCCCCCCCCCCCCCGTAATTAGTGTCCCTCTTTGAGCCCCTGGTCTCTCTCTACCTGTTTCATCCCCCCCCCCCCCCCCCCCACCCCACCGTCCCCTTCATTTCTAGAGTCACCTTCTTGAGAGAAGCCAGGACACAGGCTCTGCGTCCCCTCCCTGCAGCTTTGGGCACACAGCAGGCACTTGGTAGGTGTCTGTCGAAGAGCGCCCCAGGCACAGCACGCCACGTTGGGTGGCTGCTGTAGAAAGGATGTGGAAACCACAAACGAAATCGGCTTGAAAGTCACTGGTCGCCTCTGCTTGTTCCTGGCAGTGTGATTGCCTGTCAGCCCTGTGACTCATTTCAGCAGAGGTGGGACAGAGACGACCTGACAGCTGGGGCCTTTTCTGGGACTTGTTGAGGGCACTTTGCACCCCAGTAAAGAGGTGATTCCGAAATGGAGCAGGGGGTTTGCCAAAGGCCAGCAAGCCGCAGTTGAAAGAGCAAAGGTAGGGACTTGAGCAAATCCGTTACTTGCTTGAGGTTGAACTTCTGTCTCCGCGAAATGAGGAGGATGACATGTGTCTCCCCGGGACCTTGTGAGTGCTGGGAGTATGTGTGTAAAGCACCTGATGCCAGGGGGCCGCAGCCTTCTCCCCCCAGGTGTGCAGAACAGCCAGGCTTAGCCCTCTGCACCATCAGTGTGGTTCCTCTGGCCTTCCTTTGGACGAGGTGATGTCTGGGTCACCCTCGTGGCTCTAGCCTCAGGCTGGGACCCACGTAGCAGAGCGGGTAAGAGCATAGACACTGGAGCCAGACCACCTGCTCATCTTCCCACCCCTATTTGTTGGCTGAGTCACCTTGGCCGAGTAACCTCACCCCTTCCCGCTGGAATGCTAAAATGGGGACACTGAGAGCACCATGTCTTAGGGCTGCGGAGTAGTAGATAATTTGGAAAGTTTGGGAAAGTTTCTGACACGCCGTGACGGCCGCGTGAGCGGGGACTGTAGTTATTATCACTTGGTGCATATTTGTTGAATTGTGTTGAGTTCTGTCTGCCGGGAGAGGATGTGGGTATTGCCACGATGCTTTACTTTTCTTAAAGCCCGGGTATCAGTTCCCATTGCTTGTCCCCACCTCAGATTTTTCTCTCCCGTTCAGCATTTGTAAGGTTCTACAGTGAAAAGTTAAAGAAAACAGAAAGGTCCACACGCGCAGAATGTTCTACAGGAAGTTTCCTCGTGTTCTTGTAAATGCTGATAAAAACTCTCAAACCCGCTCTTTAATGGGAGTTTTGCGACGTGGGTTTTGAATGGGAGTAGCAATTTTATCAGGCATATGTTTGTGTTTGTGGGTGTGTCTGGTGGGAAAGTGAAGTCGGTGGCTTTCTGTTGCTACTGGAAGCTTTTCATGGACTGGAATATTTTGAAACTGTAGCTTTATGGAAGCGTTGAGGCTAATTCAGCGGTATTTAATTTGCTGTCAATATGCTTTGCTCTGGGAGGGTGATGGCACAGTGAGCCTGGCTGTTCCTCCCTAAAAATGTGCTTGGGTGCCTTCTGAGACTGTGCCTGGCACGGTACTAACTCCTGGGGATAGAAAGCAAACCGACACACTTCCTTGGGCAGCTGGGAAGTGGCCTCAGAGGCAGACGGACGTGGGTTCGAGTCCTGACTCTGCCACTCACACGCTGCGAAGACGGGGCAAGTGAGTTCACCTCTTTGAGCCTCAGTTTCCTCATCTGCCAAACGGGGATGACCCTGTTACGTGTTTCACAGGTTTTGAGGCTGGGTTGAGATGGGCACGCCCAGCACGTTACCCGGCCTCGAGTGGGCTCTTAGAAAGGGCCGATCTTGTCTTAGTTGCTGCTTGGGGCTGGGGGCAGCAGTGATGTTCTGAGAGACCCAGGCCCCCTGACCTGGGGCTGCCCCCCGGGCCACTTCCTTTCCTTTGCTCTCCACCTGGCAGAACAGGCAGGGTCACTGTTTGCAGAGGAGATGCCTGTGTCTGAGGGCGAGAGAGGCCTGGTTTCCTGTGGGCTTGTGGCTTTGTCCTATTGATGGCACCTGCGGGGTTTCTGGCATGCCTAGGAGCAGGTGGTGGGGGCTTGGGGGAGGGTCCTCCGTGGGCTGGGCTTCCTGTCCGGGTGTGTTCAGTCCGCCTCTTAGCCTTTGGGTGTACCGAGTGCCCCCCAGGCAGGTCCCTTATGTGCCTCTGTGGGCCTCTCCAGCACTGTGCAGGAGGGCGGGAGATGGCAGAGCCTTCCAGCAGTCACAGGAGGTGAGCCGTGGGGCCTCAGGAGGCCACCTTGCCCTCACCCACGCACAGGGGGCTTTGTGGGTGGGCTCAGTGAGGGCCGCCTGGGAGGCTGAGGTTTGGGCAGCGGGTCCTTCCAAAAGCAGCAGCGACACGTGGACCCCCCCCCCCCCCCAAGATTTCCTTGCTTAGAAAAAAAAAAAACCGGGGGCGCCTGGGTGGCTCAGTGGGTTATGCCTCTGACTCTTGGTTTCAGCTCAGGTCACACTCTCACCGTTTGGTGAGTTCTAGCCCCACATGGGGTTCAGCGCCGACAGCCTGGAGCCTGCTTGAGATTCCTCTGTCTCTGCCGCGCCCCCACTAGCGCTGTCGCTGCCTCTCTCTTAAAATGTGTAAATAACAACCTAGAAAAAAAAGAAAAAAAAAACCACATTCGATAAGCACCATCCTTTTTTTCTTCCCGCTCTTTTGTGCGTGTTTTAGATTTTACTGGGGTCGCGCTGTGCCAACTTGGTAACCCGGCCTTTTCTTTGACTTTATTTTTTTTTTTTAAGTTTATTTATTGATTTTGAGAGAGAGCACAAGTGAGTGGGGGACGGGCAGAGAGAGAGAGAGAGAGAGAGAGAGAGAGAATCCCAGGGAGGCTTCATGCTGTCAGCACACAGCCTAATACAGGGTTCTAAACATGATCTCAAACTGTGAGATCGTGACCTGAGCTGAAGTTAAGAGTCAGATGCTCAACCGACTGAGCCACCCAGGTGCTCCTGGGCCTTCTTTTTAAACATCACAGCCCGGGCCGAAGGCTTCCCGGCTTCTCCCTGCGCTGGCCTTGGATGCTGGGCATCTCCAGGGCTGGGGGCGGGACTGTTGGTGCGGACAGGAAGCGGAAGGGGAGGAGTCAGCTCGGCTTATCCAGGTCTTATCCACCCACATGGTGGATGAGGTACCCTCCCTCCTCCGGAAGTGAGGCAAAGCGGAAGTGGGGGCGGGGTTGGGACTGAGGAGTGAGGGTGAGCCTCGGTCCCCCGGAGGCCAGGTTATCCCTGGCGTGAGGAGGCCTGGCAGGGGCGGGGAGGAGAGGGCCGGCCGGCAGCGCCGGGGGCTCGGAGGCACGAGGGAGCTAGGTGCTTCCCAAGCGTGGCCAGGATGGTGGCCCCGACGTGGGTGGTGGCCCTGATGTTCCAGGTTGTTCCCCGGGTCGGGCTGCGGAAGGGGTTGCTTCGCGTCGGAGCCTGCAGTGGTTGTCCGAACTCACTTAATCCATGCCACAGCCTCAGGAGGCGGGAGCGCCTCCGGCTCAGGTGGCAGGACTGGATGCACGTCCTACAGGCAGTAAGGGACGGAGCCATCAGTCAAGTCCAGGCTTTCTGGGGAGGCATCGTGGTGATCATGGAGGGCTTCCTGGAGCAGGTAGTGCTGTGGCTCATAAAGCCTCACCAAGCCCCGTGTGACACCAGGGTATAGGCAGATTGCGGGACGGGCAGTGAAGAGTCGGGGTTCCGTGGAGATTAGACACCCCCACCCTCGGCCCCCTGTCCCATCTGTACAATGGGGAGATGGGACCAGATGGCCTTTTGAAGTGTCCCTTCCGAGTCTGGAGCTCACTTCTCCACGTCAATGTTTGCTAAATATTTTTTCCCTTTAGGAAGCCTGTCGTCTGACTGCCAACGCCCCCTCTCTCCCCACGCTCCCTTTGTGGTTTCAGGGTTGTCAGTGGGTGTCGTGGCGGCGATCACTATTCACGACCACAAGGGCTGGAAAGACTCTTATCTCTTTCTGGCCACCCAGGCTGCGGATGCGGCTAGAAGGTTTCACCCTGTAGGCGGTGCCATGAAGCAGGCCCCGGAGCCGGTCGGAGCTGCGTTCCACCCCCTGCCTTTCCTGCATGTTCCATGGAAACCTGGGCCCCGTCAGTCCACCTCCGAGAGCCTCAGTTTCCCCATTTGTAAACTGGGAGGTATTGTCTCCCAGCCCTTCATTTCCTCGGCCCCGCTCCCCATCCCGAGCGGGTCAGGGTGACGTGGAACAGTCGTGCTTCTCATTTTCTGCCGAAAGCCAGTCCGGCAACAAGAGTAACAAGGAGCCGGGCCGGTGTTTGGAGAGGTACAAAAATAGGTCCCCGTGTACAACACCACTGCACTCCAGCTTTAGGAATTCTTCCCTGTCCCCTGCACTTGGGCTGTAGGTCCTGTCTGGTTCTGCCTCCCAAAATGTCTTTATCCATTGCTCACCTCTGTCCTCTTCTCCCGTCAGGAGATGAAGACACAGCTTCGGCACTGTCTCTGCCTCTGGGGGCGGGCGGGGGGGGGGGGGGGCCCCAGGCAGCCCTCCATGTGGACCCTGAGCAACTGATCTGAAATGCACAGGTGTCCAACGTTTTCCTCCCTGGCATAAACCTCTGCGTGGCTCCCTGCTGGGCTCAGGGTCACGTTCAAGCTCTTTAGGGATTTATAGTCCTCCCTCCCTCCCACCAGGCGTTCATTCACGCCAGGGCAGAACTGCCTTGTTCATCTCTCTCTATCTTTATGTTTTTCACATGTATTCATTTTTGAAAGGCAGAGAGAGACAGAGCGCGAATGGGGGAGGGGCAGCGAGAGAGGGAGACACAGACCACGAAGCAGGCTCCAGGCTCTGAGCGGTCAGCACAGAGCCCGACGCGGGGCTCGAACTCACAGACCATGAGATTGTGACCTGAGCTGAAGTCGGATGCTCAACTGACTGAGCCTCCCAGACGCCCCTCATCTCTGTATCTTTAGTGCCTGGGAAAGTATCTGGTGCTTAGTAGCTTCTCGGTGGTAATAAATGGTAATGAGGCCGTTTGTTGTCTGTGGAGGAGGGAGGGTACCTCATCCACCATGAGGCACGTCGGTGGTCGTTCTGTGCGTGTCAGTATCACCATCTCTCGCATGGATGAGGAAACAGGTTCGGAGAAGATAGGGGTCTCGATGGGATTCAAAATGATCATCAAGTAAATATACGCGTACCCTTTAAGTATCTGTTACTTTAATCGGAAAGCAAAAGTCTGGGCCCTGAATCCAGTCTTTCTAGGTTCAGAGAGAGCCAAGGGTCGACAGGCACTCGGCAGGGGCGGGCCGGGTATGGCCTCGGGCAGCGTCCGTCTGCCTGGACCTGCCTTGCGCCAGTCACTCTGGGTGAGTCCTCAGCTGAAATCAGGCCACCAGCATCATCACCCGTGCGTAGCGATTCCCCGACGCAGTGACGGTGAGATGCGCGTGGGACTCTTTATCCCTTATATCTGCTGATTTCTAGTCCTTACCGTTTTCCCACACTCAACATAAACCTGTTTCCAAGTGAAGGTCTCGCGAAAAGATTCCCACCACCCTCCGAACCACTGTCAGTGTTCTTTCCGGCCTCGTCCGGAGGTGGCGTGCATGGAGAAAGATGAGTGTCAATGAAACATTTTGCTTTCTACGTAGAACGAAGGGAGCTCGCTTAGTTGTGCCCTGGTTCTCTCACTCCTGAGCTGAGTGACCTTGGGCAAGTTCCTCAACCTCTCTGAACCTCCGTGGCCTCAGCCGTCCCCTAGAGGATTCACCCACCTGCCGGGGTTGCTGTTCTCTGAGGTTGGTTTGGCGGGCGAGGAGGGCTTGAGCCGATCTGCAGTAAAGGGAGAGGGGAGGCAGGGAGCAGACGAGGAGGGGCCTCATCCAGGCCCAGAAGTGTGGTTTTCACTCTGAGGGCAGTAGGGAGCCCACGGGGTGAATATATTTCGCCGTTCTCTAACTCTTCGAGAAGTAGTAATGGCCAGGATCCAGGGACCCTGAATCAGGACTCTGCATGGTTCAGGGTGACCGTGGATGAGGGGAAGGTGGGTGGGGGGGGCTGCATGGGGTGGGGTAGAGGGTGAGGAGGTGGCCAGTGGGGACACACTGTAGAGGGAGGCAAGAGAAACCAGCCCTCTGCAGGGAGATGGGTGTCGTGGTCTAGTTGGGAGTCAAAGGGGTCGGAATGGAGACAAGGGTTTGGGCCACCAGTGGCTGGGGCTTTGCGTTTCTGGGAGCCCTTTCTTTTTAAAAAAAAAAATTTTTTTTTCAACGTTTTTATTTATTTTTGGGACAGAGAGAGACAGAGCATGAACGGGGGAGGGGCAGAGAGAGAGGGAGACACAGAATCGGAAACAGGCTCCAGGCTCCGAGCCATCAGCCCAGAGCCTGACGCGGGGCTCGAACTCACGGACCGTGAGATCGTGACCTGGCTGAAGTCGGACGCTTAACCGACTGCGCCACCCAGGCGCCCCTCTGGGAGCCCTTTCAAAAGAGCCTGGGGGTAGGCTGGGCTCACACTGCACTTGCCCCTGGGGCCCTCGGGGAGGCGCTGCGGGCCTGTTGATGGGACACTGAGGCCCATGCAGCTGTTTGACTTCTCCAGAGTGACTCAGCAGGTTGAGAGCTCTGAGCCCCGGGTCCCTGCTTTTCTGCACTGTGGCCTGACTGGTCTCCTCTGCCAGCTCCCAAGGACAGAGGGGACTCCACAGTCAGGCGTGAGGGAGTGTGGCTTGTGTTTTCTCAGACCAGGAGCCAACGACCAGGGTCTGGCGTCAGCTGAAGATTCGTAATCCTCTCCCTCTGTGCCCAGAACCCCTTCCGGCTGCTCTGCCCTATTGTCAGAGGTTCTTTACCCGATGATGCTTATTAATCTTGATTATTGTCATGTTTTCCTTTTCTACTTGGTTAACTTGGGGAAGTTTGTCTCTGGTCCCGAGTACATCTGACAAGGACATGGCTGCGTTTTGCGGACAGCTTCTCTCAATAAGCGCTCTGAGACTTGGGTCAAGAAAGTCATCATTTTGCTACAGAGCCATTCTTGTGACAACCGGTGACGTTTGAATATGAGATGTATGAGTGATAACATTTCCTGGGCTTGTTCGCCGTGTTGTGATTTCGTAACGTCCTTGGTCTAAAGGGGTGAAAACCACAGCATTTTAGGGCGAGATGCTGTGATGCCTGCAGTTGGCTTTCAAATTGGTCTTAAAGATAAACATATGAGAAACACGTGTCTTGATCTGTAGATAGCGCAGATGTGGAAAAACGTGAACCAACAGTGAGTCTCGATGAAGGTATAAGGGGTTCATTGTACTCTTCTTGGAACTTGTCTGTAGTTTTGCAACTTTGAAAAAGAAAACATTTTTAAAAGGGCTGCTGGGTTGGGGGGTGTCTCGAGTATCTCGGGGTCCGCCCGCCGGCCCTCTGCTCCCCGCCCTGTCCCGGTCTCTGTCGATTTGAGACCGAGGGAGCTGCCTGCCCCACAGTGAAATTCTAGGCAGCCCGTTGGGGTCCGGCTTTGAAAGAGCGGCAGACGCTTTTGACAAAATGTACTCCTTCCTCTATAGAGAAGTCACTACATTTCTAGAATCTTTCGTTGGGGACCAACTTCCCTTCAGGTTTTCATTTCTCCCCTCAAAATTTTCTTTTAAATTTTGATCGCCTTCTAAAATGACCGAGGTCGCATTTGTTGTTGTGATGATCCAAACAGAGAAGAGGATAAAGAAATTAGTAGGTCCCTGTTTTTCCCATCGCCCGTGGGGTGGTTAGAGCCTCTTGAACTTTGTCCTGTGCCCTTGGGAACACATACAAATACCCACAGGCATCCAGTGGAACTTGACGTCTTGTCATTTTTATCCTTTGTTAACCTGGCTGGCCAGCCGGCTCCCTACTTCTCCTTGAAGATGCAGCTTGGGGGTCATCTCCTCCGGGAAGCCCCCCAGGCTCTCCGTGCTGACCTCATCCTTTGCAGTCATCCGAATCTGAGCTGCCTCCCCTGCCAGGTCTTGGGTAACCCGAGGGCAGCCGCTGTTTCCCTTTCGCTGTCTGCACTTGAGCTGGGAGCCCGGGAGACGCACAGTCAGTGTTTGTGGAGCCAGCAAACGGGCAGGGGAGGCATCCTGAGCGAGGAAGCCGCCTGAGCAGAGCCTTGCAGGTGAGAGAAGCTTTCTCATTCAAAACGTTCCCCCTAGCCCCCGGGGGAAGAGAGTGCCAGGGCCCTGCGTGTCTGGGGACAGAAGGTCACTTTAGGGAATGTGGACACTGCCTCCCTGGGGCTACCCATGTCCTGGCTGATTCTTTCCTGGCACAAATGCCCTCTGTGGGTTGGGCCGATGGGGTGGCTATGAGCTACCGAAGGGCTGGGCCGGGGCTGGGTCCTCTCTTCTTCCCAGAGCTTAGTAGGGCCTGGTTTGCTGGGGGTGGGGGGGTGGGGGTGGGGGTGGCTCTTGGGGGCA
This sequence comes from Herpailurus yagouaroundi, assembly GCF_014898765.1. Lineage (NCBI taxonomy): Eukaryota > Metazoa > Chordata > Mammalia > Carnivora > Felidae > Herpailurus > Herpailurus yagouaroundi. The sequence goes on along the minus strand of NW_024412376.1, from coordinate 164,008,392 downwards.
ACAGGAAGAAGCAGAGGCCAGGGCTGGAGCAGCCCAGGCTTTAGATGTGGGCCTGGCCTGGGTCTGTCTCTCTCTCTCTCTCTCTCTCTCTCTCTCTCTCTCTCTCCCCACAATCCTGCCTCCTTCCTCATTAGGGGCGCTGTTTTCCACAGCTGGGCTTTGTTAATGTCTGCAACGCATCTGATCGATGCCAGGGACCGGGTCACTGCCAGCTTGAGGAGGCTGAGAGTGGAGTGAGGGTGGAGAACCCAGTGGCAGTGTAGACCAAAGCATCCCTCGCTCTGAGAAGCTCTCCCGAGCTCGCCCCCCACTTCAGGCCGGAGGGGCCGGCTGGCCTGATGGTGGGCTTGCAGACCTTAGGGCATCGGGCCACCGTCTCCAAGGACTTACATTGCAGGAAGCGAGTGGGGACGGGAATCCCCACGTGGTGCCGTGCGGGTTGTGTTCCGGGAGAGGAGTCAGTGTCGTTTGGGGAAATCGTGGAGGAGTGAGGAATTCTACTCTTCTGTTAGTGGTTGACTGGTAACGTAAATGTCATTACCGCTTGCCTATGACCTGTCTACGTAGCTTTGCAAAGATATCCCCCTCACCGGTTTCGAATTCAGCGTTCTCCCCGTCGAACGGAGGCATGAGTGGAGCGGGAAGTGACTCGGAACGTCGGGGCTCGCCGCCTTCCCCGGGTTGTGTGCCAAGCCCTGTGGGGGGAGGTGGAGTTTGGACGTGAGAATGCACGGTCCTGCCCTCAGGGAGCAGCTGGCCTAGGTGATTTTGGAGGTTGAAACACCGGTATCCAGGACCTGCAAGGGTTCCGCTTCCGTCGTCCCACCCCTGTCTCCAGTTTGCACGTATGCCCTGGGCATTAGGTTCCGAACAAATGCTGAAGCAAATTGAGATGGCTTATGTGATGGCAGGCCCTCCGTCCTCCCTCTCTCGCGGTTTCTTGTCTGCCATTCTACCTAAACTGGCATTCTTTGCTGCTGGGACCGCACTGTGAATATCTGGCGATAACGGCGGTGGCGGTGATGGTGGCAGTGAATGTGTGGGTGGCAGGGGCGGTGGCGGGAGCGGTGACTGCACGAAAACTGGAAATTCCAGGCACATGGTGGGCATTCTTAGAATCGCTCGAGCCCTCACAGCAACCAATGACTCGTAACTGTCACGGCCCATTTTCTAGGTGAGACCCCCGAGTCAAAGGGCCACCCCGTCAGTGCCCAGTAGAGGAGGATTTGAAGCCTGATAGACTAGTTTTTTTTTTTTTAATATGAAACCAGGAATACCCAAGTGTGGAAATGCACATTTGGGGGCCCCAACCCATTGGATCAGCAGTGCCGGGCAGGGGTCCGCTCAGGGAAATTCAGGGCACTGGTAGGGTGTTCTCACTCTTTAATGGGCCCCAATCCCCTGGGGACCTCGTTTAAACATGCAGGCTCTGGTTCAGCGGGTTTGGGTGGGGCCCGAGACGTATCTTCACAGGAGCCCGCTGATGCAGACCGGGCTGGTGCTTCGGGCGGCCAGGCTCTCCGCGACAGGTCCTCACGCCCCGGATGGCTTAGCGTCACACGGCGGGCCGGCTGACACGGACTGCGGGCGCCCACCCCAGAGTGTGGGATTTAGTAGGCATGGGGCGGACCTGAAATCTGGCAGCCCCAGTGAGCTCGGTGGTGAGGTGGGGACTCCTGGCACAGAGACCACACAGGGCCCTAAACCAGAGATTTCTGCTTTGACGGCACATCGGAATCAACTTCAAAACCGCGGAGACCCGGACCCCACACTGAAGTCCTGAGTCAGGGGGACTGAGTGGAGCCCAGGCATTCTGGATCATTCTCGTGTACACCCCCGGTCGAGGCCCCCCCGCGCCGGAGTTTTTCTTTTTATGCTGGCTGCCTAGGTGCCCGGAGAGGTGACAGTATGAGTCAGGCCCACCGCCAGAAAGATCTGATCGGTGGCCAGGTGGCGCCAGGCAATGGCACGAAGAAGAGGTTCTCCGGGTGTTGCCGGGGGGCGGCGGGGTTGAGAGCAGCTTCTTGGACGGGGTGCTGGCCCCTCTTGGGTCCCCTGGGCTGCCAGACCCGGGCCCTGGGGAACGGCCCCTGGTTCCGAGCCTCCCCTTCCTGCCCGGGGTGGGGGAGGCGCCTTGCAGTCAGAGGTCTACACGGACTCTGCTTCTGCTGCTCCCCTGCTGGGCCGTGTGACCTTCGGCGACTCGGTTCCTCTCTCTGGAGCTCTTTCTTCTCTGTAAAATGGGAGAAATAAATGATCTGCGCCAAGGAGTTCCTTGAGAAATAACATTGCTCAGTGCCCGACACCCAGGAGTCAATCAAGATCAGTTCTTGTGTATGTCCGGGTAGGGTAGGTTGTCACGTGCGGCAGCTGGCGGACATTGGTGGCAGGAGCATCCCCAGGGGTCTGCAGGGGCTGGTCTCCGTGAGCCTCCTCAGCTCTCCAGGTGTTCTGATGCACAGCAGTTAGAGCACCTCTGATGTTACTGTGATGACCTGATGGCTGGGGAACCTGATCATTGGTGGTTATTGATAGCCAGTAGCCAGGAAGGACGCCCAGATGTCATAGGTTTATGAATTAGTGTTTTTGTTTTCTTTGGGGGAGTACCCACGAGTGGAATTTCTGGATCGCATGGTACTTCTATTTTTAATTAAAAAAAAAAAATTTTTTTTTAACATTTATTTTTGAGAGACAGAGAGAAGAGCGTGAGTGAGGGAGGGGCAGAGAGAGAGGGAGACACAGAGTCCGAAGCAGGCTCCAGGCTCCCAGCTGTCAGCACAGAGCCCGACGCGGGGCTCGAACCCACGAACGGTGAGATCTTGACCTGAGCCGAAGTCGGCCGCTTAACCCACGGAGCCACCCAGGCGCCCCTCTATTTTTAAGTTTTTGAGGAACCGCCACACTGTTTGCCACAGTGGCTGACAGTCTGCATTCCCACCAGGGTCCCTTTTTCTCCACATCCTCACCAGCACCTGTTGTTTCTTGTGTTTTTGATTTTAGCCGTTTTGGCGGGTGTAAGGTCGTACCTTAGTGTGGTTTTGATTCCCATTTTCCTGATGATGGGCGATGTTGAGCGTCTTTTCCTGTGTCTGTTAGCCATCTGGATGGGTTCTTTGCCTATTTGAACATGAACTTGTTTGTCTTTTTATTGTTGAATTGTAAGGTCTCTTTAGGCCTTACATGTAGGCCCTCGATGTAGGCCCTTCATTGGGTACATTGCTCCCATCCTGTGGCTTGTATTTCCATTCCTTTATGCTGTCTGCATTTGTTTCGTAACCTGCCGTAGGTTGGGGGACCGTTGCCTTAGCCGCCACCAGAGTCCTACTGGCCCTGACGAAATAGGACTTGGTGGAGGATGGGGAGGTGGGGGCAGAGGAGGAAGGAGACAGAGGCCCGGGCCGGTCCAGGCCAGAGCAAGACAGTGGGGACAGAGAGACTAAGCAGCAGCTAGCCCCGGCAGGACTTGGGGCCTGGCAGGTGTAAGAGGGAGGGAAGGGGGTCTCACGGGTCTCTAGGACCTGAGTGATTGACTGGAGGAGGGTGGCTCTTTGCCGAGCCAGGTCTCATCCCAGGGAGGAGGGGCAGGTTTGGAGCAAGACGGATTCCAAGAATTCTATTATCAGCAGCCGTCACTGCGTGCGGCCCGTGGGCCAGGCCCTTTTCTAAGTGCTGGGCGTGGACATCCAGACCCTGAGTGGTAGAGACTGTTGTTGCAGACAAGGAAACTGAGGCACGGGGAGGTTAAGAAATTTGCCCAAGGCGCACAGCTGGCGTGGGGAGCTCAGAGCGTGTGCTTTTAGCCTCCAGTCTCCACTGCTGCTTAGATGTAAGCCGTCTGTTAGACCGACCTTGCCTGTTGGCTGGGTTGCACACGTGATATCTGTCGTGGCCGAATGGTGGCCTCCAAAAGAAATGTGCGCGTCCTTACTCTTGGAGCCTGTGAATGTTACTCTGTGCACCAAAAGAGCGAGTATTACCTTACATGGCAGAAGATGTGAATAAGAATTTGGGGGGGGGGGGGGAGCTTATCCTGAATTATGTGGGTGGGTCCTAAATCCAGTGACAAGTGTTCTTATAGGAGTGAGGCAGGAAATGTGACGCAGGAGAAGGCAGTGTGAAGCTGGGGTAGAGGCTCCACGAGACGCCGGGAGCTGGAAGAGGCAAAGAGGGAGTCTTCCCGAAACCCCCTGGGGGGAGTGAGGCCCTGCTGAGCCCGTGATTTCTGCCCCGTGATCTGAATTTGGGCTGTGACCTCCAGAACTGTCTGAACTCTGCAGGACCCAGGCCTCCGGCTCTCAGGGGCACGGCTGTTTCTTTCCACTGAAAGCCCCGCAGAGCCTGAAGCTGGGTTTGATCATGAGGCAGCAGAGCGGAATGTTCCAGCGCGTCTCACGTCCGGGGCCGTGGCCTCGCACGGTCACGGTGGAGCTGGTGTGGATATGCTGCTTTGCGGGTGGCGGGAGGGCAGAGCGGTGAGCCGCTTTGCAGGCGCGGAGGGGCACGGGCTCGCTGCCGCACGGTGACCGCTGGTTCCCACAGATGTGCCACCGTCCCGTTGCAGCCCCACAGCCCCTCCCGAAACTCGGCCTGGACCGCGTCCACTGGCCCATCGGGCCGTGAGCGGTGCTGATGGCGAGGGACCCGGGCTTTGGGATCAGACACGCTTGGGCCCCACGCCCAGCTCCTAGCTGGGCGACTTGGGGCAAGTGTCAGCCCCTCTGAGCCACTCTTCTCCCCTTGACGGTGGGGGTACTGGTGACCAGGTAAATGCCGCCCCCTTAGCCGGTGGCCGTGACGGCGGCAGAGCCGATGGATGGGATGAGACGGCGGCTTTCCCACCGCCGTGACTGCCTCGTGCAAGTCAACCCTTTCCCTAAAGTGAAGTCCCATCTGCATTTGGGGAATCAAAAAATGGGAACCTGCATCTGGAACGTGTGGAGAAGCCAGACCTCTGGTTTCACCCAGCCCTGCCTCTCGGCTCCCCAGGGACCTCAGCGGGAAAGACCAGGGCCAGGCTAACGCGGGTGGGGAGCTTCCCGGACCCCCGCCGACCTGACTGCGCGGGAGCAAGCCCGGCTGAGCTGCGGGGCCGTGTCCCGGCCCCCGGGGGGCCTTCCTGCAGCTAAGTCTCGTCTGTCACTTGTCAGACCGGCGGACCACACTAGTTCCCACCGCCCTCCAGGAAGACAAGGGCCAAGTTTGGTAGCGGCCCTCAAGAGCCCCCCTGGTGACCTGCCCCCCGATCCGGCTGAGCTCCCAGCCCCCCGTCTGGGTCCGGCCTGCCCCATCCCGGGCACGGCCGAGCCCGAACGTGGGGTCTGCCCGTGCAAACCGCTCACCTTCCTGGCTCCTCCACCCCAGCAGGGAGGCACGGTGTCCCCACTGTGCCGACCAGACATGAGGGTGCCCCAGCGTGGCCTGTCCCTTGGCCCCCTGTGTCCCGTGCATCCCCCGTGCCCCTGGTGATCCTTCCTGCCCACCTGCCCGCCATGTGGGCTCCTTGCTTTCCCCCGGTGCGCCAGCTCCCTCTGCCTGGAGTGTTCCATTCCTTTCCACTGGGTCGGCCCTTTCTCCTCCTTCAGAACTCCGCTTAGCATCACTTCTTGCTCAAAGTCTTTGGGGAACCTCCGTGTCCAGGACAGTTTGCTACCCCCCCCCCCCAGTGGCCGGTTTCCTTTCTTGCAGAGCACCTGTCCGGGGTTCGGCATCTGCTCAGCTGTAGGTGTGTTGGACTAGCGTTTGCTCCTCCCACTCGAGGGTGATGCCTGCATGTTCCTTCTGGATGCTAGATTCCCAGTACCCTCGGGGCCTGCATGGAGGAGGTGGCCAGCGGGTGTTCCCTCACCGGACGGTGGGAGAAATCGGGGGGCATACGCATGGTTCCTCCAAACAGCTGCCTTCTCTTACTCCTTTGGGCTCTAAAGCTGTACTCTGATTGACGCCCCCCACGCCACCCCATGCCCGGACCCCCCACCCCGGCCGGCTCCTGTTGGTGCTGAATCTCAGGCCACGGTCTCCAGGACTTTCCCTGAAGCTCGGGCCCCCACAGGACTGTGGGATTCCTTGGCAGAGCTCGACACCCTCTTTCTCTACCCGGTGGTCTTCCCTATTGGACTGACGCCTTCACAGAGGCGGGGAGGGACCCACCCGCACATGTGCTCAGAGCAGATGCTCACGGGGCATGTGGGACACCAACAAGTTGGACCCCATAGGTGTTAATCATGACCCTGAGCATCTGCTGTGTGTCATGTGGTGCGCTGGGCCCTGGGGGAACCGCCGTGAACACGCCAGGCCACGTCCCTGCCCTCCTGGAGCTCGTCTGCCAGTGGGAGAGATGGGTCACCCACACAGACAAACATGTGACACGGGAAGTGGTGCTGAGATCTAGAACTATGTTAAAGGGGGTCCAGAGAAGCCTGAGGGGACTGAGGGAGGAAGCCGTGCAGGCATTTGGGGGAAGAGTGGTCCAGAGAGAGACAGGTAGCAAGTGCAAAGGCCCTGTGGTTGGCCCTGTGCTTGGTCGGTTGAGGGACAGCAGGAGGCCAGTGTTGCTGGAGCAGGGGCCGAGGGAGGGAGGCTGTGAGGTCTGGGGGGTGTTGGGGGGGGGTACACGACAGAGGACCTCACCAGTGTTTGATGGCAACGAAGCTGTCTCACCAGAGTCCACGCCTTTCCTTCCCAGGGCCCTGCGCCGTCAGCCTGCCAGTCTGGGGGGTGCATCCTCTTGCCTGGAAGGCATGTCAACTCCCCTCCCAGACCTCCCTGCTTGATCCCTTACTGCCTCGGGTGCCCTGTTTGTAAAGTGACAGTGGTATCAGTGTCGGCTGAGAGGGGGGATTGAGTAGGACGGGGCCATCACGCTCTAGCGCGGTGCCTACGCATGGCGACGATTTGGCGGTCCTGAGCAAGTAAGATCATCACCTTATGGACTAAATGTGACCGTGATCATCAGGGGAGAGAGTGTCTGGGCTGGAAGGCTGGGGTCAGCGATGTCAAAGTCCACTTAACGGTCAAAGAAGTTAAATTATGAAGCGTGGGCTCAATCTGGCAACATGGCGGTCAAGGGAGGGTGAGTGGAGGTCAGGGTGAGGGGTGAGTGGAGGCCGGTGGAGGTGACGCCACACTGCAGAGAAGTGAGGAGGCCATCCGGATGACAGATGGAGACAGCCCCGAACGACTGTGGACAAGCAGAGAGAGGCAGAGGTTAGGGGGATTGGGCGCAGGGGGGCTTGGTTTTGTTTTAATGGGGGCGACCTGAGTATGACAAGTGGATGGTGAGGCGCCCTTGGAGGGAGGACGGCGTGGGAGGTTTGGGGAAAGGTGGGAAGGAGAGGGGGCCAGGGCCAGGGAGAAGAAGGGAGTATTGCTTTGGGGGTTCAGGCTTGAGGATGATGGTGTCTGGCTCCCAGTTCAGCTTTCTTCTGCATCCGCGAGATGGAAACGCCACTTTCTTCTCTCTCCTGAACGTTCTGTGCTATTTTTCCCAGCTGCTTTTGATTCAGGCATAAATAACCACCTTCTAGTTTTGTGCGCGGATTGCTTATTGCTATTACGTTGGAAAGCATTTTTTTTTTTTTAGCACTTAGCCACTATCCAGTGCTTTGGGGGACCCTAAAAATCCCATCCGTGTGTTTTGGAGCAGATGTGTGACTTGACCTCTCCCCTCTCCATTTCTTCCGGTTTTCTTGGCCCAGACCTACCCTCTCCCATGTCCTCGGTTCTCTCCCTCCCCTGCCCTTGGTAGGAGCGGCCACCTTCTCTTTCCAAGAATTCTCTTGGTTCACACAGCCTCCTCCCCTGCCCCCAAATGGAAATAGCTTTCCTGGCTTCCCCTGTTCCTTAGGGCTGTGATGTCAGCAGGTGTCTGTGTCCGTGTGGGGTTTTTTTTTCCCCCTGAGAAAGGGGATCTCACTGCTTGTGACTGGCTTTTCCCCACAAGGCAGCTGTGACACAAATTGTCCCCCAGCCTCCACGGTTTGGGCACTCTGCGCCTTAGTTAACTAACCAGTTCTCTGCCATCCCCGGTGTCGTGGACCATCCCCTTGTCCAATTACCCCCTTAGGACAGAGCCGAGAAGTGACGTTAGGGAGCCAAAAAGCGATCCATATTTAAATTTTTCACAGAAATTGTCAAACAGCACTCCAGAAAAAGTTGTGCCAACTTGTACCCACCGAGAGTGAATGAGAATAGCAGTTTGCCAGAGCCTTGCCAACAGTGAATGTTGCAGATCTCGGCTAATGTGGTAAGTGAGAATGCTTCTGGTCCCCGTTCCGTCGGTTACATCTCGTGGTGTGTGTACCGGCCACGTGCTTTCTCCTCTTCGGGGAACCGTTTCTTCATTATTCACACTAATGCCACGATTGGTGTGCTCTCAAAACACCTTTGATTTTTTTTTCTTTTTAATTTTTTTTAATGTTTATTTATTTTTGAGAGCGAGAGAGAGCGCACGCGCACAAGCAGGGGAGGGTCAGAGAGAGGGAGACACAGAATCCGAAACAGGCTCCAGGCTCCGAGCTGTCAGCACGGAGCCCGACGCGGGGCTCGAACTCACGAATCACGAGATCATGACCTGAGCCGAAGTCGGATGCTCAACCGACTGGGCCACCCAGGCGCCCCCAGACCACTGTCATTTGTAGAGCCCTCCTAACCCATGAAATACATTTGCCTGTGGTCTGTGACATGCGACTAATGTTTTCTCCCCACCTGTGGTTTGACGCTCTTGCCTGTGGTGCGATGCTTTTCCTCCGTGGAGCTTCAACACGGGTGTCTTCTGTGGCTGCTTAGGCTTTTTGGTCTCCTTTGATGGTTGTTTCCCGGAGATTTCTTAGTTTTGTGGTTTCTTTGCGTTTCCTTAGCACGTGACCCACCTGGAAGTTGTTTTGCTGTAAGGGTCTCAGTGGACGTCTGGTCTTGCCTGTTCCCAAGCAGTTAGTCCTTTGCCCGGTGTGGCAGCAGGGGCTCAGCTACTCTCTCTTGCCTTTTACGTGGGTCAAATTCCTGTCCGCCCTTGAATCTGTGTTTGGACTGTGTCTTCTGTCTCATCGATCTGCTGAGCAGCCTAGTTTTTCTCCCTCTGGAGAGAGACACAAACTTCCAGCTTGAAGTTTTCAGACCGGCTTTTGTTTCAAGCTGAAAAGATGAACTTCTTGGGGTGCCTGGGGGGGCCGAGTCGGTTAAGCATCTGACTCTTGGTTTCGGCTCAGGTCACGATCTCCTGGTTCGTGGGTTCGAGCCCCGCGTCAGGGTCCTCACTGACGGTGCGGAGCCTGCTTGGGACTCTCTCTCTCTCTCTCTCTCTGCCTCTCCCCTGCTCGCTTGCTCTGTCTCAAAATAAATAAGTAAACTTAAAAAATAAAATAAAAAGACTCCCTATCAGAAGTTGGCCGCTACCATCTGGGAGGGGGGGCCCGGGGTAGGGGGGTGTTGATCGTCCTCCACTCCAGCCTTTCTGGAATGTCCTCGTCCCTGCTTTCCATTCGGTCACGGCCCACCCCTGGCTCCAAACCCCTATCTGTATTTGACCTACAGCCATTTGCTCGCCACCTCCCAGATGAATTCGCCAGGGGCTTCCGAAGCCACCAGCTCTGGTGCCGCGAAGCTTCGCGGCCCCGTGTTCCTCGGCAGCATTTCCGAGATCCCTGCCTGCAGGCCGGTGGGCAGGGAGACATCACCGCCCCACCGTCGTCCCGACGCTGGAAGGTTCTTGGCCTTCAAGTGCTTTCTGTTTGCAGTTGAGATCACTGGTGGGAAGCCGGAGCGTGCCGGGGAGCACACGGGGACGCCCGGAGCTCGTGCCGTGTGCTGGGCATCATCTGTCCGCAGCCCTGGCCCGTTCTTACCATCCTTGGTAAGAACCAGGGGACAGAGACGGAGAGGGCGGGAGGAGCCTGGACGGGGTCCCCGGAGCCAGCCTGCGGCCGGGGCCCCGCCTTGTCGCACTCACTGTTCTCGATTGCTGTCGCCCCGGAACGCGGCCCAGAGAACCCTTCTGAACTTGTGCGAGCTTGGCCAGCTTTGTTGTTCGGGGGGTGCTGAAACGATCCTCAGCAGGAACGCTGCGCCGGCCTCACGCCGCTGGTGTAAATGAAGACCTACGTCGCCAGGAGTAGCTCCCTTCCCCACTGTGCAGGCTCTGGCACCAGACAGAGGGGGCAGGTCTACCGCTCGGGGAATGGGAGCGCAGTCAGCCAGGGCCCCGTTTACACACAAGGAGGCTTCGGGGGTCTTGGGTGGCCCGGCCAGGGTAGCACAGGGGGACGGTGGCCGCGGATTCGGGCTTCACATCCCGTGTCTTCACTGCCGGCACCACTGGCTCATGAGAAGGTCAGGACAGGGTAGGGTTTAGTCAAAAAGGTGAGGTGTTCCGGCGGGAAGTCGGAGGGTTTCTCTGTCTCCACGTCGCAGCTTCCTGAGTGTCGCTAATCCCCCCCGCCGTGTAGATGTTGCTGCTTTTAGAGAGTTTTCAGATGACTCTCATGTGGTTCTCAGAACAACCCTGGGTTGGGGGCCGGATTCCCATCCCCGGTCCCCTTCTGCAGATGAGAGTAACTCGCCCAGGGCGTTCGGCTCTCTTCTGAGCCGTGGGACTGGTTACGGGAAACGCAGGGCCGTGGAGCATCAGCGAGCAGGTGCCGGTCCCCCGAGTGCTGGGAAGTCACAGCGGGACCGACAGCTGCTGTGGACAGACCACGTGCCCCGCTGAACATCCAGGGCCAGTGGGGTTGGAGGTACCGGCCTCTGGCCCATCCTGTGCCTCCGAGGAAAATGCTGTAGAAAAACCCCTCCAGCCGATGCTGTCACAAGTGTCCGGGTGAAGACACGTACACTGCCGTTTGCATCAGACCTTGCATTCGTATCTCAGGAGCTAAGTGTGGGACGGCCAGGACCACTGGGGGCTGAAGCCAAAAGCTTGGAGCAGATGGCGTGGGATTAATTTTTGCAAATCACAAGAAAGCTAACGGCAATCTGTTAGCTGTGTCGGCATCTGATCTTAGTTTTTTAAATCAGAATCGTGGACTCCGTTAGTTACCGTGCTCTATTAAATCTAAGATGCCATCGGTTGAGAGATGCGTCATTGTATTTATACCACCGAAGAAAGGGAGAAGAGGCAACAGTGACAGAATCAGGCTGTGAGACACGTTGTCATTTCAGAGATGTTAGTGAAGAAACACGCACCACAGGGCTGGGCAGTGCATCAGTGTCCCCTCGTTGACTTGCTGACAGACCACGGCCAAGGGCTGGCTTCGTGTGGGCACAGAGGGATGAGAGGCTGCTCCCAGTCCCTGTGCCCCAAAAGCCCACGGACTGCTCAAAAATGTAGCTAATGCTAAACAGATTGGTGTCAGAAGTTTGCTGATTGATGGGTTCACTCAGCCACAGAATATTTCATGAGCACCTACTATGTGCCAGGCACTGTTCTAGGCGCTGAGGACCCCACGGCGGACAAAACTTCTCACCGAGCTCACTCCCTTCCAGGGCAATCAGTATGCATTCCCGGTAGCAATTCGCAAACACTGCCGTGCAGAAAAATTCATGTGCAAAAAATCTATGTTCTGATTGCCCTGCTTCTAGTCTTTGCTCTTTATCAGGTGTAGGATGAGACTCGGGGGTCTGCATTTTTCCCAGCACACCAGGAGGTCCCAGGGCAGGAGGACTTCCAGCCAAAATGTGACAAACAGAGCTTCAGTGTTAATGACTTCATAGTAGCCCATTGTATGAATGTCCTAGAATACATCTAGAATACATTTACTTGTTGGGGATTTAGCAGATATTTAGTTTATTATTATTTTTTTCCATCTTCCTATTGTAAATGACACATCTGTGAATGTCCCTGCCACTGAATACGACTTGCATACCTCCTCCGTGGTTTCTTTAGGGTCAGTTGGGCAGGGATACTTGGGCTGAGTTTTTAAGGGTGAGGTAGGAGTTCGCTGTGGTTCTCCCCACCACCACATGTGGCCCTGGAGCCCGACTGCCTGGGTTCATTCCCCACTTATTAGCGGGGGACTTTTGGGCAAGTTCTTTGCCTTGCCACAGTGTTTTCTCATCCCTCAACTGGGACAGTCATAGTACCGACTTTTTAGGGCTACCATAAGGAGTGAATGAACCACACTGGTGGACCCAGCTGTGCACGCCGTGGCCGTGGTGGCGGTGGTTGCCGATTTGGCGTACGGCAGGCAGAGCAGGGAGAACCGTCTGCACGGTGCCCGCATCCACAGCTCGGGCGTGGCCGTGGCTCTGTGGACGGAAGCTCTGGATGTGCTTTGCCACGCGTGTAGGAGCTGATGCCAGACGACAGACCTCACGTCGCAAATCCACGTCCAGCCCGTCACCCACGCTGCCCCTGGGAACACCTTTCTACCACATTGGTCTGGATGTGTCCCTCTGCTCACATCCCCTCCCTCACATCCTGCTGCCTGGACACGACCCGTAAACCCCTTGGCGCACGGGGGAAGGAGGGAGAGCCTTTAGGACTTGGTTTCGGCCTTCTCTAATACCACCCCACCCCCACGTGCCGCTGTGTGGCAAGAGTCTCGTGGGAGGTGATGGCAGAGCTCGGCCCTCAACCCCGCTTGGCTTTTGAGGAGTGAATAGGAGTTTTCCAGGTGGAGGAGGAAGGGAGGGCTGTCCCAGCTGATGAGCTGGTGTGTGCACAGGTACAGCGGTGTGTTTGGGGTGACGTCAGTGGGTCACGGCCGGGTGTGGGGTCATGGTTGGGGTGGGGCTGCTAATGAGGGTGGCCGTGGGCTGCAGAGGCGGGCCCAGCATCATCGGGCTCTTGAAAGTCGCCCTGGACTTCCTCGTGTCTCAGCTCTTCGGCTGTGCCTCTTTCTAGGCTGAAACGCGCCCCCACTCGTTTCCTAGCTTTTTAAAGGACCGTAGACATCTGACAAATTCTTGCCCAATTGCTAAGGGCGCAGAAGGCTTCCCTTCATTATTTAGTTTGCCTTGGAACTGGGACTTGGAAGGCAACCAGTCTTTCTTTACACGCTTTGTGGTAAATCCCTTCTGGGAAACCAAATGCGACATCTCAGAAGGCTTCTCTTGCAGAAGGTTTGACGGGAATGAAAATAACTTAGCGGGCTAAGACGCGGCTCCCGGGATGTGGCCTCTGGTCGTCTTCTGCGTCCACCTGGCTTGCTCTTTGCTTGGCCTCCAGAGTGGTGTCCGTGCACCGTATTGATCAGCTCTGCAGAGCGTAAGCTGGCTGCCTCCCGCCAGGGAAGGTGGGTCTCAGGAGGTGAGAGTTGGAAAAATGGGCCTTGAATCATCACTGTGGTTCAGCCGCCAGTAAGCCCCTGCTGTATGCAGGCATCAGGCTAGACTGGACCCGGGCTGGAATCCAGACTTCCCCAGACTTCCCCAGGAATCTAGACTTCCTCAGGGAGTGGTCATTTCTCCGGGGGCCGTGTGGCTCTGTGATGCGGGAGAAGGGTTTGGGTGGCACGGGGACAGAAGTGTTTTATTTTGATAGTATTTCAGTGTGTATTAGAGAAAATATAGCACATTAAGTCTGTGTGTGTGTGTGTGTGTGTGTGTGTGTGTACATGGACTGAAATAGTCCATACTTCTTAAAAACATTATTTATTTATTTTTTTATTATTATTTTTTTTAATTTTTTTTTTCCAACGTTTATTTATTTTTGGGACAGAGAGAGACAGAGCATGAACGGGCGAGGGGCAGAGAGAGAGGGAGACGCAGAATCGGAAACAGGCCCCAGGCTCTGAGCCATCAGCCCAGAGCCCTATGCAGGGCTCGAACTCACGGACCGCGAGATCGTGACCTGAGCTGAAGTCGGATGCTTGACCGACTGCGCCACCCAGGCGCCCCAAAACATTATTTATTTAAATTCAAGTTAGCTAACATACAGTGTGGTCTTCGTTCCAGGAGTAGAACACAGGGATTCATCACTTCCATGAAACACCCAGTGCTCATCCCGAAAAGTGCCCTCCTTAATGCCCACCACCCATGCAACCCAACCCCCTCCCACCTCCCCTCCAGCCACCCTCCGTTGATTCTCTGGATTGAAGAGTCCCTTATGGTTTGCCTCCCTCTCTGTTTTTATCTTATTTTTCCTTCCCTTCCCCTGTGTGCATCTGTTGAGTTTCTCAAATTCCACATAGGAGTGAAATCATGTATCTTTCTCTGACTGAGTTATTTCGCTTAGCATAATACCCTCCAGTTGCATCCACATTGTATGTATGATTTTAAAAGTCAGCGATTATAAGAAGAATATTAAGCAAATGAAGGTAAGTTGCAGAGGGGCCGTGAAGGAACTTTCTTGGGGTTCCCCAAGATGTTCTTGATCACAATGGCTAAAACTCTTTGACTTGTAACTTCAAGTGTAAACCACACCACAGTAAAGTCGATTTTGAAAAAGTAAGTATGGGTCGTATGTGTTTTACGCAGAAGCCACAGCAGCCGCACCTGCGTGACTGAGGGTTGGAGACCCCCGTCTGGGCCAAACGCGCCTCACTTTTCCAAAAGCACACCGGAGGCCCAGAGAGGCGGGTGCCGCACAGGTGTTGTGCCAGGGGCAGGATGGGCGGGGTGGGGCCCGGCGTGGAGGCCTTGGCCGGCTTCACTGCCCGGTGTGGAGGGAGGTGGCCGTGATGGATGGGCATGGGTGTGGCTTGTGGCAGAAGACAGGCTGCCCTCACATGGGCGGGCAGGTGGCATGGGTCTGCTCAGGTTGCTAAGGGATGCCTGCTTCTGTGAGGAGGTCCTGCAGAAGGGAGCTTTTCTGTCCTTCTCCCCTTCCTTCCTTCCTTCCTTCCTTCCTTCCTTCCTTCCTTCCTTCATAGTTTTTTTTTTAATGCTTATTTATTTTAGAGAGAGAGACAGAGCGTGAGCAGGGGAGGGGCAGAGAGAGAGGGAGACACAGAATCGGAAGCAGGCTCCAGGCTCTGAGCTGTCAGCACAGAGCCTGTCGCGGGGTTCGAACTCATGAGCCGAATGACCTGAGCCAAAATCGGACACTCAACCAACTGAGCCACCCAGGCACCCCAGGAGGGAAGTTTTCCAAGTTTCAAGACCAAAGAACCCGAGTTTCCCTTTGGGGGTTATAGAGTCCTCTGCACGCTCCCAGGTATCAGCTTCCAATGTTCCATTTTTTTCTCTTTTAGACACTGCCAGTGTCGTGAGGGCTGACGCCCACTCCCCCCGGGGCCAGGTCTTGTCTTGGCTCCTCGCAGGTGGGCAGCGACACCTGGGGTGGGGGTGGGGGTGTAGGGATCAGGGGCTGCGGGCTTAGACCTCCTGTCTTCCCCTCAGAGGCCTGGGTGGGTCAGGGCAGTTCACCAGCACTGCCGCGGGGCGCCCTGGCCAGGAGTCACAGACACTTGGCTTTTTGGCTCCCATTTAGGGACTGGCTGTTGGTTAGGCTGTTGTATTCCTGGTTGATTCGTGGCCTCCCTCCCTCCTTCTCTGCCTCAGTGGTTACAGTGCATCGGGCACAGTGGTGCGGACCAGCGGCAGTTACCAAGTAATCCTACTGACATGAGCGAATGTTTTGTCACCGTGTATCCTGTGCCTAGCACTGGGCGAACTGGTTTTACTTCTGTGGCCTCGTTTACTTCTCAGGGCAACACTGGGACGGAGGTGTGTTGTTTAAGGACGGATGGTCCCCGAGCTCGCTGAATTCTCACCTGCTCCAGTGCAGAAACGGTGTCTTTTGTTGGGAGACACTGTGAGCGTCTTGCTGGGAGTGGTCTCTTCCTCCTGTCCTGGTCCCCGGAAGCTGATTTTAGAGACCCGTGTTGCAAAGGTGTTTCTGTTTTTGTTTTTGTTTTTGTTTTTGTTTGTTTTTTAAAAAAGATTTTGCTTCCTACCAGCAGCATCAGGCACTTTTCTGGGGCCCAGATGGAGGCTGCGGGGTTTCAGGGAGGAGGCCAGACAGACGCGGAGGCAGGCATTGCCACTCCGAGGGCTATTCATCAAGATCAGGAGGCCGCTGAGGGCCGGGAACGCGACGTCAGAGCTGGGAGCAGAAGCACGTGTCTATTCCTGGATGCAGAAACCACTCTGTTCAGCAAGCAGGGCCGTGTCCCTGCTGCGTCAGGCCCTGGGTAGGGCCCTGGGGACACAGAGGTGGATGAGCCATAGACACTGCCCTTGCAGTTCACGGCACAGTAGGAAAGGATTCG
Organism: Herpailurus yagouaroundi; assembly: GCF_014898765.1. Taxonomy (NCBI): domain Eukaryota; kingdom Metazoa; phylum Chordata; class Mammalia; order Carnivora; family Felidae; genus Herpailurus; species Herpailurus yagouaroundi. The sequence goes on along the minus strand of NW_024412376.1, from coordinate 163,992,247 downwards.
GGTAGATGGAGCTCTGAAGGGGTGGGGGCTGCTTCCCAGTCTGTGATCTTGGGCGGGTCCCACTGTCCCCTTCTCTGAAATGGGGGTTGGGACAGGGACAGTAACAGCACCAATTTCAAAGGCATGGAGCTCCGACCGGGAGCTGCCCCCTTGCTCGGTCTCTCTGACCTGGTGGAATGTTCTATGCTGTAGGGAAGCGGGGATGCTGGCCTACTACCCGTCTCATTCGCCCTCCCTCCCGCAGCATGTCTGTTGAAAGAATGAACGTGACGTTGACCTTGGGGGATTTGGGGTTTAGGCGGGTGGAGGCTTGGGAAGAAGGGCGGTATCGTGGGCAGGCGGAGGTGCAGAGGAGGGCAGGCCAGAGGCATGGGCAGGGAGGACGGGCTCCTGGGGGGGAGGGCTGGGCTGTGCTACAGATCCTAGCTGCCAGTGGGATACCTTGCTGAGGCGCTGAGGCCAGCTTTTGAGCACCGGGTAAGAAGGGTCTGCTCTGTGCTGGTGGGGAGGCAAGAAGCGTGGGCCCTGGCCCCCTTCCCAAGGAGCTTACGGCCTGGATGGGAGAGGAGGACCCCACAGGTAGAATGAGAACTTGATATAATTGGGACTTTGTGAGCAGATGTAAATATTGAATTCAAGTCAGGTTTTTTTTTTTTTCCCCCCCAATTTTCTACTCTTTGGGAGCTAAATGACACGGACCTTCCTTCTACTTTGGGCACGTGTGGGACAGACACGCTGGGGTTTGGAGTCGGGCCTGGTTTCAGGTCCTGGTCTCAGTACTTCTTACTGAGGGTGGCCTTGGGCCCTGACACCTGATTTCGCTGAAACCCTGCCTTCCCGTCTGTAAAGCGTGAGAGTCCTTCTTCATCGGTGAGACTTGAGGGTCAAGTGTGAGGGTCTGCCCAGAATTGGACCGGGACAGAGTGCCTGCTCACTGTTGGGTCATTTCTTCGTCGGAGGAAGGGCTGTAAAATTGGTGTGTGTGTGTGTGTGTGTGTGTGTGTGTGTGTATAGGGGTAGGCTGTAAATTACTTTTTGTTTTCTTTTCTGAACCCCTCGAATTTTTTCCTTGATGAGCATTTCATTTTATTTTTCTTGAAGACTGTAACTTATGAGGAACAGACCTGACTAGGCCATCTGCTCAGTTGGGTCTTTGCTTCTGCAAATTGGCCCTGTGCCCTCAGTGGCAAGTTTGGGACTCGTGAGTGAGCCCCACGCCTTGGTAGACACATGCCATGTGCTGCTTTAAAGCCGTGAAACGTCCCGGGCAGCCAGGAAGAAGGGAGACTCTTGGACCCTGGTTCCTTTGCAAAGCCTTTTGCCCCATAAACGTGAGCCGCAGGCTGTCAGTCCTGACCAGCCCTCCAGCCCCAGGACCTTGGATAAAATCCAGCCAGGGTGCAAACCCCCAGCCCGCTGTTTTCTGGGTGCGTGTATTCGGGCCTGTTGTGTAGCCTTTTGGACACCCCCCCCCCCCGCCTCCTGCAAACCTAAAAGCACCCTGTGACGCCATCCAGTTACCCGCATCAGAAACCTGGGCGTCTTCCTGCCTTCTTGCCCTGTCCCCTCATCCAGGCCCGGGCCGTGACCAGGAACTCCCCTGTCTCCTTCCACGTGTCTGTGCAGGGAAATTCACCCAGTGAAGAAAAGTGAGTGCTTACTATGAGCCAGGCCTCAGGATGGATGCTGTGGGAAATCCACAGGTAAAGCCCCAGCCTCCTGGACTTGACATTCGGAGCGGATGGTGGGGGCTGTGTTGGGCGGGTGCGGGAGAGCCGCGGTGGACAAGTGGACAATACGTGAGAAATGTAAGTGCGCGTTTGCCGCAGCTCCTGGAGGTCCGGTCTCCCAGCACCTGCTTGGCCCGAGGATATGCTGGCCAAGGGCGCTGGGTGCGAGAAGGGAAGACGTTGGCTCTGCCATCTTGAAAGGGCGGACTTGCCCTCCGTGGAGTCCGAGCGGTGTCAGGGTTACTGCGAGGGGCCGTGGAGAAAAGGAATGTTTGCATGCATTTCCTGGAGTCCGGAAGCTGAGGCCTGAAACCCTCATTTGCTTAGGAAGAAACAAATGCAAAATGGCGCCACGCCTCTGCCCAGGGAAGATCTGCTGGGTGTGAGCCAGCCTTTGAGACCGGCCGTCCTTCGTCCACCTGGAGCCTCTCACCAGGAAATGCGGTTGCCCTGCTCTTGGCCTGAAAGAGAGGCACCAAATCATCGCGCTCTAGCTGGCGTTCAGCGTGGGGCTCTAGAGTTTACTCGGCGGTGTCCACATCGCCCAACCCACTGCTTTTCCAGAAAGCTGTCCTGCAACGGGAATCACGTCCAATCTTCATTTGGTCCCTCGCTATTCTCTGGGCACCTACCTAGGACCAGGCTCTGGGGGAGGTCCAGGCACAAAGTTGACTAGACCGGGTTCTTGCTTCTAAGGATGGAGTGTTCAGAGGAAGTGAGCTCTGGGTGGGGGGGCAGAGACTTCTGTCTGTGTTTCTGTCTCTGTGTCCGGCCGAGCAACAGCTCGGCGAATCCTTGTTGCACGAACAATGCTTGGGTGAGATGAATGAGTGATTGGATGGGAACAAGTCAGAAGGTGATGCCAGCCCAGAGTGGCCAGGGTGGCCAGGGCAGAGGGGAACACAGGAGCCGTGGGTGCCCTGATGCAGGTTACAGAAGCCTCTGGGGGAGGCTTATGAGCTGAGGAGGAGAATATCCACACGGCATTCGGTCCCTCTGACAGAGGGAGGCACAGGGGCGAACATTCGGAGAGCTGAAGGGGGCGGGGGTGTGGGGGGGGGACTTTAGAGGAAGAGGAGGCAGATGGGAGACTGGTGGGCTTGGGCTGGACCCTGAGTGGGGGGACCACCTGAAGCCATTTCGGCGGAGGAGTGACATGACGGGGCGCCCTAGAAGACCACGCGGAAGACGGTTAGGGCCAGCGGGGCCTGGGAAGCAGACGAGGCCGCACCTCCGAGCCCAGGCTTCCCCCGCTGTTAATTCGCCAGGGTGTTGCCCAGTCATTGGTGTTTCCGGGGTTTCGGCCCAAAAACACGTTCTCTGCGGACGGCCAGTTGATGTTTCTTTGTTACCTGTCGATGTGCACTTTTAAAACTAAACAACTTTGTGTTAGCCCCCTTAGATGATTTAAGGGCCCTGCAAGAGACTGGGTTTTTAAGAGTTGGCCTCTTCCGATTTCTATGCCATTAACTTGAAGGAGGCAGAGGAGTTTCTTGTGTCATTTCCTCCTCTCAAGCGTGTGTTGGGCAAGAACCCAGACCCGTGTTCCAGTCCTGCTCCATTACCTACCAGCTCTGTGACCCGGGGGGCAGTGTCCCCAGCTGTTAACAAGGGAGACGAAAGGTACCAGAGATAACGGCCCTGCCTGTTAGAGATGGCGGTGTCTGACCTGAGGGTGTCAGTGCCCAGTGTCGTCTCTTCGATTAAACTTTCTAATTAAAGTTGGCCGCAGGGAAAAGGGTACCTAGTAATCAAAGCTCATTCCCTTCACGGTTATTGGACTTTCATGTGCACAGGGGGTACCCGGGTCAGTGGAGTGCGCTGTGTGACCTTGCCCAAGTCACTCAACCTCTCTGAGCCTCAGTTTCTAGTTTCTTAGCCAGTGAACTAGGGACCATAATCATTTCCGTCTCACTGGGCATCGGGACAGATAGGAGAACTCCAAAGCTAAGAACTGACCTGGAGTTTTCTGACTCCTGGTTTTGTAGCCTCAACCCAATTCATCTGAAATGGTGTTTTCAAGATAATACCTTATGCGTCCTTTTAGGCCTGCTATTTAGGGGGATCCTTAAAAACAAATAATGTACAGGAGTTAGTGCACACATTTCTTTGGTAAGTTTTGAAACGTTAAGGTATGCCATATTTGAGGATGAGTTCAGCGGGGCTGGCCTCCCCCAATGAGCTGTGTCTGGAAGGAAGCACAGCCCGGGGTAGGTTGTGTCTTTCAGGCAGGTAAAGTGGGAGAAGATACTAGAGAAGCTTCACATCTGTTACTAGCAGATGTTCTCGACCCTGGCACCTGCATGTTGGAATCACCTTGAATCACCTTGTCTGTTTTGGAAAAATATCCATGTCTGTGTCCACGCACCACCCCCCCACCCCGCACCCCGATCCGTGTTGTCTGGACTCCATCTGGGTGTTTTCCTAGTTTTGTTTTTTCATTATTGATACAGAAATACAATTAATTTTTGTATACGAATCTTGTATCCTGCCACCTTGCTGAATTCGTCTATTAGTTTTAATAGTTTTGGGTTTCTTGGTTTTTATAGATTCCTTAGGGTTTTCTGTACACAAGATCCTGGGAGCTGCAAATAGAGATAGTTTGACTTTTTCCTTTCCAATCTGGATACTTCTATTGCTTTTTTTCTAGCCTACGTTTTCCGGATAAACCCGTAGTCCAATGTTGAGTAGAAGCAGTGAGACTAGACATCCTTGCCTAGTTCCTGCTCGTAGAGGGAAAGCTTTCAGGCTTTCACCGTTGAGTGTGATGTTGGGGGTGGGGTTCTGCAGATGCCCTTTATTGGGTTGAGGAAGTTTCCTTCTGTTCCTCGTTTGTTGACCGTTTTCATCATGACAGGTAGTCGATTGCATCATAGGCCTTTTCTCATCTGTTGAGATGATCATGATGAGGTTTTTGTCCTTTATCCTATTTTTTTAACTTTTAAAAAATCTTTCTTTACTTTTGAGAGAGAGAGAGACAGAGACAGAGCATGAGCAGAGGAGGGGCAGAGAGAGAGGGGACACAGAATATGAAGCAGGCTCCAGGCTCCGAACTGTCAGCACAGAGCCTGACATGGGGCCCGAAATCATGCACCACAAGATCGTGACCTGAGCTGAAGTCAGACGCTCAACCGACTGAGCCCCCCAGGCACCCCTTTCCTTTATCCTATTTAATATGGTGTATTACATGGGTTACGTTTGGGTGTTAAACCAGCTTTGCATCCTGGGATCAAGCCCATCTGGTGGCAGTGTATGCTTCTTTTTATATGTTGCTGGATTTGGTTGTTAGGCAACCAAATTTTGTGTTTTGTTTTGTTTTGGCTTATAGATGCATCGCCCCAAGCTCGTCCATCTTCATGTGACCTTCTCCCTTCTCTCTGTCTCCGGATTTTTCCTTTATATAAGCACACCAGTCATCTTAGATCAGGGCCACCCTATCATGTTAACCTGACTGTGTTGGTAAAGACCTTTTCTCCAAATGAGGTCATGTTCTGAGATACTGGGGTTAAGACTTCAATATATGAATTTTTTCAGGAGGGGGAAGAATTTAACCCATTATACAGATCAGGAACACTTTTCAATATCATTGAAATGTTCTTCTGACATTGATTTTCAATTCTTTTTTCATTGGGTGGAACCCATTTTTTTTTAAAGTTTATTTATTTTGAGAGAGAGAGCACGCACGTGAGCAGGGGAGGGGCAGAGAGGGGGGGGGGGAGAGAGAGAATCCCAAGCAGGCTCCGCACTGGCAGCACAGAGCCAGTGGGGGGGCTCGAACCCGTGAACTGCGAGACTGTGACCTGAGTAGAAACCAAGAGTTGGATGCTTAACCGACTGAGCCACCTGGGCACCCCTGGGGTGAAACCCTTTTAATGAACAGAATCTTATCTTGAAGTCCATGTGGAACATGTGGAACCCCCCCAAAGCAAGCTAAAGTTGGGGGTAGTGGTGCCCCAGCCTCAGATGGGTCCAGAGATGAGTGGAGTTGTCTGTTGTTGTGTGTGTGTACGTGTGTGTGTGCGTGTGTGTGTTCCTCAGTATTAATTGTTAATTATTAACATTAATGAAATGATTATTAGTTATTAATCAGGTATCCCTGATTCCACCAGAAGAATGGAGGGAGGAGTGATTTTTTTTTTAATTTATTTTTTTTAACATTTATTTATTTTTAAGACAGAGAGCATGAACAGGGGAGGGTCAGAGAAAGAGGGAGACACAGAATCCGAAACAGGCTCCAGGCTCTGAGCTGTCAGCACAGAGCCCGACGCGGGGCTCGAACCCACGGACCGTGAGATCATGACCTGAGCCGAAGTCGGACACTTAACCGACTGAGCTACCCAGGTGCCCCAGGGAGGAGTGATTTTTAATCTCATCTTTATCTGTCTTCCCCAAATTTTTAACAATGAACGCATAATACTTACTAATTAATCATTATGCTCATTAATATTAATAATATCAATCAAGTTATTAATTAATGAGTTAATGCGACTCTTGCTGTATTCACAACAACCCAACCTCCTGAGGTGTAGGTATGATGATTTTCCTCAGTTTTCCAGGTAGAGAGACAAGCTCGGAGAGGACAAGTAACCTGCCCGGGGACACACAGCCCATAAGGGGTAGGGGCTCGATTCTAACTCAGTCTGATACTGAGCTGGGCCTCGAGAACACTCTGAGGTTCTAGAACATGAAGTTCCATCAGGGGAACATGGGTGTGGCTAGGCTCTCTTTGTAGTGAACATGAACAAAGTATTAGGTTTTCTGCTGTGTTATTTGAAGTTGTTCTTTATGTCCCTCTTTAATTTTGGCGCAGTTTTCTGGGGCACCCCTATCTCTACCTGTGTTCAGCTGTGGGGCTACTTCAAACAGGGGTGGGGGAGGCAGGGGTGGTTGGAAGGTGGAGGGGCTGGGTCTTGGCTGGGCCTCAGGCTTGACCCCAGAGTTGCCCTGTGGGGACCTTGGGGGGGGTCAGAAGCCATTGTGCCACAGCTGGCTCCAGCCACAGCTGTGAGCAGGGTGATGGCCACACCCCATAAGCACCCCCCCATCCGCCAGGCTCACACCAACAAACGGGCACCTTGCAGCACCCCCTGGGTCCCCATTGATCCTGGGGTCAAATCTCGTGTGGATGGATGGATGGATGGATGAATGAATGAATGAATGAATGATGTATCTATGGTTACCTGTAGAACCCAGCTCCGAGGCAGCCTAGGAAATGTAGTTTCTGGCTTTGTAGCCTCCGTAGTTCAGGGGGGATGGCTGTCCCCCTTTGGGGTCATTTCCTCAGGGTGATGGGAGTACAGACAGACTGAGAAGGGGGGTGTTGAAGTGCCTCTGTCTCAGATCTTTTTTTTAGGTTTATTCATCTCTTTATTTTTGAGAGAGAGAGGGAGAGAGAAGGAGAGAACCAGCAGGGGAGGTGCAGAGGGGGGGACAGAGGAGCTGAAGCCGGCTCTGTGCTGATAGCAGCGAGCCTGATGCGGGGCTCCAACTCACGAACCATGGGATCGTGACCTGAGCTGAAGTCTGCCGCTTAATCGCCTGAGCCGCCCCGGCGCCCCTCGAATCTTCAAGCTACTCATGGTTCCCTGGTTCCCAGGGTCCCTCCCGGACGGGTGGCACGTACCGTCTCTCAGCAAGAAGTACAGCCTAAGTCTGCTCTGGCCCCTGTGGCCCCTGTTAGGACAGCACGCCCTCCTCCGTCCAGCTGGGGTTCACGGGAACCACAGGGCCTAGCAAGCAAGTGGCATGGACGAGGCAGGGCTGCACGCGGCCGTCTGCTGGGGCAGGAAGGAAGGAAAGCCAGAGGGCAAAACAACAGGCCGCTCCTCAGCCCGAAAACGTGGGGAGAAGAAACGGGGCCACCCAGTGGGAATCCGAATCCTGGAGCAGAGGAGGGCTGGAGCAGGCAGCCTGTGGAGGCCGGGGTGGGATCTTGGCTCCTCACTTCACCTCCTCGAGCCTCAGGTTCCTCACCCGTAAAATGGGATAGTCGGTTGAATTCCATCAGCTCCGTGTTGAGATTCAGCACAAGACCCCGCGTAGCTGCCCGGTGGAAGACGAGCTGATCGCAGGCACTGTGGTCTGATCTCCGCGTGCCCTCCGCCAGAGCTTTCTGAGAGCAGTCCGGACCCACTGGCACGGGGCTTACCGTCGGCCGGCAGGAGCGGAGGGGGAGGGGACCTTCGTGGCTGGCCTCTTCCCGAGTCGGCGGTTCCTCGGAAATCTAAATTCTTTACCTTAGTTCGGCTCTTGACCAGCACTGACCACCATCAAAAATAAGAAAAGCAGGAGTGGAAAGGATAAGTCAGGGGTAACTGAGTGCCGGTGTTTCTGGCTGGGTGAGCGTGGGCAGTGGGTTGGCCTCTCTGTGCCTCCTGTTGTTTCCGGTACGAGGCATGGACCATGAGACCTCCCTCTCGGGAGCTTGATAGGGTTAAAGGGGTGGCCCTTTGCCGACACTTAGCACTTGTAATAGGTCCCTCTGGTGCTCCCCTGATTCCTGCTCCTGGAGGAAGATATTACCCCCGGGAGGCAGGAATAGGCCTTCCCAGGGCGATTAAATATTCTCGTGGTTGTTTGGGTTCAAACAGACCAAAATACGGGTTTGTAGGTGCCTGCCGAGGGCCCAAGCCCTTCTGGAAACGTCGAAGGAGCTGTTCATTCACCGCGGGATTCTCCCCACATCCACTGTTTCTCGATTCGCCCGCCACCAGTCTCCAGCCCGGCGCTAGGTGATAATTCGAAAACGTCTGTGAGAGCTGGCCGTGCTGGCGGGCAGTGGTCTGGGGAGGAGCCAGTGGCTGGGGCTCACGGGGGCTCGGGTTCAAGTGCAGGGTGGCTGGGGCTCCGCGGGCCTCTGTTTGCTTCATCGTAAAGCGGGGCCATCACTGCCTCCTCAGCTGGGCTGTGGTGGTTGAAGCAATGAGATGGGGGGGGGGGGGCGGCTAGATTATTTTACACTGCAACGTGCCATGTACATGGTGGCATTTTTGTTAAGGGAGGGCCAGGCTGGGCCCGGGAAGTGCGCATCTCTGGAATGGGCTGGGTCAGCTCTGGTGGCATCCCGCAGCTTGAGAATGGGGGAGGAGTGGTCCCCGAGGAACCCCGCCCCAGGCCCCTCCAGACTCCGAATAGATGGACCCTCCGCCTTTCTTCTGTCCCTGCCCGGGTCCTGCTGGTGCTGCGGGGCCAGCTCACAGGCTACCTCCGTCACGGAAGGCGCCTCTCTCGCCTCGGGGCATCCACAGCGGGCTAGCCCTCGTCTTCCGTGTCGGGCTGATTATTACGGACACCTCACCGCTGCCCTGCCGAACTTGAAGACCCGGGGGGAGAGGGAGGGTCATCATCTGGATCCGGTCACCTCTCTATCCCTGGGCCCCCGCGGCACCTGCTAGTGTCTGCGTGCGTGAAGGAGGGCGTCGCGGGGTTTCCTGTGCGCGCATGTGAACGTCCGTGTCACAGGCACGTGCCCGCTGCCTTTGCCCGGGGACAGGTGCCCAGCCGGGCTCTCAGAAGGTGGAGGACATGTGTGTCAACACAGCACGATCAGGACTCCGAGGAAGGGAAGCTCGGGGGACCACGGTGTGCAGGGGACGCCTCCGCCGGCCTGAGGGTGGGAAGTCGTGCCAGCACCAGCTGTCCGAGGAGGTAACCCCCAAGCTGCATTTGGAAGACGGTGGACAGGTGGGGGCGCCTGGGGGGGCTCAGTCGGTTAAGCCTCCGACTCTTGGTTTCGGCCCAGGTCACGATCTCATGGTTTGTGAGTTCGAGCCCCGAGTCAGGTTCCGCGCTGACAGCACGGAGCCTGCTTGGGATTCTTTGTCTTTCTCTCTGTCCCTCCCCCACAGGTGCTGTCTCTGTCTCTCCCAAAACAAATAAATAAATGTAAAAAGGAGATGGACGGGCGGGAAAGGGGGAAGGGCATCGCAGGAAGGGAGGATCAGCTGGGTTTGTCGAGGTGATGCTGGAGCCCCGAAAGGTCCCTTCTGGGTCACCCGTGCTCTGGAGCAAGCCCCCTGGGCTCTCGTCCGGGGGTGGATTTCAGGGGTCCTGCGCTCCTGTCTGGTCACACTGTCATCTCAACACGTGGCTTCGAAGGCCTCTGCCCCCGGGGGGAGAGAGGAGGAGTCACTAGGGTCTTCCCCTCCTCCCCCCCAGCCCCGTAGTGACACAAGTCACTGCCGCTCACACACCACTGGCCAGGGCTGGTTACACGACCCCCACCCCCTGTAAGGGAATCTGGGAAGTGGAGGGAAGCAGGTGCGGGATTTGAGGAGCGCACAGGGAACCCGCTTCCAGAGATTCCCCGGGGCCCAGGGGAAGGCAGCATCAATGGGGCTTATAGTCCCCGGACTTCGAGGCTCTGCCAGAAACTCGATAAAACACCGACTCCCTCCCGCCCCTCCCCCCCAACCACTGGGCATTAATATTATGTCTGGAAAAGAAACCCGTGGAAAGAACAGAGCTCAGGGGGTAAAGGGAGTCTGGTTACAACATGTGGAGAAGGACTAAGTTCTTTGGTGACTGTTAATGCTTTTAAGGAAGTGGGTTTAACATTGGCCCTGCCTCCTCCTTGCCCTCCCTCCCTCCCTCCATGTCAGAGTGTAAACACTACGGAGTAGGTATGGTGGGCTTTTTCGCGTGGAAACGAGCCCTTTACATTTACGAGTCTTCTAAGCCTTTCAAAGAAGCTGCTCACAGAGTCTGCTTCTCGTTGCTTCAGGAGATGCTGGCAGTGGATGGGGAAGCGGGGCTGAGTCCTGCTCACGAAACGCCCAGGAGCACAGGCAGGGGAGTCCCGCTCAGCTACCTTCCCCGTTCTTCTTGGCAAGGGCTTGGTCTTTGCTTGCGATTTTTTTTTTTTTCAACGTTTTATTTATTTTTGAGACAGAGAGAGACAGAGCATGAACGGGGGAGGGGCAGAGAGAGAGGGAGACACAGAATCGGAAACAGGCTCCAGGCTCTGAGCCATCAGCCCAGAGCCCGACGCGGGGCTCGAACTCCCGGACCGCGAGATCGTGACCTGGCTGAAGTCGGACGCTTAACCGACTGCGCCACCCAGGCGCCCCAACGTGTCTGTGTTTCTTAACTTCTCAGAGTGGCGGCCTTAGAATTTGCAACAGACACGTAACACAGACGCCTAATCCAAGTCCCTTCCCAAATGACACCGCGTGACGTCACATGTAGCGTGCAAGCACCTTCCACACAGTCTTCCTGTTCCCTCTGCCTCAACCCTCACCTCACTGCTGCCTTCCGTGTCCCTCATCCAGAAGCTGTGATCGCGTGATACGTTGTTGCTGTTACTATTTGGACCACTGTCACCTGGTAGGTCATTTAAGAATAAGGAAAATAAGGGGTGCCCGGGTGGCTCAGGCGGTTAAGCATCTGACTCTTGACCTCAGCTCAGGCAGGTCCTGGTCCCACGGTTCATGAGTTCAAGCCCCACATTGGGCTCTACGCTGGGCAGGAAGCCTACCTGAAAAAAAAGAGAAGAAAACTAAAAGTTTGTATTCCTTGTCTAGCTCTCTTCCTTTTCCTGTGTAGATCTGTATTTCTTTTCATTTTAATGTTTTTAATTTTCATATTTTGACATCTATCTTCCTTCCTTCCTCCCTTCGTCCGTCCCTCCATCGCTCCTTCCCTTCGTGGTCTGCATTTCTGACCTACATCATCTTTCTTCTCACAGAAGAGCTTGTTATCACTCTTTTTTTTTTTTTTTTTTTGCAAGGAAGATCTACTGGTGACAAATCTCTTCAAATTTTGTCAGAGAAAGCCTTTACTTCTTCACCTTTGAAAGATGATTTCACACGGTGAAATTTAGATTGAATTTAGATAGAATTTTAGATTGGTGGGAATTTCCTCTCAACACTCGATCTCACTCCACTCTCTTCTCGCGTGGTTTCGGAAGAGAAGTCTGATGTGATTCTTACCTTGGTTCCTTTTTAGGTAAGGTGCCCCCCCCCCCCCGCCACCTCGGCCTCTTTCAAGATTTTCCATTGATCTTTGATCTTCTTCAGCGTGAGCGGGATGTGCCTATGAAAAGATGTGTTGGCTTTCTGGTATTTATCCTGTTCGGTGTTCGGTGAGCTTCATGGATCTTTGGTTTGGTGTCCGACGTTGATTTCTGGAAATTCTCAGACATCACTGGTGCAAATATTTCTTCTCTTCCTTTCTCTCTTCTCTTTCTGGTATTCCCACGATGCACCTGTTATACCTTTTATAATTGTCCCTCAGTTCTGGGATACTCTGTTCTGTTTCAGTCGTGTTTTTTCCTTACTGCTCGGTTTGGAATAGATTTATGGACCTATCCTCATTGGTTCTTTGCCCAGCCAGGTCCAGTCGGCTAATGATCTCCTCAGAGGGTTTCTTCGTTTCTATTTTAGTGCCTTTTTTTTTTTTTTTTTTTTGGTTTGTTTTTTAACCTTTAGCACTTCTTTCTGGTCCTTTCGCAGAACTCCCGTGTGTGCTAACATTACCCATCTCTTCTCGTGTGTTGTCTACTTTTTCCTTTGGAGCCCTTCGCGTATTAATCACAGTTACCGCACAGTCCTGGTCTGATAGTTTCAGCGTCACTTCCCTATCCCAGCCTGGGTCTCATGGTCTCATGCTTGCGCTGTCTCTTCAAGGTGGGTTTCGAATGCCTTGTAATTTTGTAGTTGTGGAAAAACTGGGCAGGAAGTATCTGGTAAAAGGAACCTGAACTGATTTATTTCCACGGCAGTTTCTGCGCTGGTAGGGTTGTTATTCTCGGTACCCATGTGTCTGCCTCTCCAAATTGTGCCGTGTGATCTCAGCTGACAGACGGGCGTAAGAAAAGTTACTGATTTTCAGTTCAGCTTTTCCTCGTTGCGGATGAGGGTGAGGACTTCCAAGCTCCTTACGCGCCAGACCAGAAGCTGGGAGTTGGACGCAATTCTTTCTGTGTTCTCCCTCCCTCCTTCCTTCCCCCCCCCCCGGCCCCCCCTGTTCGCCCCCCCCCCCCCCCCCGCCTGTGCGTGCCCCACCTGCGTCGCACTGGGCAGGACTTGTCTGGGCATTGCCCTGACTGGAGGTTTCTCTGGTTTTTGTTTTTATTTTTTATTTTTTAGTGGGGGGCATCATGAGTTCAGGCCCGAGCTCTATGCGTTGGTGTTTAGAGAGGCCTCCCTTCCCTGAACTTGGCTGCACTTCACTCCTTGGGGCCACGTCAAGATGGACATGCTAGGCTCGGGTGACAGAGGTCATCCAGAGTTTCCTGGGCCCTCCTGCCCCTGTTGAAGGCCTTGTCTTCACGGTCCAGCTATGCTTTGTCAACTGCACCCCTCCATCCAGCCCTGAGCTTCAGAGATGACCATGCTTATTCTGTGGCTGGGGTGACAGTGACAGGTGGCAGTGGTAGGTGATGCAGCCAGTGGAAGGAAGGGGTGTCTGACTAGGGACAGAGGAGCATGGCCCATGGGGGAGTTTCGCTGTGCCCCTTCTGTGGCTGTACGTAGGATACAGAGGTGGTTTCTTCGTGATCTGTGTGTAGAGACGTTGAAACGAGCAGACAGACAGAGGTCTGCTAGGAGGGGGCTTTGGGCAGGAGGGGCCGTGAGCATCATAGGGGCAGGGTGGGGTGCGGCTTGCTCAGTGGGTAGGAGGCGGGCAGCAGAGTCACGCTGGGCAAAGCATGGGACGCATTCAGCCAGCTGAGCTCCTCTGCTCCCAGTTGTGTTTACCCAAGAGCAAGCCCCAAGGTCCTCGATGCTCAACGTCTTGTCTTTGTGCTGCAGCCATATTTAAACATGGAGGGTGCGCGACTAGGGTGGGGAGAGGCCAGAGAGCCGAGCCCACCATCGGGTGCCCCGTCTCTGCCCACGCACATGCCAGTCCTCACGTGGCTGTACTTGGCTTCTTTGTGGAATGGGGCTGTTTTTAATCAAGGACTCAGGAAACCTTCGTTCCCTGAAGGACCTCTGGTGTCCTTCTTGCTTTGTGGCTGGAAGGACACCCATGGGGATGGGTCTGGGGATGGGCGATGCTTTCACACCCAGCGGACATCCAAGGGGCAGGCACTTTGCTTGGTGCTGGAGACTGAGTAAACCAGGTGACTGAGGAGGAGCTGAGAGTCCACAGGGCCAAGGCCTGCAAACAAGCAGAGGTGGCCCTGGGGGAGTCGGCAGGGGGCCTTGCCAGCCAGACACCCCACTGCAAGGTCCCTACTGGGCCTGTCCCTGAGGCAGGGGGACTCCTGAAACTTGATTTGCTGTCGTTGTTGTTGTCATCACCGGTGATGTTTTGTTAATTTTCTGCGCTGGGGTGGGAGTGGGCTGACCTCTGCTTCGGAGAGTGCCCTCAGTGGGGGGCTGGGGAGGGAGGTGGCTGGGAGGAGGGGGGCAGGGAGACTGTTTGAGGCCTTGAGGTGCATGGGGCTGAGAGTTGGCACCAACTTGGCGAGAGCATGCGGCCCCATGTGTGTGTAGGGGGGCGGTTCTTGAGCTTCAGTGGCCCCTGGAATAGGAGGGTCCTGGGCAGGGGGCCTGCTGACCCAGGCGGGGGGACCCCCCAGCTGCTGTGATGAATGACATCATCAGCCAGACAGAGGGGGCTGTGGAGCCAAGGGCATCTTAGTGAGCCTGGGCCAGGTCCACGGTGTCCTGGGCGGGGGTGGGGGGTGGTGTTAGTTCCACTGCTTCTAAAGTGCCAGGTAAGCTCTGGTGACCACCTTGTGAGATGGGGGGGGGGGGGGGGG
>NW_024412376.1:163884320-163977705 GCF_014898765.1 Herpailurus yagouaroundi | reverse complement strand
CCCCCCCCCCCCCCCCCCCCCCCCCCCCCCCCCCCCCCCCCTGTGGAGTCTTCTCTCCCCTCTGGGCTGCCAGTCCCTCTGGGACCCCAGGCAGGCCTGTGATCTTCCTGGGCCTCAGTTTCCCCATCTGTAAATGCTGGCCTCATAGTCCTAGAGACAGTCAGACAAAGACGCCTAGAATCATCCAGTGCAACGTGGGCTACAAGGACCCCCTGACCTTGCCTGTGGGTCCAACAGGGGCTTGGAGGAGGCGTGGCCCAAGGTGAGTCCTGGGAACGGTCAGGAGGTGGCCTGAGGTGGCCCGGTGGGGCAGGTTCTGTTGTCATTTCCAGGACCCGCTGGCTCTGAGCTTCTGGGGTGTGTGATGGGACGCAGGGGCCGTGGGGCCCGGGCTACAGGCGGCTTGCTCCGGCCTCTCTGACCTTACTGGCGCTCAGCAGCCCTGCTCCCACGCGGTGCCGTGTGCACAGCGCATTTCCCCTGCATGATGAGAAACGTTGGCTGAGGACACAGCCCAGGCCGGGCCACGCACGGGTCAGTGGCAGGCCTGGGTGAGTGACTGGGCCTCTTCCGTTCCTCATCCTGGCTTCTCACTACAGAGCTTTACCCTGGAACCAGAATAAGTGTTAGGAAAACCTAACTCACTTGACATTATTTGTCACATTTTATGGAAGATTTAAAAAAAAATTGTTTTTTAACGTTTATTCATTTTTGAGAGACAGAGACAGAGCATGAGCGGGGAAGGGGCAGAGAGAGGGAGACACAGAATCCGAAGCAGACTCTAGGCCTCAGCTGTCAGCACAGAGCCCAACACAGGGCTCGAACTCACGAACTGCGAGATCGTGACCTGAGCCGAACCCCAGGCGTCCCTGGAAGTTTTTTTTTTTTTTTTAACTTCCACCGACTACTTTGCACCAATATGAAAAGAGTCTAGACAGCAACAGCCTTATTAATTTGTTATAAGTGGAGAACAAGGTCTCCTAAAAAAGTTAATATCTAGGCCTCTTGGGCTTTTTCTTTTAAGTATTTAAGGAATTATTATTTTACTCTCTTTTTTTGGTGGCGGTGTGGTGGAAAATCGTTGCTCCCTTTTCATTGCCTGTCTGTATTTATCTTTTGTAAAACTGTCTTCCAGTTCCTCACTTTTTTTTTTTAATGTTTATTTTTTGTGAGAGAGAGAAAGAGAGAGACAGAATGCAAGTTGGGGAGGGGCGGAGAGAGAGGGAGACACAAAATCTAAATCAGGCTCCGGGCTCTGAGCTGTCAGCACAGAGCCCAACGCAGGGCTTGGACTCACGAACTGTGAGGTCATGACCTGAGCTGAAGTCAGACGCTTAACTAACTGAGCCCCCCAGGCGCCCCCCTCACTTTCCTTTTCTGCTCTGGGCAGGGAGGACAGACACTGTGCTTGCTAGCATTGTATGTAAAGCATGAGATAGTGGGCTCTGAGCGAGGGACTGGAGATGTGCCTACTGTGCGGTGCTCACTGGCCTTGGGTGGATGTTTGCTGAGCCTCTGCGGGGTTCTTCTGTCAGCCCGGGGCCGTGCCGTCTGCTCATGCGCTCAGAATGGAAAGCCCCTGGCACGGAGTGGGCACCCAGCTCATCTCAAGTAGGAGAATGACCTACTTTTGCCTCCATGAGTGAGGCCGTCATGGCGGTCAGCAGCTGCGGGGCTGTTGGTAAGGATGACCAATGACACTGTGAGCCTCGGGCCAGAGCAGCGGGGGGTGTGTTCCTGGCAGAGGAGGCCAGCTGCCTGGGGCCCACGGAGAGCCCCAACTTTGATCAGCCCATAACTTGGGGTAACATCTCCTTCTGTATCCCCTCATCGCGACACGACTGAGGCCCCGGCCTGGCCAATGTTGCGTCAAGATCCTGCCCTCGAGGGGCTGATGGAGGAGCAAACACACAGGGCAGCCCTCTGCCAACCTGGGAGCCGAGAGGAGGTGCCAGACCATGGGGTCATGAGGGGAGGCTTCCTGGAGGAGGCAGAATGGGAGGTGGCCATGAAAGGAGCGGGAGGGAGGATGGCTTTCTCCGTCAGGGAACTGAATGCACCGTGGCCTGCTGGGGAGTGTAGGGTGGGTGGCGGGTGGCCGGGCCCGAACTTCGGGGTGAGTCAGACCCTGTGGGGCCCACACCCCTTCACGGGCCAGGCTTTCTTCAAGGTCAGCCTGCACCTTTGATGGTCGTGAAGCAGGAGAGTCAACAGCCCTCTGATTGCAGATGCCGATCTCCATTTTCTCATCCGTGAAGCGGAGAACAGGTGCCGAGGCTCTCCTGAGACGCTGGTGTGCACGCACCTTTCCAGGGGTGGCTGGGGTGACAATGGGGCCGTCCCCACACACGGCCTCCCTTCTGGGGGTCTGGTCTGTCTCTCCTTTGGCCTTTCTGCTCTTGGGGCCCCGAATGCCCGGCTGGGAGACTAGGAGGCGTTGGGGTCCAGCTGGCCAGGGGGGGTAATACAAGTTGGCGTCTGGGGACTGGCCCCGAGACTTCACCGGGCTCTGTTCTCACGGTCCCCCAGGTGCTCCTGGTGTACTGTCCCCCCACGGGCTGGGGCTTCCTCTCCCGCCCTCCCCTGTGGCTCAGCTGGGGTGCCATCCCAGGGCCTCACGAGGAGTGGGCCCGTTTCACTGCCTGCATCCGGCGTGCTGTGCCGCCTTGGGCAGGTGCTTGACCTGCCTGAGGCCCAGATGCCTCATCTGCTACCCTGTCCTCTCTGGCATCTTCAGGGACCCTGGGAGGGGCTGCTGGGGAGGGAAAGGGGCCTTCAGGACATATACTAGGGCTGCTGAGAAACTGTGACACTGGCTGGGCCGCACCTTGACGTGGCGGCTTCCAGCAGTGCCTAATCTTAGCACCTGTTATCTTGACCTTCACGGAGGCTACTGGGAGGCTGGCATCGCTCCTCCTAATCGATTCATATTTCTTTTGTTTGGTGAGTGTTTTCATTGGGCTGAGTGTCCTGCTGAGCACAGATACGGATCTGAGCAATTCCCACACCCCCCCCGTGAGGTTTAGTGCCGTGGGGCCCATTTCACAGATGAGGACACTGAGTCTTAGAAAAGTTCGGCGACTTCCCCAGAACCATCCAGCCAGGAAAGCGTGAGCTGAGAGGACACACTTACTGTGGGTGACAAGGCCGTCCTACAGAACAGTCAGCTGTGTCCTGGGGGGTGTGGCTCGGGTCCTCTCTTCCCAGGCGGGTCGTTCCCTTCCAGGCGGCCCTTAGGGACGCGGGTGGAGTTGCTCCCGGAGAGTCCATCAGCCTCAACAGCAGGTGTCGCTGCAGTGGTCCGGGGACAGGGCCCATTTGCTTTTCCTTTGGCTTCTGTCTTCTCTCTTTCCCAGCTACATCCAGATGGTTCTCTGAAACTTGCTTGCGTTCTTTAAAAAAAAAAAAAAAAAAAGGCATCTTTTTTTTTTCCTGTAAAACAGTAATAGAAATAGAAAATTTGATTTATCTGGAAGAGCGTAAAGAAGAAGGTAAATATCAGCTGTCACTCGGGCAGTCGCTGCTAACATTTGGGACGCCTGGCTGTCTGTTCCTCACCACTGCGTCCCCAGGGTACGGAGCCTGGAGCCCAGCAGGGGCTCAAAAAATACTTGTGACCAAATGGAAAAAATGAATAAGTACATACATACATACATATATATATATATATTTCTTTTTTTATTAAAAAAAATTTTTTTTTACATTTCTATTTATTTTTGAGAGAGAGACAGAGCACAAGTGGGGGAGGGGCAGAGAGAGAGAATGAGACGCAGAATCCGAAGCAGGCTCCAGGCTCCGAGCTGTCGGCACAGAGCCCGACGCGGGGCTCGAACTCACGAACGGTGAGATCTTGACCTGAGCCGAAGTCAGACGCTCAACCCACTGACCCACTCAGGCGACCCAAGTATATATATTTCTGAAAACTGAGATCACAAATTGTATTTGTTCTTTGACTCTGTCTTTTCACTCGTTCATCTTTCTCCCTGTGGTTTGGTGTCATTACTCAACCGTCCCTTGGGCTGAGTGTTGGATTGTTGGGAAGGAGAGCTGTGTTTCTACATAGGCCGTATCTCTGGTTAGTCCTTACGGCGTGTTCCTAGAGGTGGTGTCGTTGGGCCACAGGATGGAATGGACAGGAGAAGAGTCCTCCCTCTGGGTGATGGATCTGGAGAGTGCTCCCTGCTCACTCTTCAGGGGCGGGGCGGCTTCCGAGAGCTTCTGTGCCGATAAAGGCAGGCAGGTCAGGGCAGCGAGGAATGAATTATGGATTATGCTCTAATAAGTCACATGAGAGCAAAGGGAGTTCATACTTCTCTGAAGACAGAACGGACCTTTCTGGAATCAATCGGTGGGCATGCTGATTGTGCCTGGATAATCCTTCATGGCATGTTGAGAAAACCGCTCCCTCCTGCTCAGCAGGGCTGTGGCCGGCCTCCACCTCTGCCTTCCCAAATGGCTAGACATTCCAGCGCCCCCAGGCCTATCAGGTCACGCTCCACCTCAGCTCACAAACACTGAGCATCTACAGCTTCTAGCTCCAGGCTTCTTGTTTATGGCCTCCCTTGCTGGCTTCGTCTCTCCGGCTCCACCTGCGAAGGCTGGCATTCCTGCATGCTGGAAGGTTCTCTTCTCGCTGTGCATGCTCTCCCAAGGCGATCTAACCCCGGTGCTAGCTCTGTGGCTTAGGAGTAGCTTACTGCACCTCTCTGTGCCTCGATCTTCTCTCACCTCTAGGATGGCCCTGACATCTGTGCCTACCTCTCCAGGCGCTGCAAGGACCACACGCTCCCCAGCTCCTAGCACAGGACTTGATGCATCATCGGGCTTCACTCATTCATTCGTTCGCTCACTCGTTCATTCGCTCGTTCACTCACTCACTCATTCAACGCATACTTCTGGAGGGCCTCCTGCATGCTGAGCTCTGATTCCAGGCCCAGGGGATACAGTGAGAAGCAAAACAGACCCAGGCCCTGCTTGTTTGGAACCCGCGTGGTTTGTCACGTGGGAAACAACAGTGAGGCAGAGCAAGGGGACCAGGGGAGCAGAATCATGCTGTCAGGGGGCAGTGCCGCATGGGGTTAGGCTAGCACAGTGCTGGGGGCTGGGGGGCTGGGGGGCTGGGTCCAGACTCACCACGGCCAGTCCAGCTGTGGACCTTGACCAGGTTAATGCTGTTTTCTCATCTTGGCCGTGTGGCTGTTGCTAGCACTCGGCCTCTTTGTGCCTCAGTTTCCTCATCTGTGACACGGGGCCACATCACCTACCTCGTAGGGCAGTTGTGCTGATTAGTGAAAGGTGACAGGAGTCACCTGGATGTAGGTGCCATTAGCTGTCAGTCTAGACCCTATCTTAAGGCTTTGTCACCCTGTGGCTGGGAGGGCACCTCCACCAAGTTGAAGGCCCGGGCCTCCCCTGGAGAAATATGGGTGCTGGAGGAGCAGTTAGCTCATCATGGCGCCCCCGCGAACCAGGAAACCAGCTCCGGCCTGGCCAGGCGGGCACAGAGGCCTGGAGGGACCGCCGTCACCTCCACGGGGCACAGAGCTAGCAGTGTGAGTGACCAGTGCTATGCTAGGCCGGGGACGGCATAGGGGAGCCACTGATCTTTATAACGGCCCGTTTTTCAGGGTGCGGTCCTCAGATCCTCTTCCAGAGTCACCTGGGAGTGTGGACGGAACATCCAGTGTCCTTGGTCCCACCACGCGCCTCCTTGTGCCCCGAGCTCTGGGCTCCCCAGGGACCTGCCTTTTGAAACGCGCGCCCTGGGCAACTGAGGCTCACTGACGTTTGCAGCCGGTGGCCTACGGGTTGCTCCGGTGATGTGATCTCCTCTCGATAAGGACAGTAGTACATCCAAACTACTCAAGGTGTGGTCGCCTGGGAGCATCACCTGGGAGCTTGTGAGAAATGCAAATCAGAGTCTCCGGGGGGAGGGCCCAGGACTCTCGGCCTTAACAAGCTTCTGTGGCCGCCAGTCTGAGAAGCGCTGGGTCAGTGTTGGGAACGGCAGGGCCACCTGGCGATGAGCAGGTGCGCGGCCCAGGCGGGGAGGCCCCGGCAAACGCTGGTTTGCCATTTGAGTGCCCAGGCAGGGACGCCAGCCTCTCTCTGTCTCCGCTAACCCCGTTTCCCTCTTCCCAGGGTCCCAAGTGATGGTGGTTTACACGGAGGACAAGCTGAGCCCCGCAACACTGGTTAGCACGGCGGAGCCCGGAGCGGCGCCTGCTGGCTGGTGGGTGTGAACCGCGGGATCTCCGCGTCTCAAGCCAAGAGGAAGCATGTCTAAGAAGGGCCGGAGCAAGGGCGAGAGGCCCGAGATGGAGACTGATGCCGTGCAAATGGCTAACGAGGAGCTGCGGGCCAAGCTCACTAGCATCCAGATCGAGTTCCAGCAGGAAAAGAGCAAGGTGGGGGGGGTGCGGGCCTCCCAGCTCCGCGGACGGGGCGCTCGCCCTGGTGGACAATACTCCCTTCCGCTCTGAGTGGAGGCTGTGTTCCCGGGCTGGGGCTGGGGACGGGCACTCGACCTCTGAGCCTCAGCTTGTCCCTTGTTAAAACGGGTATAACGTCAGTGGTGGTACCACCGGGATTCCACTCCTGGCCCCGTCGCGTCTCTCTATGACCTCGGACCAGCTACGTTACTCTCCGTGCGGTAATCTCCCTGGCCTGCGAGATGGGGTCATGGCGGTACCACCCGAGGGGCCTGTGGTTGGGAGTTAGGAGGCGAGGGTATTAAAGAGTTTGCAGCAGGGCCTGGCTCTGTGACGGGGCACCGGAGCTCTGGTGGGGCGAGACTGAGCTTTGGGGCCGCTCAGCACCATCACCAGGTGGGTGCCAGGCCGGCCGTGCGCATCCAGTTAGAGCGCGGCTGTGACAGGCACCCTGTCACAATGGAGGAGCGCGGGCTTTCTCACCACACAGACCTGGCTTTAAACTTCTGCTTGGCCCCTGACTGGCTCCGTGCCCTTGGACAGGTGACATAAAGCCTCCAGGAAGAACCTGTTTTTTCCCCGTCTGCAACGCAGCGTCATCATAACCGGCCAGTTCAGTGTCCTAAAGATGCAGTGTCACGGATACAACACAAAGCCCATCGGTGTTCTCGCTTGGGTGGTTTGAGGGCAGAGCGGGCTGGGGCTCTGTGGCGTCCGTGGGAGAAGAGAAGGGGGGATGGGAGCTTGCTCCCGGGTAGCCTGAGTGGCCGAGGGTCTGGGCTGTTCTGGGTAGGATGGGGGAGGTTATACCCACGTCTGCAGTTGGTATGTCTTCCAGCACCTGGGGCCCCGGGAGGGGACAGCCGGGGTGTGGCTGCAGGTGTCCTGTCTTATTGAGAGCTGGGCCTCGGCAGCGGCGGTGGGGGTGCTGGTTGGGGTCCAGCCCCCAGGTGGGGAGCGGAGCTGGGGCCTGGGCCCCGACTCGGCCCCTGGCCTCGGGACAGCGACATGGAGAGCAGAGGCAGAGTCCAGGGCCTGGGGGATGAAGGCTGGGCTCCTGGAGCTTGGGGACAGGTGTGCCCCTTCCCATCCACAGACACTCAGCATTCCAGGCCCGCGGCCGTCACCGGCACGGCTGCCCGAGGTGCCGGGCTGGCCACGCTTTGTGCAGCTCGGGCGGGATTCACCTGCTGGGATCCCTTGGGGCTGGCACGTCCCACCCAGAAGCAGCGACGGCGGCTGTGGTTGCCGGGAAGCCGCACGGCCAAGGTCGTTCTGCCAGGGCTCCACCACCTAATTCGCCTTGAGGTCCGGGGGCAAAGCCATGTAACCGCCCATGCCTCTGTTTGTTACGTGGGGTCCTCTGATGTGCCCGCCCCCCTGGGTTGTCGGCAGACTGGATGGGACAGTCACACACACGTGCTGCCCGTCACACGCAGTCACACGGCAGTTGGCTGACATTTATTACGTGTCTACTGTGCAGGTCACAGCAGATGCCTCGGAGGGCCTCCTGACCCTGGCAGTGACCTGCGCGGTCAGGGGCGGCTTTCTCCAGTTTACAGGTCAGAGAGGAGAGGTGACTCTGCCCAGGTGTGTTAGCTTGCTGGGGCCACCGTGACGAAGCACCACGGACTGGGCGGCTTAAAAATTCCAAAGAACTTCTTCCGGAGGTTGGCAGTCATGGGTCAAGGTGTGGGCAGGTGGGTTTCTGCAGAGGCCTCACTCCTTGGCCTGTACATGGCTGGCCATCTTCTCCCCATGTCCTCACGTGGCGGTCCCCCTGTGTGCCTGTGTCCTGATAAGGATACCGGTCATAACAGGCCAGGGCCCACCTACATGACCTCATTTAACTTCTTTTAAGATTTCACATCTTCTAAGATTCTCTCTCCAATTATGGTCACATTCTGAGGTCCCGGGGGTTGGGACTTCCACATGAGAATTTTGGGGACACACCTCAGCCCATCCCACAGCAGGTCCACACAGGTGTAGGTGGTGGCACTGGGCTGGGAGCCAGGCCTTGCCCGTCACCTGGCCGCCTCCCTGCTGGACACGCCCGGCTGCCTGTGTTCTCAGCCCGGCCATCCACGTGGCCCCTCGGGAGGGCTTTCCCCGTGTCGCCGCTGGGGGAGCTCCTGTCCTCAGAGAATTCCGCACGGGGCTTACTGGCTGGTAGGAGAAACATAAATATAAAGTTTACAGTCGCATTTAAACGGTATTTTTATATGCTCTCATAAAAGTGTTGTCGATGCCCCAGTTGAAGCATTGTTTTCCCGGAGGATCGCCGTTGAGCAGGGGCAGATGAGGGGACGTGGTAAATGTCTCTGTGGATTCATTCATTCACTGAACAGCCTGTACCATTGTTCCGTGCTGTGCGGAACGGCACAGGGGCAAGGGGGCCCGAGTAGGCTTCGCAGAGGCCATTTGGAGCCGGCTCTTTTTTAAGGCTTTTGCCGGTGCTCCCACAGTCCCGTGAGCACCCCGGTCGCCAGTCAGGGGCGCCAAGGCCCGTGGGGCGAAGTCCCTGCCTTGCTGGCCAGCCCTGCGGTGGGCAGGGGCAAAGCAGGGAGATTACGGCTAGGAGACGGCTGCCGCGGTCGGGCGGTGGGACCAGGGTGGCTGCAGGGAGTGGACGAAGTGGCCAGGCCTGGAAATGGGGAGCCAGCCCTGACGGATCGGACGAAGGGCAGGGTGGAAGGGGACAGAGACAGGGGGAGGCCGGCTTCGCCATTCCGGCTGCAGTGGCAGGTGGCGCTGGCTCAGAGGCTTTTCTGCACCGGCCCCTCCCTCCTCCTCCAGGGCGCGGTCCCTCCCTGTCATTTTGCTCCTGTCTTATATGCAGCCAGGTGCTCGTCTGTGCTGCCGTGCCGCCAGACTTGGGAGTGGCTTGGAGGCAGCTGGCGGGTAGAGTGCTGGCACGCTTTAGACCTGCTCAGCGCTAAGGAGTCGGGAGCAGGTGCTCTGTGCACAGCCCGGGCCAACGCAGCCTCGCTCTGCTCTGCTCGGGTCGTGGCACCTGGGCTCGACCCTCGGCTCCTCTGCGACCCGGCAGGGCCTTCCCGCTCGACCCCGTCTTCCATCCGCGTCCCTGCCCTAGACACCTGTCTCAGCAGGCCCGACCTCCCCCAGGCTGCCCTGCGCACGCCTCTGCTCCCCTCCGCACCCCTTCCTTCTTTTTTCACCTGGGAGCAGACTTCCCTTTATCCACTCAGTGCTTTGGGTCTTCCTCCTCCCAAGTCCTCCCGGGCAGCTGCTGATGTCCCTGTTTCACAGTCAAGGTTCCTCAGAGAAGCACGGAACCAATAGGAAATTGTGTGTGTGTGTGTGTGTGTGTGTGTATGGGTGGAGAGTGGGAGGGAGACACATTTTTTTTTAAGAAGTTGGCTCACATGGTTACAGAGGCTGGCAAATATGAACTTTGCAGAGCAGAGGCAGCTGGAAATTTCAGCAAGAGCGCATGTTGCAGTCTTGCGTCTTGAAGCAGCCTGGAGGCTAAATTCCTCTCTCGTTGAGGAGCTCAGCCTTTTCACTCGAGGCCATCGACTGATTGGGTGAGGCCCACCCACATTATGAAGGGTCAGCTGGTTTACTCAAGGTCTGCCGACTTAAATATGAATCACTTCTTTAAAAACTTTCACAACATACAGATGGGTGTCTCGCCAAATGAATTGGTACCACAGCCCTGCCGACTTGACACGCACCATTCACCATCGTGGGGCTCAGTAATTACGCATCCGTGCAGGCTTGGGATGCAACCGACCCCTGTCGGCAATAACCAGGGAAGGCGGGACAGCGTTGCCTCCTGGGAAGGACAATGCCAGAAGCAAATATTAGTCCCTCGCTGGGGGCAAGCACGTTAAATGTCTAAAGTTCTGGCTTCCCGGCATTGAGTCCGCTAGGAAAAGACTCCCAGTCCCAGCCCAGGGAGGGGGAGGCCCGGGACTGACAGGTTCTCCCGTCTTGTTTCTGAGATCACGAGTGTTTGATGTAAGGAGATGCTGACTTTGGGTCTTTGCCTGGCTTACTTCTTGCTTCTTTCTCCGCTGTCAGAAGGATTTATCCATACCAAGGGACACTGTAAAACTCCTCACCTGACATTAATTTCAAAACGTGGGCATGCCATAAACAGCGTAGGCCGGGGAAAACGTTGGCCACCTTCCGCAGAAGTCGCGCGTGTCTTCTGTGAGGTACAATTGGTTCCTGTTCTCTGGAGACTGGTGTGATACAGAAAGCAAACGGACTGTAAAGGGTTCCTGCCCAGTGTGTGTTTTTGTGGGATACTTGAAAAGGGGCGAATATGGCGTTTTGGAGCGTCTTAAGCAAATACTCCCTGGGCACATTCTACAAGCCATGGTTCAGATTTTGCTGATTAGACGGATGCGCTCAGGCTGGGTTGGCAGCCGGGCATCTGAGGAACATGGCTCTGGGGCCAGGGGCCTGGGGGTGAGCCGGGCTCTGTCCCCTGGCAGCCCCCCCCCCCCGGCAGGTCTCGGGGGCATCTCTGAGCCTCCACTGCCTCCCGGCAACACAGTCACCTCCCTCCTGGGACCCCCTAGGGATTAATGTGGGGGATGCTGTGGAGCCCCCAGTCCGCGGAGGGGACAGGTCAGCGAGGCTGGTTGCCCTCCACTGCCCCTCTCTGCCTCCATCTGCTCTGTTTTCCCTGTGCCCACGGTCCAGTGCACGGACACTGAAAAGGTACTTCTGGTGTCAAAATGTGCCCATCTTTGGTGACTGACGCTATCTGCTTATGTGTCTTGTGACCGATCAGTCCCCGAATTGGAAGGGATGTCAAAGGCCTGACTGCCCTCGCCGGCATCCGCAGGTGGCTTTCCACCTCTAGCGAAATTCCCAAGAAAACAGTAGCAAGTAAAGAAGCAGGTGGGGCTGCTGAGGGTCAGGACCACAGGGGTGGCAGGCGAGGGAACTGGGGTGGGGGTGGGGGACCCGGCGAGGGTCTCGGGGGCCCTCCCGCACAATGGGGCGCGGGGAGGTGGCGGCCGGGCCTGGCCGGCTCCCCCAGCTCCGACCCTGACCCGTGTCCCCGTCGCTCGGGCTGCAGGTGGGCAAACTGCGCGAGCGGCTGCAGGAGGCCAAGCTGGAGCGCGAGCAGGAGCAGCGGCGGCACACCGCTTACATCTCGGAGCTCAGGGCCAAGCTGCACGAAGAGAAGACCAAGGAGCTGCAGGCGCTGCGCGAGGTGCTCATCCGGCAGCACGAGCAGGAGGCGGCGCGCACCGCCAAGATCAAGGAGGGCGAGCTGCAGCGGCTGCAGGCCACGCTGAACGTGCTGCGGGACGGCGCGGCCGACAAGGTCAAGACGGCGCTCCTGGCCGAGGCGCGCGACGAGGCGCGCAGGGCCTTCGACGGCGAGCGCCAGCGGCTGCAGCAGGAAATCCTGGAGCTCAAGGCTTCGCGCAAGCAGGCCGAGGAGGCGCTCAGCAACTGCATGCAGGCCGACAAGACCAAGGCGGCGGACCTGCGCGCTGCCTACCAGGCGCACCAGGACGAGGTGCACCGCATCAAGCGCGAGTGCGAGCGGGACATCCGCAGGCTGGTACGTGCTGCCTGCGCCCCCTCCCGGCTGGCGTGCGTGCCTGCACCCTTTTCTTCCCGCCCGTCCTTCCGTGCGCATCCTCTCCTTTGTGCCTTCTTCCCTGTCCGGCTTGCATGCATGCGTTCCTTCCTGTGTGTGTGCGGTAAACGCCGCGTTTTGAGGACCCGCCGTGCGTCAGGCACGGTTCTAGCACGGGGCTTCTAGCAAAGCCCCTGCCGTCCTCGTGGTGGTGAAGGGAAGTTGGGCAGGTAGAACTCTTCTCGCTGGGTGTGGGGGATCCTTGGTCCTTCTTGGAACAGCTCAGAACCACAAGTTTCTGTAAAATGGGGTTAATAGGTTAACGGCCAAGGTTGTGGTAAACAAACAAACAAACAAACAAACAAAAAAAACGACCGTGGAAGCTTATCAAAGTGCTGGGCATTTATTTATTTATTTACTCATTTAATTACTAAACTGGAGCGTGCTTATACCTCCAGGTAAGATATGGTAGGTAGGGACAGGCCAGCCAGTCTGTTGCAACAACTGGGGAAAGCCATAAATTGCAAGCAATCTCATTTTATCTTATCTTATCTTATCTTATCTTATCTTATCTTATCTTATCTATTTTTAAGTTTATTTTGAGAGAGACAGAGGCGACACAAGCGGGGGAGGGGCAGAGAGAGAGGGGGGAGAGAGGATCCCAAGCAGGCTCCGTGCTGTCAGTGCAGAGCCCGATGTGGGGCTTGAACCCATGAAACTGTGAGATCACAACCTGAGCCGAAACCAAGAGTTGGATGCTTAACTGACTGAGACACCCAAGCGCCCCACAAGCAATCCTGTTTTTAAAGGCTGGAGGGCTATGGAAGGCCCGAGGTCTAGAAGAGCTAAAATTTCAAAGAGAGGAGAGAGAGCCTGGCCCAGGAGAGCTGACAGTTACCAGCTGACAGCTTCTTCCTTGTGGGACATTTGTGCATCCCGAGAGCGGGCTGGGGATGGGGCTTCCCCCCCAGCAAAGAGACTCCACCAGGGCTGAGACAGGTGAGCAGGGCTCTTTGCCATCTCTCATGGTCAGCATGAAAAGTGGGAAACTAAGGAGCCCCCACACTGGGGGGGCCGGTTCACACCCCAGATATTTCCTGAGTTCGGGGGTGATGCGGGAAGCCAGCGAGTCGGGGTGGAAAGGCAGAATGAAATCTCCCAGAGTCGTGTCATACTTAGGAAACAAAGCTCGCCAGGCGGGGGAGGGGCTGCAGCAGGCACATCACCAGTCTGCCCCTCGGGACGACCGTCAGACTTTGAGCCTGTGTGCTGCAGGAGGCTGAAAAGGCGAGCAGGCTGAGTTTCTCAAGGTAGAGTCAACAGCAGTGACAACAGTGATGTTTCCAAGAGGCATATCTTGATTATGAGGATGCAGTGAGGCTGAAAGTTGTAAGGGTGGAAATAGATGCAACATCCAGACACTAACCACCAGAAACCTGCTCTGTATTCATGTTGAAGACCTCAAGGCAAGAAGTAATACTACAGACAAGTAGGGGATGCCTTTTTTTTTTTTAAATTAAAACATTTTTTAAAGTTTATTTATTTTGAGAGACACAGAGACAGCGTGAGTGGGAGAGGGGCAGAGAGAGAGGGAAAGAAAGAATCCTAAGCAGGCTCTGTGCTGCCAGTGCAGAGCCCGACATGGGGCTCGAGCTCACAAAACCGAGATCGTGACCTGAGCTGAAACCAAGAGTCAGAGGCTTAACCAACTAAGGCACCCAGGTGCCCTGGGGACGCTTCTTAATAATAAAGGGGTCCATTTGTAATAGCACTTAATAACGAAACTTCCAAATGTGCAAAAGAAAAGCATCAAAAGTAAAAGGAGAAACAAAGCCACAGTTGTAGTTGGAGAATAAGACTCTGAGCAAATAATAGAACATGTAGACAATAGATGAACAAAGACATGTAAGATTTAAACAGCATTCAGTTAACCAACTGGAGGTACACTGACAAAATATGGTATTTCAGCAGCTGCACATACTGTTCTCTTCAAGGGAACCTACACAATTTCTTTCAAAAATTGTGCTTCTTAGAGTAAAACAGATTTTAGACAAAAAGGAAGAAATGCTGAAAACCAAACATCTAAGCTTCCATCTTGAGAACCAAGAAAAAGAACAGCAAATTAATCTCTGAGAAAGCAGAATTGAGGGGCTTAATCAATAAGGACAATCAACACATCAAAAGTTAATTGAAGTAGGTAAACTGATAAGTCCTGAGGAATACCGATGAAGGAACAGAGACAAGTCCCCCAGTGTACAGAATGTAAAAGGGGCACTACTATAGCCCCTACAGAAATAAAAGAGACAGTATGAGTACTTTCTGAACAGCATATGCCAGTGAACTAGAAATTTGGATGAAATGGGCAGATTTTTTGAACAAGTACAACTTAACCAAACTGACACTATAAGAAATAGAAAATGTGAGTAGTCCTATAGCTGTTAAAGAAGTTAAATCTGTAATTAATAGTTTTTCCTCAATGAAAAGTCCAAGCCCAGAGACTTCACAGGTAAATTCTTTAGGTATTTAATGAAGAAATAAAACTAATTACACAGACTCTTTCAGAAAAGAGAAAAAGGGAACATATTCTAATTCATTTTATGAAGCCAGCATAACTGACCAGTGATATACAATAAAAGAAAAAAATAATCTTTTATAAACATAGACACAGGAGTACTAAATAAAACATTAACAAATAAAATCCAGCAATATACAGAAGGGTTAATAAACTATAACCAAGTTGGGTTTATTCTAGGAACACAAAGGTTGGTTTAATATTAAAAAATCTGAATATAATTCAGCTAGTAATAGAATAAAGGAGAAAAAAAGCCATATGATCATCTTAATAGATACAGTAAAAGCATTTAGTAAAATTCAACATCACAGTATAAACTCTCAGCAAACGAGGAATAGAATAGAATTTTCTGAATCTGGTAAAGGGTTCTACAAAAAAATCTACAGGGGCGCCTGGGTGGCTCAGTCGGTTGAGCGTCCGACCTCAGCTCAGGTCGTGATCTCGTGATCTGTGAGTTTCTCCCCACGTCAGGCTCTGTGCTGACAGCTCAGAGCCTGGAGCCTGTTCCAGATTCTGTGTCTCCCTCTCTCTCTGACCCTCCCCCTGTTCATGCTCTGTCTCTCTCTGTCTCAAAAATAAACATTAAAAAAATTTTTTAAATAAAAAAATAAAATAAATAAAACAAAAAACAAAAAAATCTAACGTATAGTGATATCGAACATTTCCCAGTGAATTCAAGGACAGAACAAGGTATCCACTATCACCAGTTCTGTTCAACATTGCACTGGCTAGGACCTCAAATCTGAAAGACAATAAAAAGAAAAGTTTTAAAGATTGGGGAGAAAGGGTTGGGGAAACGGCCGTTATTTGCAGATGCTGTGATTGTGATGTAGAAAATCCAAGAGACGCTACAAACTGTTAGAATTAGTAAGTGAATTTATCAAAGCCTCTCAATAGAAAGTAAATATGCAAAATAAAACTGTGTTTCTATATATTAGCAATGTGTAATGGGAAAATGGAGCTTTACAAAAGACCATTTATAATAGAGTACGAAGACCTACGAATAAAGTCTGATGAGCGTGTGTAAGCTGTAACACGCTGAAAGCTTCAAAACACTGCTGAGGAAAAATAAAGGAGACCAAAATAAATGTAGGGAGAAGCCATTTTCATGATATAAGTATCAGTACTTCCATAAATGATCTATAGATTTAGGGCAATCCCTATCACAACCCCAGCAGGGTTTGTTGTTTTGTTTTGTTTTTTTTTTTTTGGTACACATTAGCAAGTGGATTCTAAATTTGATATAAAAATTTAAAGGACCCGGAGTCACAATTTTGAAGACAAAAAAGCCCAGGAAACCTCACACTACCATGTAACAAAGCTTACTGTTAAGACCAGCTGAAGCATATGTGGATGAATCCCTGAACAGGAGAGTCCCCAGGCGGCCCTATGCACGTGTGGTCACCTGGTTTAGGAAACAGGTAACATCATAGTCCAGTAAGGAAAGGGTGGTCTTTCCATAAACAGTGTTGAGGTAGGTGGGCGTCTGTAAAACAGGAACAATGATGCTTGCATCCTGCCATCCATGTATCCATAGTGATTAATTCAAGGTGGACCATAGATGTGGATGTTAGAAAGTAGACCAGTGAATTGGTTAGGTAACACAGAGCAGTATTTTCATGATCTTGGGGCAGATGACACCCCAAGAAGATTTGTGTCTTCTCAGAGTGAGAAGACACAGATACACCAGTCATACACATGCACTATTCGGAGAAGGTGGTACACTGAACTTTTGAGGAATAAATTTCGTTCATCCAAAGGCACCAAGAAAAGAGAGACAAGGCACAGTACAGATCGGGAGGAGATCGTTTCAATACATGTTATCATAAGCCGCTTTTATTCAGATTACAAAAACAACCATGAGGCAAGAAGAAAAATAATTAAAAGAGGCAAAGAGTACCTCAAAAAGGGAAAATATACTTAAATGACAGATAAACATCTGAAGAGGTGTCCAACCTCACTGATCATCGGGGAACCACAAATAAAAATTATAACTAGATACTGCTTCATTCCCAGTAGAATGGATGCAATTAAAAAAAAAGAGGGGTGCCCGGGTGGCTCAGTGGGTTAGGCGTCCGACTTCGGCTCAGGGCACGATCTCACGGTTCGTGGGTTCGAGCCCTGCGTCGGGCTCTGTGCTGACAGCTCAGGGCCTGGAGCCTGCCTCGGATTCTGTGTCTCCCTCTCTCTCTGTCCCTCCCCCACTTATACTCTGTCTCTCTCTCTCAAAAAAAAAATAAACATTAAAAAAATTAAAAAATAAAATAATTCAGCAGTTTCTTAAACTGCAATTTGCCTGCTCCCCCCAGCACCTCTACCCCCAGCTGTATACCCAAGGAGATGAAAACATGTTTCCATAAAGATGCATACGTGATCACCGCAGCATATTCATAGTAGTAAAAGCGTGGAAGCAGCCCATCTGTCCATCAGTTGGGGAATGGATAAAATGTGGTATATTCATATCATGAATGGGCTACTGTTCAGCAGTAAGGGGTGGGATGTTTATTTACCTGAGTTCCAGCACTAGCGTAGGCATCAAAACTTCTCTTCCTTTCTGGGTGTGGGGGTGGGGTGGGGTGGGAGGAGGTGTTATCACATCAGGGGAAGGGAAGCCTTGGGGGAGAGTCTGCTCCGGGTGCGAATCCAGTCTTGTTTACTGGGTGACCCCAGCGAAGCTGCCTCCCATCTCTGAGCCTGCGGTGTGTATTCTGCGAAATGGGAATAATTGCGTACCTGCCCTGGGGTTATGAGAGTAAAATGAACTACCGCATCTCGCAGCGTCTTACATTTCTGTAACAAGAGACCCATGAACTGTGTTCCTCTCTGGCAGGAGAAATACACGTTTAAAGTAAAAAAAAAAAAATGGGGAAGAAACAAACATTTGCCTAAGGGACTGCTGGAGCGTATTTGAAACGTACCAGAGGACGTGGTGTCTGTTTCCGTGTCGGCACTAAACGGGAATATCCTCAGTTCAGGTGTTCTCGGTGGGCGTGTGGCTTTCACTGCAAACGCCCCACTTGGAGGATCGAGTGAAGAGAACAGGTGTCCATTTCTCCCATTACTTCCCCCCCCCGCCACCAGTTTGAAAAATGTCGCTTCTCAGGCAAGGCTGTTTGTTCGTGGCAACGTGTTCGGAAGGTGGCCCGCGTTTCATTTCTTGCTCAGCTGGATTGGATCGGATAGGATTGGAAATGCAGGCAGGTCTGTGGATGCCCCCGCTTACACATTTAACATGCGTCTTAAGGGAAGCAAAGCAGAGGGGCGTCTGGGTGGCTCAGTCGGTTAAGCGTCTGACTTTGGCTCAGGTCACCATCTCCCGGTTTGTGGGTTCGAGCCCCGTGTCAGGCTCTGTGCTGACTGCTCGGAGCCTGGAGCTGCTTCGGATTCTGTGTCTCCCTCTCTCTCCGCCCCTCCCCTCCCCTGCTCGTGCTCTGTCTCTGTCTCTCAAAAATAAATGAAAATGTTTAAAAAAAAAAAAAAAAAGAAGCAAAGCAGAAAAGGAAGTTACGGCCCCCATGGGGCAGGGACACCAGTTTCTGGACCAGTTCTGGACTCCTAGACCAGTTAGGCTCAGGCCTCGTGGCACATAAGGGACAACTCCCTCAGGACGCCAGGGCTTCAACGTTAGAAGTTTATTTGTCTCTTGTGTACGAAGTCCGGAAAGGGCTGCCACAGGGCTCCACAGAGTAGTGAGGGACACGGGTACCTCCCAGCTTTCTCCTCAGAATGGACTTTGGGATGTGGCCCTGCCCTCATGGGCCTTCATGCTCACTGAGCGCCAGCCATCACGTCTTCATCCCAGGTTGGCAGTAGGAGGGCCGATGAAGAAGGGCGTAGTCTTCACTGAAGAACGCTTTTCTTTTTGGAAGTTCCACACACTTCCACTTCCACCGCTTTGGCCAACAGTTACCCAGCCTCATCTACCTGCAGGGGCCACTGGGAAATGTAGTCCCTTTACGGAGTGCACCGCAGTGTGATAAATCCGGTCTGGTGCTCTGTTAGCTTTCCAGGGCTGCCGTAACAAGTCACTGCAAACTCAGCTGCTCCCAACAGGAATTTATTTCTCCCTCGGTTTTGGAGGCTGGAAGTCTGAAATCAAGGGGGTCAGCGAGACCACGCCCCCCCGCCGCTTGCAGGGCGGAATCCTGTCTTGCCCCGTCCGGCTTCTGCTGGTGGCCAGGAATCCTTGCCGCCCCCCCGGCCTGTGGCCGTGCCATTCTAGGCTCTGCCGCCACGTGGCCTGTCCTCCCCCGTGTGTCTGTGTCTCATCCCCTTCTCGCGAGGACGCCAGTCGTGGATCTAGGGCCCGCCCTAATCTGGTGTGACCTCATCTTCACGTCCATCGTAATCGCATCCACCGAGACCCCGTTTCCAAATAAGATCCCATTGTGACTTTTAGGGTCGACGTGACATTTGGGCGAACGCTGACGCTAGTCGCTGACCACAGGTAGGCGGGAGGAGAGGGGGAACAGGTGTCGGGGTAGCAGCCCCCACTTCGTTCTTCGTTCCCCGAACTTTGGGGTGCGGTGGAGCTCGCCAAGCTACTCGCGCGTTGCTGGGCATGTTGGGAGCTGGCCACACGAAGGTTCTTGTCGGGACAAACGTCCTGGTGGATGCGACCGTGGGGAGGTGGTTGGATTCTGCACCCGTGGGGCACGTGGGATGGTGAGGGCGTTGCAGAGTTTGACCTGAGTTGGCATCGTGGTCCTGCTGCTGACCAGCGCTTGGGCACGTGCTTCTCCCCAGGCCTCACCTGGCTGTGAAGCGGGGCGGGTGGTGTCTACCGTGAGGGTCTTCTGAAGACAGAGCGTGTCTCGTAAGTACGGACGTGGCACCGAGCTCACGCTGGCACGTAAGAAGGAAGTGACAGCCATCACCCAGTCTGTGTGCTTTCCCTAACTCCGTGTCAGGGTCTTTGGGTCGCAAGTGACAGAAATTCCACCTCCGACCCGCTTGAACCATCATCTGTCAGCATTTGTGACTGAAGGAGTAGGAGAAGCTTCAGGCAGGGCTCCAGAGGCACTCATGCCCCGCCGGGATCCAGGGTTCCCAGGCTCTGCTCCGACTCATCCTGTGCCATTTTCAGCCTCGGGGATCTCACGCTGTGCCGGTGAGATGTCACTGCTGTGCCGGGCCCCTCCCCCCCCATCCTCACACACACAGCTCAGAGAAAGTGAATCTCCTTTTTTAGCTCCTAAGGAGGAACAGGAGGGTCCTAGCTATGCTCTCTCTAGGCTCTTCGTTCTGATTGGGTCCTGTAGCCATCCCTGAGCTGTTGAATGTGAGGGGGCAGGGCATGTGACTGCTGTGAGCCAATCAGGGCCTTCCCTGGGAACTGGAATGATTTCAGCCCCACCCCTCTCCTGTAACATATGCTGAGAGCAGAGGCTGGGAGAGGGAGTCTGCTCGCTTAGGGGATGCAGGTCGGGGAATCTCATGTCAGAGATTCATGGCTTTGTCAGCATCCTGGGGGAAGGGGACAGGGTTGCTGAGAACTCAGCCTGGGAGGCAGACATAAAGTCCACGAATGGAGGGCTTGCCTTTAGCTGTGTGAATTGGCAAGTCTCCTACCCTGGGGGGCCCTGAGGACTCTGGCTGGGAACCTGACAGATGTTGATTCCAGAATACATTCTGCATTGTCCATTCGTTCCTGGCTGTCATCACTGCTGGTGGAAACCGTTTTCTGGGAACCTTTCCCAGGGTGACGGGTGCAAGCCCTCTGCTCGTTTACGAGAGTAAGCGGGGAACGGGCACTTTCCTAAGGTGCAGAATTTGGGGCTCCAGAGGTGTCCTGCTCGCAGTCCTGCCGCTTTGTGTGGGAG
The DNA here is from genome assembly GCF_014898765.1 of Herpailurus yagouaroundi. NCBI lineage: Eukaryota > Metazoa > Chordata > Mammalia > Carnivora > Felidae > Herpailurus > Herpailurus yagouaroundi. The sequence continues at coordinate 163,957,308 of NW_024412376.1, read as the reverse complement.
GAGCTAGTGTACGTGGGGGCTCCATTTCTGGGCTCCAGTGCAAAGCAAGAAATGAGTGGCCCGGGTGCCGAGGGGACCCTCCCTGTTAACTCGCACCACGTCCCGCTGGCCCTGCTGATTCCCGCACTTTCTTTTCTCCCGCTTGCGCGAATCCCTCTCTCAGCCACGGCAGTGTTGACTTATTGTTTAGTGACTACCTCCCCCTCCAGAGTGGAAACTCTGAGGGCAGGGACTCTAGCCTGTTTTGTTTGCAGAGGTTTCCCAGGACCCATCAGTGGCGCTCAGCTCAGTATTTGTTGAATTAATGGCAGCGCGTGAGTGGTTTACATTAATGAACTCCTTTCACGTACTGCTTAGTGCTTCTGGACTGGCCTGGGCCGTGGCAACCATTTCCGCATCCCTAAGGATTCCTCCCCACGGCCAGGAGGTGCTCCTCCCAGGGATTAGGGCCAGGCGGGGAGCTGATGGTGGGTTGCCACCAGGGGGAGCAGTGGGCACCTTCTGCCGCGGCTTCAGGCAGGCCCAGGGCTCAGGAGACCCGTGCCAGCCAGGCAGGCCCCTGGCCGGAGTCCCAGGAGATTGTCCTGTGGGGCTGGGGATGTGGTGGGAGGGGAGCACACTCTTTGCTCTAAAAGAAAGGCGTCTCAAAGCGTTTTTCAGAACTGTAGGACTTTTGCTTGAAACCCCCCCAGTGTTTTGAGGGTACCAATTCCCCCTTCTATAGTGTGGTCTGCCGTTTCAATATGTTCACCAGGAGCTAACACAGATGCACGTGTTGGGGGCAGCCAACATTGACCACAGCTTATAACGTGCCAGGGTCTGCACTAAGATCTAACTCGCCACGACTGCACCGGGGAGGTCCTAAGAGGTCTCCGTGTCCCCACTTTATGCAGGCTGAGGCTGGGTCCGACAGGTGGCCCTGCCTGTGCTGTGCCTCAGGAGGTCACACGGTGTCGGGGAGGGCCTTCGAGTCAGCTTTACGTCTGCTGCCAGAACGGGGCTCTTAACCACTTTTCTCGGCCGTTGACTGTCTGTGTCTGGACTTGAGGTGCAACAGTCACGAGTAAGCGGTACAGATCACAGTCACGGAGTATCTTTGTTTCCCGTGACTTTCTTAACAAACGGCCACCAACTCAGTGGCTTAAGACAACAGAAAGGTATTCCCGCACAGTCTGGAGGCCAGGGGTCAGGAGTCAGGAATCAAGGTGCCGGTAGGGCCGTGCTCCCCGGGGGGCTCCAGGGGAGGGTCCTTCCAGCCTCTCCCAGCTCCTGGGGCTCCTGGCACTGCTGGCCTCCCGCGTCACTCTCTCCTAGTGCTCGGCAAATTATCCCTTCTAAAGCCCGTCTCCGTTTCCCAGGGCTGCTGTAATAAAGGGCCACAAGCTGGGTGGCTAAAGCAACAGAACTTTATTGGCTTATAGTTTCGGAGGCGGGAGATCTGAGATCAAGGGGTCACAGGGCCGTGCTCTCTGAAGGTGCTGGAGAGGAACCATCCTTGCTTCTTCCAGGGCCGGTGGCTGCAGACAGTCTGTGATGTCCCCAGGCTTCTGGGTCCATCACTCCAGTCTCTGTCTCCGTCTCTACCCAGCCTTGTGGGTGGAGGCATCTGTGTGCCTCGTCTTCTCTTCTAAGGACACAGTCATAGGGACCACCTTACTCCGGTGTGACCTCCTCCTAACTATATCTGCAGCAACCCTGTTCCCAAATGACCTCACGTTCTCAGTTTCTAGGAAGGACACGCAGTGGCAGGGGATACCCCAGCACAGCACCCTTACGGGGGCAGTTTCCCAGCCGTTGGCTCTCTGTCTGGAATCAGTTGAAGTGGATGGCCCCGGGGCCAAAGCTTTCTCTTCTGTAAGCTGCTTTCTGCTTGGTTTCCTCTAGGGAATGCTGGACAAGACCGGGCTGGGGCGAACTGGGGCTTACTTTGAGGTTTGCATGTGGAGACGCTGAGGTCCTTTAGAGACCCCAGCAGAGATGTCAAGTACTCAGTTAGCTCTATGATTCTGGGGCTCTGAGAGAAGACAGGGCCCTGGGAACACATTGGGGTGTCGGCTGCATATGGGGGTTTAACGTCATGGGTGAGGACGCGGCTGCCTGGGAAAAGATAGAGGGCCGAGCCTTGGAAAGTCCAGACTTTAATGGCGGCCGGAACAAGGTGAGTCTGTAAGGACAGAAACCAGGAAGTCATGGCATAGTGCGGGAGGGGCGGGAGAGCTTCGCGGAGCAGGGTGTGAGTGGCTCGGTCACATGTTGGTGAGGATGAAGGACAGAAAGTTGTCCCGTGGGTCTGGGGGCCAGGGGAGCATCAAAGACCTTAACGAGAGCTGTGTTGGCGGAGAGGTGGGGGCTGTGACCGGACGGGAGAGGCTTGGGGGGTGAGTGGGAGAGAAGGCCCACCAACTCGGCGAGGAAGCCGAGCTGTGGGGCGTGAGGTGGCTGGAGGTGCCTGGAGGTCAGGATTTTGTTTTATTTAATTCACGCGAGAGAGAAATGAACCTAGCCCTGTTTCAATGGTGAGCGTCTGGCCATCGAACCGTAAATTGTCTGCTCCTCTGTGCTCAGGGGAGCGGGGCCTGGGCCGTGGACAGTGGCCCCTCTGTGTCCTGAGTTTTCCAAGTTCAGCTGACCTGGGTCCTCGATCCTTCTTAACCTTTTCCTCTGGGCCTCAGGCCAGCGAGGGAGAGATTGCCGTGGTCACGAGCCCTTAGGCTGACCGTTCATTCTTTCTCTTTTGCAGATGGACGAGATCAGAGGGAAAGACCGTGTGATCCTGGCCTTGGAGAAGGAACTCGGCGTGCAGACCGGCCAGACCCAGAAGCTGCTTCTTCAGAAGGAGGCTTTGGATGAGCAGCTGGTTCAGGTCAAAGAGGCCGAGCGGTACCACAGTAGCCCCAAGAGAGAGCTCCCGCCTGGCATCGGGGACATGGCAGAGCTCATGGGCGTCCAGGTACGGGGAGTGGCGGCTCACACAAGCACCGGGGCCTCGTGGCTGACCGCTGCCTGTCCTTTCTGCGGTCGTTCCCCCCGGGCACCTTGCCTGCCTGCCTCCTCTCGCCCCTCCCTCCCTCCCTTCCGTCTGTCCGTGCGTCTGGCCTCCCTCCCCAGACTGGCTGACGTTAACCACGTGCAGGGCCCAGCGTTGGGCCTGGGGATACAGAGGGGAGAGCAGCTGTCTGCGTTTGCTTCCAGCCGGTCTGGAGCCCAGTGGGAAAGAGAAGTGAAGACATCAGTGCCGGGTGCACAGTAAGAGCACAGAAAGGCGCCCAGTCTTGAAGTCAGAGCCCTGCAACATGAGTAGGACCTTAGCCAGAAGGAAAGGGCTCTGGGGGCAACGTGCTCAGAGGAAGCTGAAGCAGCGTGCCTTCGTTCACTCACTCATTCATTCGTTCGTTCGTTCGTGCAGTCAGTCACCAGACGTTTGAACGTCTGTCGTGCGTGCTCTGTGCGGACAGCCTACGAGGTGCTGGTGAGATTGGCCCGGTGGGCCTTGAGGGATGTCCTGGCACGTCCGTCACGGGCCTTTGTGAGAGAGACACAGCGGGCCCGGGCTGGAGCGTGAAGGTCCCCAGAGACCACGCACAGCTGTCTTGGCCTGACCTCTTGTCACTTTGAGACGAAGTCTCTTGCGGGTCGCTGGCAGGGCCTGGGGTGTCGTCCCCGTGGCCTGACTGCAGGGGCGCCCAGCGTGGCGTGGGGCCTCGTGAGGAGGAGCTCGCGGTCACGTCCCGCGAGTTCCCTGGGAGTGTTCGGAGTCACTAAGGCATCTTCGAAGTACGTTCGTATCTTGACTTTCTTTTAGGATCAACATATGGACGAACGAGACGTACGGCGATTCCAACTGAAAATTGCTGAACTGAACTCGGTGATACGGAAGCTGGAAGACAGGAACACCCTCCTGGCAGACGAGAGGAACGAACTGGTAATCAGCCCCCGAGAGACAGACGGTGCCTTGCAGGGCGCCAGGAAGCCACCCCGGGGCCGGAAAACCCGCCTTGAACTCATAGTTAGTGCAGAGGCCTCCTGGTTTCCTTTCCTTTCGTTCCCATTAATTCCTGACCAAAAATCTAGCACACGTTCAGTGAAGACACCTGCTCCTCCCCTTTGTTTCTACAGGAACTTATCCTGGGCAAAGAGTCAGAGCAAACAGTGAGGAGTTTAGAGAGGATGTTCACTGCAGTGTTGACGCTAGCGACCCAAAGTGACCCGAAACGAAACAAAAACCCAATTGTTCAACACTCAAGCAGTGGGCAGAGTAATTATGGAACATTTAGGCAGTGAACTGTCTACAGTCGTGAGGAGGGACGGTAGACATCGCGTTTATTTGCTCACAGTAAATCAAAGCGACACGCAGTTTACAAAACAAACATGCACATTGTCATGACAGATATTGGGAGCTGCTTTAGGTGGTGTGATGATGCATCATTTTAGGTTTTTTGCTTCTCTGTTTACTTTCTTTTGCAGAAAAGTTCAGACATTTCTTTTTTAAAAATTTGTTTAATGTTTATTATTTATTTTTGAGAGAGAGAGAGAGAGAGAGGGAGAGACAGCGTGAGCAGGGGAGGGGCAGAGAGAGAGGGAGACACAGAATCCGAAGCAGGCTCCGGGCTCTGAGCTGTCCGCACAGAGCCCGACGCGGGGCTCGAACCCACGAACTGCGAGATCGTGACCTGAGCCGAAGTCTGACGCTCAACCGACTGAGCCACCCAGGAGTCCCAAAGTTCACATATTTCTAATTTTAAAGATAACGAACAGGGACTCTGGGTTAAAAAAAATGAATCCCTAGGGACGCCCATTTCCTCTTTCTCTGCCCCTCCCCCACTCGGCACATGTACACTCTCTCTCAAAATTATTAAATAAATAAACAAATAAAAAGATAATCTAGTAAAAAGAGTAGTTTCCTGAATATGTGTAAATTTGCTGCATAAACAGCGAAGTGAACTTTTATGTCGTGGGAGTCGGTACATAAACTTCTTGACAAGTGTCTTGTCATATTTCTGTTGATTCTAAATTTTATCATGAAAGCAAGTGCATCTATATAGTATGTGAGAACCATGCGAGATGAACAGCGTGAGTAAGAGTCACCTCTTTGTAATCTTAACAGGATCAAAGTAAAGTCATTGCCTTCAAGTATTTTTTTTTTAATTTTTTCAAATGTTTTTATTTATTTATTTTGAGAGAGAGAGTGACAGCAAGGGAGAGGCAGAGAGAGGGAGAGAGGGAATCCTAAACGGGTTCCACACTGTCATCCCAGAGCCTGAAGCGGGGCTCGATCTTACGAACCGTGAGATCATGACCTCAGCCGAAATCAAGAGCTGGACGCTTAACTGACTGAGCCACCCAGGCACTCCTCCATCAAGTATTTTTAAAAGCATATTTTCAAGTGGCTTTAATCAGACTGTATGTCTAATATTAGATGTACGCTTTTCGCTTAAATATTCATTAACTAAAGGGGCACCTGGGTGGCGCAGTCGGTTAAGCGTCCGACTTCAGCCAGGTCACCATCTCGCGGTCCGTGAGTTCGAGCCCCGCGTCGGGCTCTGGGCTGATGGCTCAGAGCCTGGAGCCTGTTTCCGATTCTGTGTCTCCCTCTCTCTCTGCCCCTCCCCCATTCATGCTCTGTCTCTCTCTGTCCCAAAAATAAATAAACGTTGAAAAAAAAATTAAAAAAAAATATTCATTAACTAAAAAAAGTCCCTCGTGTACTGCATAATAGTTCACTGAGAAGATTAGAAAAGAAATGTAGCTTGTGTGCAACAATTTGGAGCACACTGAAGTGTTTAAAGCAAAAATTGAGCAGCTAGCCAGCACTTTGATCTTAAAATCACGAAATAACTACTATTAGTTGTTTGGGGGTGGTTCTTACATGCTTTTAAAACTGGTGTAGATATATCGACACCCACCAGGAGACTGTCTGTTGTTTGGCCGTTACAGACGGGATATTTTCTCCTCTGTGTTATTGTTCTGCAACTTGCTTTTTTTCCCATGATTCATCAGTTCCGGCTGTCGTTTGGGCAGGTGCACGGCTCACGCCCCCCTTTGAGGACGACCCGTGGCTCCTTCACCCATTCCTCTAGGCTGCTCGGGTTTCTTTGCTGTTATGAGCATATGCCACCCGAAGACACATTTCTGTTGTTACCACTTGGAATTTTATTCCTGTGAGGATTTTCAGAAGTAGAATGTATGGGTCAAAGGTCTATTTTTTTTTCATAAAGTTTATTAATTTATTTTGAGAGACACAGAGACAGTGCGAGTGGGGGGGCAGAGAGAGAGAGGGAGAGAGAGAATCCCAAGCAGGCTTCTCTCCGCCAACGCAGAGCCCGACGCAAGTCTCGAACCCACGGAACCGTGAGATCATGGCCTGAGCCGAAACCAAGAGTTGGACGCTTAACCGGCTGAGCCACCCAGGCGCCCCTCAAAGGTCCATTTTATATTTGAGTGGGTCCCACCAGACTGCTTGATCTTAACTTTACAACCTGGCGACCAAAATCAGGGATCTGCAGTCAGTCCCTGTGCTTGATTCTTGGTTCTAGCACTTTCTGTGTGGCCACGAGCACAGCATCCCACGTCTTTGCTCTCAGTTTCTCTGTCTGTAAAGTGAGGATGGGGCCCCTCCTGGGGTTGTGGGGAGGCACAGTGTGTTCGAGAAGGCAGACCCGACCACAGAGAGCAGCCCTCAAGGGCCGGGGCAGGGACTGAATGACAGAGTTCTCCAGCCCCCGAAACCAGGCCTCACCGTGTCCACCCCTCTACGCCCAGCACCCCACATTCTGTGTTCCCGCTGCACTGAACGAGCTCTGTTCTTGCCCGCTCTGAACCTCAGGGCGCGTGGTCTCCCCGCCTGGAACATCTGCCCGCGCTTGGCTCACCGTGTTCTTACCTCCTTTACTGTCTTTGCCCTCCTCCTCTGACGTTGGACGGGCACCCTGGCGTGCCGTCCCTTCGATTCGGCCCCCAGCACAGGGCCCCAGGCACCAGAGGGGCTCCCCCAGCGCTGATCCCACGGGAGAGACTGGAAGGACAGCCCCTAGTTGTACAGACTCAGGGAACGCCTTCGGGTTTGATGTCCCGGCACCAAGTCTGGCACGGAGTGGGGCCCAGGATTGATTGCCTGCTGTCTCAAGAAGGTAGAGCTTTCTGCTCGGTCTGTACTTGGGGAGGAATGGTGGCCAGGAGCAGCCGGGTCATGGGATTGACCTTTGCGAGTGAGACCCAGGACCCCTGGGGGTTATGCCCAGAGGTGAAGGAAGTGCAGACCAGTGGACCCAGCACAGGTCACTTGCCAGCGGGGTGCCCGGGGGCGGATCTGTGGGCCTCCCCTCTTGCCTTACGCGAGGCCCCCCGAGCCTCAGGTGGGATACTGTGTTTGGGATCCAGGTGGTTGTGGGATCTTCCTGGGGTTTGTGGTCCCAGCGGAGGCAGCTCCGGTCCTGGGTTGGACCCCTGCTGGCCTCCGCGGTGTGACATCAGCAGTCCGCTGGGCCTTACAGCCACCGGCCTTCCGTGTCTTTCTGATCGCAGCTGAAACGCTCCCGGGAGACCGAGGTCCAGCTGAAGCCCCTTGTGGAGAAGAACAAGCGGATGAACAAGAAGAATGAGGATTTGCTGCAGAGCATCCAGAGGATGGAGGAGAAAATCAAGAGCGTCATGAGGGAGAATGTGGAAATGGTGAGTCAGCCCTGGGTTCGAGTCTCCGTCTGGGCTTCTCCAGCCCCCGACTGACCCTCGCAGCCCACAGTCTCCGCCCAGCCCCGCCTCCCCCAGGAAGCTCGCCAGGGCTCTCCGACCTTGCCCAGCCCTGCTGGCCCCGCTTCTCTAGGGGGCACGGTGTCGAGGGCTCTGTGCCCAGAGGCAGAAGGCCAGGCAGTGCCCGCAGCTGGGTCTGTGCCTCAGCCCTGCCCCCCCACCCCCTGCTGCCCCCGGGGCCTCGGACACAGCCCCATTCTTTCCGTGCCTCAGCATCTTCGTCCACAAAGTGGGGGGGATGCGGTTATCAGCACCGCGGGGCTACCCAGAGGGTGGAGTGTTGGCATGGAAAGGCCTCACGGAATCCTTAGCTCTTTGCAGACGCTTCGCACGTGAGAGCAACGGCCACCGTTGCATAAGGGATTTGCGTTTGCTCCCATCAGAGTGCTCAGTCTTTGTGGCCAGGGCGGTGTCTTGTAACTGCTGGCTCGTGGAGGAGTCCGAGGTTCATTGTCCCAAGCGGTGTCAGTCGCCCCTTTTCCAGCAAGAAGGCTGAGGCTCTGGGAGGTGGGGTGCCCTTCTCCCCGCACCCCAGCAGGCCCCGGTGTGAGGGGGACACCTCCCACCCCCACGCCTGCCCAGCCCGTTCTCTCAGCCTGCAGCTTGCTTCTGGTCTGCACCTGTCCCCTCCTCCCGAGTGGGGACTGGGTAGCCTTCTTCCCTCCTGCATCCCTGACCTCCCGCCGGGTGCCCCCTGACCTCCCGCAGGGAGCCCCCTGACCTCCCGTCGGGTGCCCCCTGACCTCCCGCTGGGAGCCCCCTGACCTCCCGCTGGGTGCTCCCTGACCTCCCGCTGGGTGCTCCCTGACCTCCCGCTGGGTGCTCGCGCTGTAACTAACCTCCTGCTGGACGCTCTCCCTCTGGCTGCAGAAAGAGAAGCTGTCGGCACAGGCGTCCCTGAAGCGGCACACTTCCTTGAACGACCTCAGCCTGACGAGGGACGAGCAGGAGATCGAGTTCCTGCGGCTGCAGGTTCTGGAACAACAGCACGTCATCGACGACCTCTCGCTGGTACGTTCGCGCTCGGTGACATCGCTCGGTGTGGCGCCGGGCGACGCGGTGTGACGAATGGCATCGAGGCTCCAGGGCGCTGCTGCTGATGCGGGTGGGGTCTCACGGAGCTCACCCGCGCGGGCACCTTGCTGCTTTAATTCAGCCAGACAGCAGCCTCGACTTTGTGTAAAAGACACCGCTGGTGCCTGGAAGCCGTCTCCATGGCTACTCTTTTTCTCAACTCTTCTCCCTGGTTTGCTGTTGCTAAGAAGCAGCATCCGTTTTAGGAATGGGTCATCTGGCCTGGACACAGTGGGCACAGTTTGTCCCTGAGAAGTCTATTTTTTTTTTTTTTTTTTTAGCTTAGTTATTGCAGACCATGAACTTGAAAGCCTGAACCTTGTAATCAGGCTAGAATTTGAAGGGCTGGCTGAGACTCTACATCTACAAGGTTAAGGGGAGAGGAGTGTGTCTTAGTAGGCGACTGTTATATCCAGAGAATCCTTTTTTGTCTGTGAAAGGAGCTTAGGCACCAGTAAGAGAGCATTTGCAGGAAGCTTCAGTTGGATCCTAGAAGCAAAGTGTGTTCTTAATGCCCAAGAGGGAATGTGATGGTTCCACTCATGGGTCTTCCAAGAGTAGAAAAGCCAGTGATCAAAATTCTAGAAAAAGCTTTGACCATAACTGTCAAGTTCGCTTTGCTGGCCTATCTTCCTCTCTCTTTAAGTCCTTCCCTTCTTCCTTCCACCCACCAATCCATTCTCCCTCCCGTCCCTCCATCTATCTTTGCCTCCGTCCATATTCCCATCTTCCCATCCCCCTCCCTCCTTCCATCCCTCAGCTGTCCGGCCACCCATCCATCCATCATCCATCCATCCATCCATCCACCCCTTCTTTCTCCCATAGCTTCTTCCTTCCATCTGTCTGTCCATCCATCCTTCCTTCCATCTGTCCATCCATCCACCCTCTCCTTCCTTCCATCCATCCATCCATCCTCTCATCTTCCCATCATCCTCTCTCTCCTTCCATCCCTTCTTCCTTCCATTTCTCCATCCATCCATCTATCCATCCATCCTCCCCTTCTTTCTGCCATACCTTCTTCCTTCTATCCATCCTTCCTCTCATCTTTCTCCATTACCCAAAAACTTGGTAGAATGTAAGATGAAAACACACCTTCAATAAAATGACGATAACGTTGAAAGAGGAATGATAAACCAACAATCCCAGAAAAAATAAAGATCGCTGCATCCATTGAGATGAGGAGGGACAGATGGGTAGACCATAAGGGCTATAACCAAACAGCAGATTTGCCTCTGGGTTTCCCGGTAGCCAAGGGGAAAAGCAGGGCTGAGTTAGAAAGGAAGAACGTCCTGGTTTTGCTTGGAGTGGAAAGGCTGCCACTCCTTCCGCTGCCCTGCAGATGCCGATCTTACTGACAGTGGCCACCAGGCAGCCACAGGCTCTTGTTTCTTTCTTAGGGACACGCTGCTTGGTAGGTTCTAGCCCCACAGAGCAAAGGAAGAACCTGAGAGTCAGAGAAATAAAACGCGTCACCCGGTTCAGAGGAGGCCCATGAAGATTTGGACCCGGCTCTGTCTGAGCTCAAAGCCGCAAACTATTTCATCCTGGGCTGTGGTCACTGACAGAACGGTGATCGCCAGTCAGCACTGCCTTGTGCATTATGACTTCCAGCCCCCAGTGCAGACAGGCTGGGGCTTTCAGGATTGGCACACTTTGGTATTTTTTTGGTCAAGACAGTCCCAGTCCCGTTAAGGACTCGAGTAAATGGGGTGGCCCTGTAGCGTGCAGTTCTGGGAGGCGGCCGTCACGCGGGTGCTCAGAACTTGGACGAACGCACACCCAGTGCCGACGGCGGGGGGAGGCGCACTTTGGGAGCCAGTTGGGTTGGCTGGTGTGATATGAGGCTGGCTGATAATGCCAACCGTTGTATCTCCTTCTAGGAGAGAGAACGTCTCTTGCGCTCCAAACGACATCGCGGGAAAGGTCTGAAGCCACCCAAGGTGAGTCTGCGGGGGTGTGGCTGTCCTGCTTGGTGTCCTGCATGGTCCAGGGGAGGGGGGAAACGCAAGCAATCCGTGAGGGGCCCTAACGGCAGGGACACTCACATGGCTGCACGTTTGGTGGTGAAAAAGCTGTTATCGCGTCTCTCGGCGCATCGGTTATGGCCGCGGACCAGTGATTGTAATGTATTCATGGAAAACTCACCGATGAATTCTGTCTGTAGGCCTCAGGCGCTGTTTGCCCCAAATTAAAAGCATAAATACTTAGACCTTTTGAAGGATTCAAAACGCACTCGGGCTTGGTTTCTGACATCTTATATCCCGTTCTAAAAAAAATCAGGAGCTTTGGGCTTCTTTTTGTTCGAATAACGCAGAACCGTGTTCTTTTTTTGGAAGATGTGGTTTTATAGAGACGGTGCCCAGATGTCCTGGCAGGGAGAGCACAGCTGGACGGGGAGAATTCAGACGCCACAGGGGCCACGCTGGAATAAACAGAGCAAATTGGGGCAGGTGTGAAAAAAAAAAAAAAAGAGTTTGCATTTAAACCCGTGAACCTCGTTTCACCGCCACAGAGACGTGGGTCTTTCGTTTGAACTAGACGCCCCTCCTGGTTTTTCTTTCAATAGAGATGTGGTTGTAGAGAAATCTTTGTCTTCTCTAGAGAAAACAGCAGTGTGGATGTGCTGCCGAAAAGCCACAGGCACGTGGCTCTCGAGGCTGGCAGCAGGGAGTGGTGGGGACTGGGGCAACCTGAGCAGGAGGGAACAGGGGGTAGTGCCACATACTCCAGTGGTGGGAGGGAGATGGGGATCCTGGTGCATCAGCTCCCTGGGGCTGCGTAACAAAGTACCCCACACCGGGCGGCTTGGAACAGTAGAAAGGTCTTGTCTCGCGGTTTGGAGTCCGGGGGTCCAAAATAAAGGTGTCGGCAGCGCCGTGCCCCCTCTGAGACCCGTAGGGGAGTCCTTCCCAGGCTCTTTTAGCTTCTGGTGATTTCCTGGCACGCTTTAGCGTTCCTTGTCTTGAAGCTGCGTCACTCCAACCTCTGCTTTTGTCGTCAGAGACCATTCGCCCAGTGCGTCGCTGTCGTCCTATAAGGACACCAGTCATACTGGGTCAGGGACCCGCCCTCTTCCACCATGACCCTCATGTTAACCAAGTACTTCGGCAGTGACCTTGCTGAAGTGCCCGGGGGTAGGGCTGCAACATGTCTTCTTGGGGAGAGGGGCGCCCAGTTCACCCCAAACCCCTTACTTTATATCAAATCTAAGGATTTTATTTAATCTAGTTACTGCTGAAAGGGGTCTTTGCACGTGTAAGTTTACCCATCAGGTGCCCTTAGGATGGGGATTATCTACGTGGCCCCAGTGTCGTCCCAGGAGCCTTTCCACGCAGGAGGAAGGCGGTAAAGGGAAGGCAGAGAGAAGCAGTAGGGGGAGGTCATCAGAGAGATTCAGAGTCTGGGAAGGACTCGACGAGTCAGTGCCAGCTCTGTGAATTGGGGGTGCAAGGGTGCTAGGCTCCCAGGAGCAAAGGCGGCGACAACATCCGCCCTTAGGGGATCTGGGTTCTGCAGACAACCCGCATGAACTCGGAAGCAGACTCTTCCCAGAGCCTCTCTGGAAGCGACGACAAACAGCTTGATTTTGGCAATAAATCAGGGTGAGACCGAAACACAGAACCAGTCCGGGGAACCAGGACTCCTGACTTACGGGACTGGGCGATGATGCGTTCTGTTGTCTCAGGCTGTAAAGTTTGTTGTAATTTGTTACAGCAGCAATAGCAGTGAGTGGCCCAATGCGTATTAGCATTTTTCTTCCTCCATCGTGGAGCGTTGGGGAAGGGCTTGGCCAAGGCCGTCCTACTGTGGAAAGGAGGGCTGTAGTGTTTTTCCTTTGTACATTTATGGATGTGCTTCCCTCTTCCTAATCATTCCAAGCCATCCCTGTTCAGATTTCATCCGCCCTTACGGAGAAATACCATAAAGAATATTCTTCAATAAACACATTATGTAAGTTTTTCTATAATATAGACCCACAGGGGAAGAGTAAGGCATCAAGTGATGTCCATATTTTAAACTCAGATAATATCGAACATGTCTAAAAATTTCCTACTGATTTTTCGTCTCGTTGGCCATAAACGCACTGGCCTCTTTCTCTCTACCTTGCCAATACTGGGGAATATTAATGTTAAATGTGTTGTGAGCAATTTCTCCCTGACCTCCTTTTATCATTTTATTTGGCATCAATTTGTTCATATATAGTAAGAGATTATTTTATGAAATTGAAAAAAAACATCTAAGGATGTTAAATATTGGCACAAATGTTGATAGAACACTCTATGGCCCAAATAAAATTTATCTGTGGGCCGAATTGGGACACTTGGCTGAGTGGTCACGTATGCTGTGTTATTGAGTCCTTATAGTCACCCTGTGAGGCTGGCGTTTTGTTTTCCATTTGATGGTTACAGGAAGCACGTAGGTATAGGGGATAGAAATAGCTCAGAGACCAAGTGAGCTGACAAGGGGGAGATTCAAATTCAAGTCTGGGCTCCAAGGCCCACGTTTCCACCACTAAGTCAAGCTGCATGAGGCACATGTCTCTATGTACTGACCTCAGAGACTCAGAAAGGGAAGTGGCTCAGCACAGTGTGTTTAATTTATTTTTTATTAAAAACCATTTTTTAATGTATTTTTTCATTTTTGAGAGAGAGAGAGAGAGAGAGAGAGAGAGAAAGACAGAGCACGAGCGGGGTGCGGCAGAGAGAGAGGGAGACACAGAATCCGAAGCAGGCTCCAGGCTCTGAGCCATCAGCACAGAGCCCGATGCAGGGCTCGAACTCACGAGCCGTGAGATGGTGACCTGAGCCGAAGTCGGACGCTCAACCGACTGAGCCACCCGGGCGCCCCACAACTTGTTTATTTTTAGATATTCACTTTTACTGGGGAAGCAATATCACAGCACCACAGACTAACCTGAGAAATAAGCAAAATGTCACCCGCGGGGCCTCCCTGGCGCCATCTATGCTGGCGTTTTATGCAGCCCCTCCCCCACCCCCAGCTCTCGATCTGCCCCATCTTTTTCTTTCTTGATAATGTAACTATGACTGTAGAGTATGCTGTTGCTTCCTGTGTTTTTTTTTGTTTTTTGTTTTTTTTTTTTTACTTAACGTTCTACCATAAAGCATTTATCCGTGTCATGACCCTGTCGTCATACAAACAAATTTTTATGGTTCTATAATCCATTGAGTAGATGGGCCATAAATTTGTGTTCCATTCGGTGCCGGACATGTTTGCTTTTAGCTCCTGGCAGCTGTAACTCCTGCCGCGGAGTGTGTTTACGGTAGGCAGTGTTCTGGGCCGGTTCTGTTGTATTCCCTGGGTGTTGACCGTTGCTGTAAGGGACTGGACTTTCTGCTTCTGTAAATGCCACCCCGGTGGCCTCCTTTTGTCCAGGAAGCTGCGCCAGGGTCTGGATTGTTCCCATGGACAGATTCCCGGAAGCTGAAATATGGATCCACAGGGTGTGAAGGCTTTGGTGGGGAACACGCGACCCCCTGTGCCTTACGGAAAACACGCATCGTTTCGTACAGCTGCCAGTCATGTGCGTGAATGCCGTTTTCACCACAGGATGTGTTGAAACAGCAGTGGTCTAAAGGCATTCGGCCTGGAGAGCTGGGAGTATTGCGGCATCGTGCGCCCCATAAAGCTTCTAAAGTAGGGGGGCACCTAGTCGGCTGAGCATCTGACTTCAGCTCAGGTCACGATCTCGTGTTTGTGAGTTCGAGCCCCGCGTCAGACTCTGTGCTGACAGCTCAGAGCCTGGAACCTGCTTCCGATTCTGTGTCTCCCTCTCTCTCTGCCCCTCCCCTGCTTGTGCTCTGTCTTTCTCTCTCTTTCTCAAAAATAAACATTAAAAAAATTGTTTTAGAAAAGCTTCTAAGTAGGGTTTTCGGGAGTCCCCCTGTTGAGCTGTGACTTTATTTTTCAAACCTGTATGAGAGTTCGTGGAGTAAGGAAGATTCCATTGTCCTTTTCCCGATTTCCTTTATGGGAAGAGAACTTTACAAGGGCCTAGAACTGACTTGTGGTTTGCTAGGCTTGCGTGCACAGCAGGTGAGGAGGTCAGGAGCTGTGTCCTGCTCACTGCACCCCCTTCACCGTCTCGGCACAGAGTACGTGTCCCTAAACAGTTGTTGAGTGAATAAGCAAATTGCTTGTACTGGCGAAGTGTGTTTGCACAACACTGGATCATGTCAAAGGATGGGATGTTCGGTCCCTAAGTGAAACAGTTCACTGCCACCAGAAGGCGGGGTTTGGGAGTCTCCATGGGCGTTTTCCTGAGCTGTGTGCAGTCTTCTCAGCTTAACTGTTTCTATGACCCACGAACCTCTTGTCTTTGTCTCAAGATTCAAGATAGAACAGTTTCCCCCACATGCTCCTGCTTACTCCTGGAGTTGTCCAGGGCAGGTGGGGACCTGCACAGGTTTGTAACCCCCTAGGGCTATCTCTCGGGCCTGGGCAGTGTCCCTTTCTTCCCTCCCGCAGGCTGCTGGGATTCAGTAATTTCCTTTTCCCCTTGAATGCCTCCATCATGCTCTGGCTGCTATGTATTTGTGTATTTTACCACTTTGCCTGGGCCTTTGTTGGGCACCGATCTTTGTGCCAGAATTTTCTGGGAGTCTGACAGCCCGTCTCTGCTCTCTGGCTAGTTCAAGCTTTCCTGGACTCTGTGTTTCCCCCAGAAGGGGGTTTGTTCTCCGGTCCCACATCCACACCCCAGTTTGCTGCAGATAATCATGATGGCAGAGCAGTGGTGAGATCCAGCCCTCATCCCGGGTGGGGGGGACCCTTACGCCCCAAAGGCTGCTGACCCTGTCTCACCGTGCTCCTGGGGACAGAACCGGTGTGGGCGTTTCGCCTCGGGACCCTGCTATTCAGCACCCCCATGGGGAGTTGCGGGAGAACCCCCGGCGGTCCCCCAGGCCCCATCTGGGGAGGGTGGGCTTGCTCCGCAGAAGTCCAGTGTCACGGTTGAACCCTACACGGAGCTCCTGTGGGCGGTAGGTTTGCTGCCTCTGAAACTTGCTGTCTAACAACGTGGAGCTGTCTCAGTAGAAAGCTGAGCACGCGAGCGTGGCTAAAATCGGCATGGTTTGCGCACACACCTCGGTTACCGTGGGGCTGGGGTCTCGGCTGAAGCTGAGACCCCATAGCCTGTAGTCGTATGAAGGTCCGGTCCAGCTCCTGGCTCTGTGGCATTGACCTGGGGGAGCCTGTTTCCTGGTTCTTACCACGATCATCACATCCAGAAGATTATACAGAGCATCCGGCTCTGTGCCTGGCATGTAGTCAGGGATCCACAAATTATGATTCATCCTTCTCCCTTCCTCTTAAATCGACGGCTTTCCTTTGGAGGGCCTGTTGATTGCAGATTCCCAGGTCCCGCCCTTGATTCCCCCTTTCTAATTTGTGTCCTCTTTTTTCAAAAGAGGGACCATCTCAGGTGACAGTGAGGTGAGCTCTTGATGCCCTTTATTATTTTTTGAGATGTTTATTTATTTACTGGGGGGGGGGAGGGGCAGAGAGGGAGAGAGAGAATCCCAGGCAGGCTTCACGCTCAGCACAGCCCCGATGCGGGGCTCGATCTCACAATGGTGAGATCATGACCTGAGCTGAAATCAAGAGTCGGATGCTTAACCGACTGAGCCACCCCGGCGCCCCGTGCCTGTAGACAGTAGTCAGCCTTTGCAAGAGGCTGGGAAACTTGCTGAGAAATATCAAAGTACCATGGGAAGAACCGCCCTTCCGAGGGCCCGAGTGTCAGTACACGGTCCCCTGGTCCCCATACGGACCCTGGGACTGCTGATGCCTGAGGAGCTTCTGGTGGGTCACTCGTGGTCAGTGGCTCCTGTATCACTGCTCATCGGACACTTAGGGCCTATCCAAAGTTGACCTTGTGCCCCCAAGGCCAAGCCTGCTCCTTCGTGGTGGGAAGGACAGGGTGCCGGCCGCCGCCCTGGAACAGGAGCCGGTGTGCACGCCCTTCTGTGGCTAGGGCACCTGGACGTTTGTCGTCACGTGCCACGCTTTCCGTTTCTAAGCACCCAGAGGAATCCCATTTCCCCCGTGTTGTCGTTTCCACTCGACTCTGCTCCTGGGCCGTCCTTTCCTACAGCTCTGTCGCCAGCTGCCTCTGAGCGAGGTGCGGCTGGACCGCGTGTGCCTCGTTCACGGGGCTGCCTGCAGTCCCCGGCTCAGTCCCCCCTCGCCGCAGGGGCTCCGTAACTTGCACTAAGTGAACGTGAGTCATTTCAGGCCGCTTGCCGGCCCGGCTCCCCACTGTTGGCTGGCCTGCGGCTGAAGGCTTTTGCTGCGTGTATCATTCCCTGTAGGGGATGAGGGCTTGTTCCCTCCAGGCCGGGCAGCGACCCTGTCACCTGTTCCCTCCTCCACGGCCTGGCAGAGCCTCACATCAGAAGCATGAGGGGCCCCAGACGCTGTTCCCATGCTGCCCGCTGGGTTTGTGGGGCCCACTGGTACAGGACTCTGGATTTGGGTCCTGTGGGTAGAGCATGGGGACAATTGTGCAGGCACAGAGCCTGCGTCCCGGGCCACACCCGGGCCGCTGGACGGCCCAGCCATGCACACCGTCCGCATGTGTTGACCTGGGGCAGCCCTGCACGTTGCTGGGTAGCAGGAGGGGGATGGGGCTGCCCAGGGCACGTCATCCGGCAGAGCAATGACCGCGGGACATCGAGGCCACACCTGAAGACTTTGGAATAGACAGGAAGTCAGGGCGGTTCCAGGCAGCATATTCGAATGGGACAGGAAACCCCAACACTGAGAATGAGGACTCTGGAGAAGAGCTGGCTGGGGGCTGGCCTGCAGCCCCAGGCCCCCTGCCTGGTGTTGAGGCCACCCCAGAGCCAGCGGGGAGGGGCTTGAGGCAGAGGCTGTCTGATCCCAGACCCGTCCTGCCAGGCCTCTGCTTTCCCAGTGCTCCAAGGTTCCTTCGAGCCCTTATCCGCTTCTCCTGGGACCCCCTCTGCTTTCTTGGCTGCCCCCTTGGCTCCCAGCACGTTCCTCCCTCCACAGCTCCCAGAACCGTCTCGTTGAGGCTCAAGTCTGGCCTCGCCACCTTCTTCCTAAGAACCCTACGCTGGCTCCCCGTTTACCGGGGGATAAAGTTGGGGCCCCTTGGGCAGCTCTCAAGGCCTTTTGGGACCCGGCCCTGCTCACCTCCTGCTGTATCCCCCTTGGCCACACCCTGGCTCCAGTCCCTTGGGTTTGCCGTGTGGCCTCATCTCCAGACCCCATCTCGGGCCGGCGCCCTCACATCCTCTGCTTCTGACCGTCTCCTGCTCCTTCAAGATTCGGCTGGGCGGTCCCCGTTTTCGACAAGCCTTCACCCTCCCAGCGGCGGGCCCTTTCTCTGGGCTTCCTCAGCCCTATGCTCCTTCTCCCCGACACGTGGCGCAGTCTCCCCATCTTCTTCTTCTGAGGCCCTGTGCTTGGAGGACCCGGGGTGCTGTGGTCGAATGCGGTTGATGGCAACACGGAGAGCAGGCGTTGGGGGCCACGCGGTCTGTCCTGCAACCCAGGGAGCAGAGCTGTACTCGTGGCTTATGCCTGGGGTCCTCAGTCGGGCTGCCCGGGTCAGGTGCTGGGACAAGGCGGACGTGGTGGTCATGAAGCATTCTGTCCCATCTGGACTGCCCCGGGCCTGAGGCTTCTCACGTCCGCCGCGAGCCCAGGGCTGACGGCCAAGGCAGTGTGGCCCTCAGCCCCTCCCACCCTCCATCCCTCTCGCCATCAACCTGGGCACAGCAAAATGTCAGGTGACAGGGCGCAGAGGGGTGTCCCCACCCTTGAGGAGCTCTGGGCGAGCTGAAGGTCTTAGTAGGTCCGAGAGCCAGCGGGACAGGACACGTCTCATGGTTTCCCCAGAGCCAGGAAGGCACCTGCCAGACAAAGGCGGTCCCTGTTTCTTCTTGAGGGTCCAGGCACACAGCTGCCTGGCGAGAAATTGGCTTCAGGCTTGTCCCAGAACTCAACAGTTTGCAGACGGCATGATTTCTAGGACTATCGTCCCCTCTTCCATTAGCCAAGATTATTTTCATTGGGAGTCTCAAAAACCCAAAGTCATTTAAGAAGGGAAAGGGATTTATATCGCTGCTAAGTCTGGAGGTGGCTGGTTTCAGGCACGGCTGGATCCAGATGCCCACACGATATTGCCGGGAACATGTCTCTCCACCTTTCCACCCTGCTTTCCTCTGGGCTGGGCTCTTTCTCAGGTGGGGTCTCCCCATGCGGTCACCTAATTGGCTTCGGCGGCTTTAAGCTGGTGTTACACTGCCTAGCAATTTCTGTAGTAGGAGGGTGTCTCTCCTCAGTGGTTCCAGCAAGAGTCCCAGGGCGCGCGTTCCTTGGCTCAGTTTGGTCACAGGCTTGTCCCTGAACCAGGCCCAGGGAGCTCCTCATTTGGAAACATGAGTGAAAGGCTTGGGGGGCATAGCTCGTATCGTGGCTACTTTGAAAGGAGCAGAGTATCAAGCATTATTAAAATTGAAAGTTGTATATGCACTTGGTTGCCTATGTTTTGCTTTTGTGGTTGCCCTTCGCCTTTTAGTATCGCTTGAATATCTTTCGAAGTACAGAGGTCTTACTTTTTTATGGTGTCATCTGCCCATTTTGTTCAACATGTGGGTTTTCACCTTGGATGTTTCGCGGAGAGAAGCTTCTCCAAGAAACGCGGGCTTCCGTGGGGGCCCCGCGTGGGCGGGAGCACCGGGCCTGCATCCCTGCAGTCCCCCTGTGGCTAGTGGCTTCATCAGTCTGTATAAACGGTCAAACGAATGCTGAGGGACGGGTCACTGAGAATCCTGTGAATTCAGTGGGTCCAGGGTGCACGTGGGGTGGCCGGGACGGACAGACAAATTGCCCAAACGCACGAGGCGGGAGGCGCCTCCTCGTTTTTGGCTCTGGTTCGGAAGAAAGCTGTCTCCGCATCCATCGTGGTTGCTAGTGTGGTGTCCCCAGGGGGCCTCGTGATCACCCGGGGCCTGTGGGAGGGCGCTGACGACAAGGCAGCTCGAGGAGGGAGAAGCCGTGTGACTAGCGTGCCAGCCTGGCCCCTGGATCTGCCCTTGGGCTGGCGGCCTTGCCCACGAAGCCCGATCTCTGTGCAGGAAGCCTCGGGCACAGTGGGCTCGGCGTGGTGGAGGGAAGGAGAATGTTCCGGGAGAGAAGCAGCGCTTTCCACTAGGACTCGAGAGAGGTCCGCAAGCAGACGCCAGTGAGGCTGCTTTTGGCCCGCGGGGCGCACACGGGGCCCACGCGGGCTCCACCTCCCTGCCCCGCAATGGAGTACATCCTCTTCGTGCTGTACTTCTCCTTTTTCCTCTGTCTCTGTGCCCTGGTGTGTCTGTACTTTTCCGGTTGTCAGGAGATGACCTACAAGCATGAAGGTGAGCGTCTGGCTCTGGGCGGCCGCGGTTCGGAGCGAGGACATGGCCGAGGCTGGGAGGCCCCTTCCGAGCTGGCGGTTGGTGGTCCCGAGTGATGCAGAGGGGCAGGAGACGGGGCTCAGAGGTCCGGAGCCAGCGGAGGGAGGTTTATTTCGGAGACGCTACACCCCACCCCCCTCCCCCGGTGCCTTTTGATCTGCTGAGAACGACCACCTCTGTGTGTGCAAGGAGCAAATGGACCAGACACGTTTAATTTTCACTTGGGCCCAAGCTGCATTTAAAACATTTGGATTAGTTTGTATTTTATTTTTATTTTTTTTAATGTTTATTTATTTCTGAGAGAGAGAGAGAAAGAGTGACAGAGTGTGAGCAGGGGAGGGGCAGAGAGAGAGGGAGACACAGGACCTGAAGCAGGCTCCAGGTTCTGAGCTGTCAGCACAGAGCCCGACGTGGGGCTCGAACTCACGAACCCTGAGATCATGACCTGAGCTGAAGTCGGACGCTTAACTGACTGAGCCACTCAGGCGCCCCTGGATTAGTTTGTAAAGAGGAGTCAGCAAGGCAAGACTCCGGGGGGGTAGAGAAAATGCGAGTCTTGGACGAGCGAGCTCCTTCCGTAGGGAAGATGTGCCGCCCTGAGCAGAGACGGGGGTTTATGCTCCCAAACTGTCTGTTCCCGGGAAACAAATGCCCGGGGGATCTGAGCAAGGTGGATGCTCTGAAAACTCAACGATTTCCCCAGTGCTTGGCTCTTTAAGAAAGAGGAAACCATGTTTTCTAGATGATTCTGTCATTCCTCGGAGGCAGGCGCTATTATTTTACATATATTTTGAAAATGCAGCATAAGGCGCTGGTTGCATTGTCCCTAAAGAAACCAGTCCCCAGATTTTCTCTTTAAGCATTCCAAGGTCTGTTTCTCTCTTGCATTTATTAACAAAGGCATGAATATATGCAGTACTTCTAGACTTCCTGCATAATACAAGAGCTTTTAAGAACCTAATCCTTCTAGGAAACAAACTCCTCCAGCCTGTATGCTCCGCAAGGTTGGGGAGAGGGGGTCTCGGCATCTGCAGATTCGCCTCCAGTTGTGAGAGGGTCAGAATGTGAGTGTTTGGCCTCCCCAGCCCTGCTCCCTACAGAGCCTCATCCTGCCTCCCTCACCGCCGCATGCTTCCCTGGGGTCTTGGTCTCTGGGGCCACCCTGGACTGAGGGGCTCCATTCGGATCTGGGGTTGGGCTGATGACAAAAGCAGCACTTTAAACGCACGTCTGCAGCATCCGGAGGGAACGCCCCGTGTCAGGACTCGGTAGCGGAGTGCCCAGCTAGCCGTCCTGAAAGGTTTCAGGAGGCAGATCAGCCCGGGTAATGAACAGAGGCGTCAGAACGGTCCGCGAGGCTGACCGTGGGTGTCGTGTCCCGAGGCTTTGGAGAGACTGTGGCAGGATGGTTCCCGGGGACTCGGTCAGCGTGCGTCACTGCTCGCTGCCAGTCCACACGGCAGCAAACACAGAACTGTCCCCAGAGGCCTCGCAATTAGCCGTGTTTACAAGAAATAGGGTGGGGTGAATGGCTGCCCGGAGAAATGAGGAGCCTGGAGCTCGGGGTGGTGAGCTGCGTGCGTGCAGAGGACCTCTGAGTGCCATAGACCTGTCGCTCCTGAAGGTGCCGTTGTCACCATCAGGATGTCATGGCCGCTGCCCCCTGGAAATCGTCTGGAGAGTTTTCGATGCCTGCATTCAAGTGAGGTTTCTCATATGGAGAGGAGATTGGGGTATATGATTGTCTGCAACCTCTACTTGGAGAGAAGGAATCATGGAAAGCGGACAGAACCTAATAGGTCCCCACAGTCCTACCTGCTAAACTCACCCGGGGTGGGTAACCGGGCGGGGGTCCAGCAGTGCTGGCTGTGTGAGTGAGGGCAAGGGCTGTCGCACGTGAGCCCGAAACTAGGGGCAAACAAGTTGCTTTAGCTCTGAGTTCGTTAACAAAGACATGTTCACGAATACGCATTTATTTATTTTTTTTTTAATTT
The DNA here is from genome assembly GCF_014898765.1 of Herpailurus yagouaroundi. NCBI lineage: Eukaryota > Metazoa > Chordata > Mammalia > Carnivora > Felidae > Herpailurus > Herpailurus yagouaroundi. The sequence continues at coordinate 163,935,047 of NW_024412376.1, read as the reverse complement.
TTTTTTCCAACGTTTATTTATTTTTGGGACAGAGAGAGACAGAGCATGAACGGGGGAGGGGCAGAGAGAGAGGGAGACACAGAATCAGAAACAGGCTCCGGGCTCCGAGCCATCAGCCCAGAGCCCGACGCGGGGCTCGAACTCACGGACCGTGAGATCGTGACCTGGCTGAAGTCGGACGCTTAACCGACTGCGCCACCCAGGCGCCCCAACGAATACGCATTTAAAAACCGGTGTTGACCCAGTGTGCCAGATTCTGGGCCACAGTGGGGAATAAAAAAGCCCGGATCTCTGCCCTCACTGTCCTCCTGGTTGCCTCTAGCAAAACCTCTCGAGAAACTCTAGCTGCAGATGACAGAACAGTCCACTCTGTCTCCCTCTCCCTTCCTGATTCAGAATTCTTTCTTTCTATGCTGTTTTATTTTTTCTTAAACATTTTTTAATGTTTACTTATATTTGAGAGAAAGAGAGAGTGCACGAGCGAGCGTGAGGGGGGAGGGGCAGAGAGAAAAGGAGACACAGATTCAGAAGCTGGCTGTCAGCCCAGAGCCTGACGCAGGGCTCGAACCCACGAACTGTGAGATCATGAGCTGAGCCAAAGTCGGACGCTTAACTGACTGAGCCACCCAGGCACCTCTTAATTATGTTATTAATTGTGGTACCGACCACATTTTTCTTACATCTGGGTGCACGAGATGGCAGACATATGCCCGCTTAAGCAAGCAGGTTAGGACGGGTCCTCAGCATGTGGGGTGTGCCCCGATCCCTCTGTGGGGTGAGGGATGGGGAGGGGGCTCTGGGAAAAGCCAGGTTCTGGGTGAACCAGGGGGAGCCTGGGGCTCGGCTGTGGATTTAATTATGGTTCTTTCTTCATGGCCATGAAAAGTATTCATCGGTTGTAAGAAACAAACAAACGAACAAAACATTGTTCCTAACACAAGGGAGGTCGATCTGGTGACTGTGGGTTGATGTCTGCAGACCCCCCCCCCCGCCCCCGCCAGGAGACTGAGCGAAGCTCCTTGTGGTGGGGAGCACGGCTGGTGTTCATCAGGTGGTGTTCCCCAGGCCCCGCCCAGTGTGTGCCCCTAGAAGGTGCTCAGTCGGGGGTTTGCCGATTGAATGCGGGAATGTGTGCGAAGCCCCATATATCACAGTATTTGGGGTGGGCAAAGTACTGGGTGGGGTAGCCAGGAGGCTGGCGCACAGAGCGGTAAAATTTCCTCCGACTCTGAGCGATGGACGCGTGAGGGGTCCGTTGCACTGTTCCTTCTCATCGTTTCAGTGCCTCAAGGTTTCTATACTCAAAAGTTAAACAAAATTTGCCCCTCAGTGGAGGTCCGGTGAGGACCCGGGCCACACACTCACCCAGCTGGTTGGGGCCCGGGGTCCATCTGCGGGCCCTCTGCCCCCTTCACCTTTCCCCGTGTCTGGCACGTAGAACGAGACGTCTCACGTGGCCCCCTGCCCCTCCTTAGTAGGACCCACACGGGCCCATCGAGGGTCGGCGTGCCGGGCACAGTGGATGTGTGACCTCACTCTGCGCTCTCGGGTGAGGCGGGGGCTCCCTGTCCGTCTGATGGAGAAGGAAGTGGGCGCTCAGGGGGGCCGAGGGACCTGTCCCCACCCTCCACCACCTTCGGCCGCCTCCTTTCCGCCCGTGCAATCACAGACCCCGCCAACCGCCTCTTGGGACGCCCTCGGGGCCCCGGTGTGCGTAGTCGCCCCCGTGCCTGGGGTGACAGGGTGGGTTGGGCGGCCAGGGTGGGGGGACTCGGCAATGCTGAGTCCGTTCCTGATGTCACGCACGTTGCGTTTTCCAGAAGCATGTTGTGGAGACATTTTTTGGATTTGATGAGGAGTCTGTGGACTCGGAAACCTTGTCAGAAACCTCCTGCAACACGGACAGGACGGACAGGGCCCCGGCCACGCCCGAGGAAGACTTGGATGATGTAAGCACCCCCGCACCTGAGGTGCTGTGGGCACACGCCTCCGGCCTCTGACAACCGCCCCTGTCGCTCCCCGGGGTAGAGATTTCCGCCCCGAGGACCTGTGACGTCTCAGCCTGCAGCCTCAAGGGCAGGAGGCACCCTGCTGGGCCCGGCCCCCGCCCCCCCCCCATCTCACCACCCCAGTGGTGGCCTTGCTGTTACCTTTTCAGTTAAAATTGCTGCATGGTGGTCTGTCCCTGTCCCCCCTGCACACGCGGGCACACATGCACACACATGTGTGCACAGGCTCACAATGCTCACAGAGGCACATACACACGCGGACAAATGCACGCACAGGGACCCCACCTGGCGGGCAGGACACGGTTGCCTCGTCCTCACGAAGGCGACGCCTCACACAGGAGAGAACGCTCCCAGTGCTGGAGAGCGTGGAGGGCGGGAAGAACCCTCGGAAGCCCTCTCACCCCGAGCCACCAGCCTCACGGTCCCCGACCGGCGCGCACATCCAGGCTCATGACCGCGCCACTAAGTGAGCCGGACTCACAGAGGCGGGAAGGGCGGCTCTGTCCTCGCCCGCCCGCCCCTCGCCGGCTGGGCTCTCTGGAGAAACCCGAGTAGGGCACGGTCACACCAGACACGGGCCTTTTTTGATTTTCCTTTGGCACCAACAGTTTGTAACGGGCAGCTTTCGGCACCGAACGCCGTGCTCCACGTCCCCGTCTCTGGCGAGCACGCGGGACTTTTCACGTGGACGCGCACGGAGCCTTTAATGTCAGAAGTGTCCCCTAACGGGTGCTTCCCAGTTTTCACAACCACAAAGACGTGCCACTGGCCAGCCAGTCGCTGCACCCTTGCGTTCCTGGGGAGTTGTCTTTGGAGAGGTTCCCGAAGTGAGAAGCACGGAGGGAGGGGGCACAGAAACGTCCACCCGTGGGGTCCGGGCTGGCTCAGGGGCGCTCTTCCCCTGCCTCCCTTGCACGTGACTCAGGGATTCCGGGCTTCCGCGAGCTCCCGGGGAGGGCGCTGACGACGGGGACGGCGTCTCCTCCCGCAGCCTGTCACCCGGGGTCCCCGGTTACATCCCGGCGGTGGCCGGCTCCCCCCGAGGAACTGTGGGCAGCGGCTGTGGGGGCCGGGTGTGTGCTTCCGGGCCGAAGCCTCACCACGCCACGCGCTCTGTTGTGTCTCTCTTCTCCGGCACGTTCAGACGACGACGAGAGAAGAGGCCGACCTGCGCTTCTGCCAGCTGACCAGGGAGTACCAGGCCCTGCAGCGGGCCTACGCCCTGCTTCAGGAGCAGGTGGGGGGGACGCTGGATGCTGAGAGAGAGGCCCGGGTGAGTGCGCAGAACGCCGGGTCCCCGCGCCCCGCCTTTGACGCTTGGAGGGGGTTGCGCGAGCTGATGGGGGACACCGTGGGCAAACCCGTGGGCCACCGTGTGACCGCAGGCGCGGCCAGAAGAAACGATGCCCTGGTCCGGCACACGTCACGCGTGCCGTCTGTTGGCAGGAATGCGTTCAGACCCCAGGGCTCAGCAAGGACCCTCCTCTCCCTCCCAGGCTGAGAAACCCCTGTGCACATCCCGGCGTGCTCCCAGCCCTCAAGGCGCTGTGGTCCCTGCCGGGCACCCAGGGCTGGGCCAGGCCCCCGTTGCACTGGGCTGAGCTCTGCCTTCCAGGAAATTCCACCCGCTGGCCCTTACCCCACCCTCGGGGGTCACATGGGCCGGCGGCTGCCTGCCCCTCCTTCTGAAAGCGAGGGGCCCCCCGCTTTCAGACACAGTGCTTTACCCAGCACAGTCCCCGTATCGTTCCCGCGACAGCCCCGTGAGGTAGGGGGTGGCAGATGAGGCTGGAGTGGGGGAGAGGAAAGCTTCTTGTGCCGCAGTGGAGTTCAGCCTGTAACCTTGTAGGTGGGAGGAGGTAACAGGGCTGGGCTCGGTGTGGCCTGCCTCCTGTGGCTGCCAGCGTTTAAAAGTCAAGAGATTTCACGTAGAAATTCAGGTTCCTTACCTCTCTCGGCGGCTCACAACGTGCTCGGCCCGGCAACAGCGGGCTTCCTGTTCACGTGGTGGCGGCTTTGGGCCGCGGCTGAGTGGGGATTTCGCCTGGGGGGGGGGGACGTGTGCCTCAGTTGGTCCCGATCCCCACCCCCCGTGCGACCCCACACTCAGTCTGCTTCCCTTACTTACATACCCGCCCGGTCCTTGAGACACTTGGGTTTTCAGCCCTTCCCATAGGTGATAAAGGGCCCACGAAACGTGTCTGGGAGCATTGGTAGAGGCAGCCACTGAATGTGGTCGGAAAGCCAGGGTGGGGACCTTGACATCTGGCTTCCGGCTCGCTTACCCCCTTGTAGAAATGAACCCCTTCTCTAGGCTTCCGTGTCAATGTCTGTAAAATCCAGGGGAATAGAGCCGACAACCCCTCAAGGTCTTTCGGTTCTTAAACACGTATAACGTGCAGGCGAGCGACCCCACGTGCCGCCTGCGAGCCCGTGCTCCCCCACACGGACGTGCTTCCAAGGCCCGGATCGTGGCGCGGTCCTTTCCACCCTTGTCACCCATTCGCGGTGACCCGCTCACTTTTTGGCCCTTTCCTCTCCAGACTCGGGAACAGCTCCAAGCTGACCTGCTGAGGTGTCAGGCAAAAATCGAAGATTTGGAGAAGTTGCTCGTCGAGAAGGGACAGGTGAGTAGAACGAGCGCGCGGCTCTTTGCGTTTCTGTCCCCTCGTGGTGTCCCCGTGGCCTTGGTGCTGGGGGGCGGGGGACCCCCTCCAGGGTCTGTGTGGTTTGCTCCAGAGACATTAGAGAAAAAATCCCTAGCAGAGCCCAGCGAGAATATCCTACCTGAGGTGCCTGTTTGCAGAGTTTTTATAGAAATCAAACCACGAAATGAAATTCTAACGTGGCGTTTTCTTTGTGGGCCAAATGCTCAGAAGTGGGGGACACTTCACAAAGCGAGGTGGTGACCACAACCCGTTTTGACTTGACTCTGAACGAAAAGCTGCCGCTGGTTCTCAAGATCCAGTTGTGAAAGTGAAGGGGATCCCCGCCTCCTGGCTTCCCGGCTGTGGCCCCGTCACGTGCCCTCCAGGTCCCTGAGTTTCTCGGAGCCGAGTCGCCTCCACATGCGCCTTCTCTGAACGTGACAAGGCCCGGTTGACAGCAGGGAACAGTAAAGAGGCAAAGCCCAGCCCCAGACCCGTCCCCTGGGTCTGGGGAGACCGTGGAGGAGGGTGGTCTGGGCGGAGGTCCAGCCTCTCCGAGGGTTACGTTCAAAGGCGACATCACCCAGGGGTCAGCGCGGGTTGGCCGCGCTCTCCGCGGTAAGAGATAAACCAGAACTTCGCAGTGGCTTTACCGCGGGGAGGTTTGTTTCCTACTCAGCACCCTTCCTGTCCCTCCCGCAGGGGGGGTCGTCCACTCCATGTGGTTACTCAGGGATCCAGCGCTGGGGCACCAGCCTGGATATAACGGCCCCGTCGGCAGCTCGCCTTCCCCCTCAGAGGGCAGGAGAAGGCAGTTTGCTCCCTGGACACGTTTCACCAAAACAGTCATGTGGCTACACCTGACGGTGGGGGTGCCGTGCGGGTAGGGGGTGGGGAGGTCTGGCAAGGGCTCCCCGAGGTCCTGGGCTGGGACACGGGGGCTGGCGGTGGGTGTTTAGGGAAGGGGGTGTATGAGGTTCTGAACAGATGGCTTAGAACTAACTCTGAGCAGTTAGTGGCTCTAGGGCTTGGGTGGTGGCTGAGATTCGAATTCAGGCAGACGGCCAGTAACCAGGGCTGGGGGTACTCGCGAAGCCGCCCACAGCGGCAGTATTGTGGCCGGCGCTGATCGGCCAGCCCTTGGGCACTGCTTACATAACCGTGGTCCAGAACATTCCACGGAGGCAGGACAGCGGTGAAGAGCCCATACTCCGGGACCGACTTGGCAGGCATGTAGCACAACCCACGCGACTGACATTGTCTCTTTGTGCCTCAGTTTACTCATCTTTAAAATGGGGGTGATATTAATCCTTCACATAGTGGGGAAGCAGAAGTGGTAAGAGGAAGCAGCCTGGGGAACAGTCCAGGTGGGAGAGAAGGCTGTTTTCAGACTCCCGTCCACCTGCCACTGCCCTCGGCCCCTCTTCCAGGCTGAGCTCACATAGCTCCTGACCACCGTCTTCGACTAAGTACGCCCCACCCGTGGATGCTAGGTCCTATGTTTGCGGGCTTTTTCTGCTCTCAGCACCTTATAAATGAAAGGGCCACGCTGGGACAAAGCAAATGTCCATTTGTTCACTGAGTGCTCACCAGAGCGCTTGCCCCACACCAGGCTCTGTGCTCGGCGTGCAGGGATAATGTATCGATTAGCTATCACTGCGTAACAAACCACCCCAAAACTTAATGGTTTAAAACAAGAAAAAAAATTGATTTGCTCATAATTCCGTGGGTCAGCGGTTTGGATTGGGCTCAGCCATGTAAGGAGTTCCTCTGCTGGTCTTACCGCGGCTCATGCTACAGGCTGCTCTCTGGGTCACCTGCGCCCGGGTGGCCTGCAATGGCCTCTCTGTCCCGTCTGGGCACTGGTGCCGGCTTTGGCTGCCGTGTCGGCTCATGGTCTCTCATCGCCATCTCTCTTACTCTCTCCAACCTGGCGTCTTTGCCTGGTGGCCTGGGGACCGGAGGAAAAGGCAGGCCTCAATGCACAGGTGCATTCCAAGCCTCTACTTGAATCCCATTTGCGAGTATCCCGGTAGCCAAAGTCGCCACAGCCACGCCTGGCTTCGGGGCTGGAGAAGCCGATGCCATCCGTCATTGGGAGGAGCTGCAGAGTGATACTGCAAAGGGCCGTGGAGGTGGGAGGGACAGTTGCAGACAGTATGCTCCAGATAGAAGGATGAGTAGAACGGGCTCCGTCCTCACAGGGACTCACGGCCTCATGGGGCCTCCATGTGTCGACCCAGCGACAGTGCAGGGTGATACGTGAGAGGTGGAGGGAAGCCGAGGCCGCCGGAGCTGAGAGAAGGGAAGAGGAACGTTTTTCGTTTGTTCCCTTATCCATCCTGCCGTGTTTATGGAGCACAGGCTGGGGACGCCACGGTGGAAAGACAGACCTAGTGCCGTGTGCTCATGGGACTTGCCTGGACAGGAACCTGCCCAGGCCGAGACACATAGTTAGGGCCTCACGGGCAGAGGGACCAGGATGCACCCGAGAGCGTGTCCGCGGGTGTGGGGGCGACCCCGGGTGCAGTGAGCAGGCCTGAGCAGGTGGGCAGTGCCGATTTGGTCGCTCTGCAGCTGGCTTCCTGGCAATGACACTCAGCGTGGGCCCCCTCTGCTTTCAGGGAGCGTGAGCGGTAGGGAAGGGACACCCCGCGATCCCGCCGGCTCGCTTTTCTGGGTGTAGAGGTTTAGAGGGATGATGAAGTCTTTCTAGCTGCTGTCTCTTCTCTGATCTTTTCATAGTCCCCCCTTTTTTTAATGCTTATTTATTTTGAGAGAGAGAAAGAGAGCACATGCACAAGTGAGGAGGGGCAGAAAGAGAGGGAGAGAGAGAGAATCCCAAGCGGGCTCTGCACTGTCAGCACAGAGCCCGACGCGGGGCTCGAACTCACAAACCATGAGATCGTGACCTGAGCCGAAATCGAGAGTCGGGCGCTTAGCCTACTGAGCCCCCCAGGCGCCCCATGACCTTTTCATAGCCTTATATTAGGTGACTTTTTTTCGCTGACTCTGTCTTTGCTGCGTGAGCACCTGTTTGCTTCAATGAGCGTGAACATATTTAGTGCTTTTTCTTAGGATTCCAAATGGGTTGAAGAGAAGCAGCTTCTCATCAGGACAAACCAGGACTTGCTGGAAAAGGTATGTGAGCGTCAGTACCCTTCCCGCCCCCTCAGAGAATCAGGGACCTCAGAGGCTCAGCCCGACTGAGACTCTGCCCCATTGCCCCCATGGTGGGTCTGGGTCCTGACCGCTCTCAGAGCACAGACCTCTTCCTCACATTGAGTCCGAGCCCAATTCCTGGGGCTTCCCAGGCCTCGGCCCGGTTCTGTCCTCTGGGACAGGGCGTGCGCCCTGCAGACACAGTGAGGGCCGCCCGCCCTCCCTCCACAGGGCTTTCCAGGCCGCCTCTCCCATTGCTCTGGAACCCCTGGCAGGTCCCCTCCCTCCCACGTGGCGGGGCGGGGGGGGGGACCGAAGGCGCTGGCCGCCCGGCAGGCTCTCAGGCCGTCACAGTCCAGTTCATGGACCGGAAGCCTCAGTGCTGGCAAAGCTGAGCCTGTCTTCCTTCTTGCGGTCATGGAACTTTCCAGACGCCTCTTGAGACAGCAAGGGGAGTAGGTTTAATGCTTTGGGATGAGACCTCAGCTTTATGTTTCTCTCGTTTGTGTGCAATCCAGAGTGTTGTTCTGTTTTGTTTTCTTTGTGCAGCCACCGTCACAATGCAGCTTTAGGACCTTTTCCGCGGCCCACAAGGGTCCCTTGTGCCCATTTGTAGTCACTCCCTGTCTCCTCCCACCACACCCCCACCCCCACCCCTTGGCAACCTCTGTCCACAGAGGTTTGCTTTTCCTGGACCTTGCATGCCAGCCGCCCCAGACCTGGGTGAGGCCTCAGCCTTAGAGCATCCTAGAACACCTGCAGCGTTGAGCCCGGGCTTGCCCCCCTCCGCCCCCGCCCCCAGTCCCAGCTCTGCCACAGACGGGTGTGGCCGCTCACTGCCCTGTGTTTCTCCATAGCGTTTGGAGCTCGGGGACAGGGCGTGTCGCTGCCCTGCAGGTCGGGCCTGTGCGTTGGGAGAGATTTCGTGTCCTGCTCACTAAATTCAGGGAGCCATGGAGAAAACACACTGTTTCCAAGAGTCCCCTGGGGGTGCAGGACCCCGTCAGTGGAGACCCTCCCTCTGGTTCTCCGGGCAGGAGGAGGGGAGGCCCTCCGTAAGGAGGTGTGCCTTATCTGAGTCAGTCCTGGCTGCAGGACTTTATGCCCCTGCGACAGAAACTGAGGCACGGAGCCATTAGGGTGCTTTTCCAGTGTCTCCTGGCGGGTGTTGGACCAGGCGGCCCACCTCCCCAGACGGACTTGTGCCTTCAGGAGAACTGCTTCCACTAGGCCTTCTCCTCAGCCCTCTGGCAGGGTCACAGTGGCGGCCTGTGCCTTCCTGCCGCGGCTTGGTGCTGTCTGTCCGGGGGGGGGGGGGGGGGGGGCAGCTCATCCTGGGGGGCCAGACCGCCCGCGAAAAGACCACACTGAGGCTTTGGGATCAGAAGCGCCCATGGTGCGTTCCTGCCTCCCTCACACTTGACCTCAGGAAGGGACTTAGTGGCGCCGTGCCTCAGTTTCCCCCATCGCTCATTTCTTCGGCAAGCCTATGAGGAGCCCCTCTTCCAGGCCAGGCCCCCCAGGGGGGTTGGCAGGGACGGTGCAGGCGCCCCCACCCCCGCACCCTGCCCGCGCTGAATAGGGTGCGTCTCCCGTGGCCCCCACGGGGACGGCGGTCCTCCCGCCCGCTAACCCACAGGTGCGTCTCCTCTAGATTTACAGACTGGAAATGGAAGAGAGTCAGCTGAAGAATGAAATGCAGGACGCCAAGGACCAAAATGAGCTGCTAGAGTTCCGAGTGCTGGAGCTCGAAGTAAGAGACTCTATCTGTTGCGCGCTCTCAAACGGAGCAGACCTTCTCTTTGAGCCCAAACTGAAATTCATGTAAAGCTCCCCGATGCCCTCCAGCATGTGTAAAGGGACGTGGTAGAGTTCTCTTTTCTTTTCTTTTCCTTTCTTTTCTTTTTTTTTTTTTTTTTTAAATCTGTATGTTCAGAATAATTTCACTGCCTTAATATGTTCTGGAGAGAATGCTCACCGAGGTCTTTGGACATGTACCAGAGCTAATCTATTTATTGCCTACGGCTTGTTTTTTGCACTTAATAAAATAATTTGTTTTTGCAATATTTTGCCTTTTTTATTTGTGTTTCATTTCCATAACTACTTCTTTCCCGCATGCATAGTCACCTGGTATGCGTTCTGCAAAGTCGGACAGAAGCGCTGTTGCAATTAATAACACACCTTTTTTAAGTGACCTTGCATGCAGGGAATGTCTCCCTTTGAAAGAGCGGGGTCCGACCTGGCCCGCAACTGCCTCTGTAGCGTGTTCACTGCTAGTTCGGCCCATGTTCTGTTTGCCGAGGTGAACACAGGTAAGTAAGCGAGCAGGGGGAAAGCAGGTATCTGCGTAGGCGTTTGAGAAAACGATGCCATTTGCCCCAGCTCCCTGATCAGTGAACACAGGCCCGTGTGTCATGGCAATGTTGCATTGGACTGGAAATGTACCTGTTTGTACTCGAACCGCACGACTCCAAAATTCCTGGTTAGCGTGGAGGGAGACCGAGCGGTGTTCGTAGGTAGCGGCCGTGTTCCAAACCTTCAGTAAGGTCCCCAGTACAGAGCTGCATCCAGGGCAAGACCGCTGACGGTTTTTTTGCTTCCCACTGAAACCTTGTTTTCGGTATGTCGCTGTATCGCCTTGCTGCCACCTGAACGTCATGACCCTTTTGTGTTTGTTTGTCTGTCGCCATTTAAACACCATCCACAGTTTAAACATCAGCCATGTTTGTGACACTCGTTTCTCTAAGCACCTGCAGTGACGCAGCCCCGCTCTCCCTCGGCTGAAGCCTTTTTGCATGCACGGAACCCTCGGGAGAAGCGAGCGCCTTCGCAACATTGGTGTCCCCCCGATTTTGTTCCCTCATCCTGGCCTCAGTCAAAACTGTTTGCGCTAGGCCTTACCATCTTGTCCTTTGTTGTGTTGGCGTGGACCGTGGCCTGAAGGTCTCGAAACCAAGCGTTACCCCTGCAACGCAACTCTTGCTTGAGCGCCAACCGGGCCTTCGTTCACGCACTAGGAAATCGGAAGCCACGCGAGGTCACTGTTCACACTTCGGCCAGCTAGGAAGCCTTTCACAGCCCTTGGTCACGCGTCTTTCTCATGAGAGTTCCATGAGCGTTGCTCAGCGTGCTAAGACTTTCTTGAAGTGTCTCCACTGTCCTTCAGAGCTGTTAGAGACCAGTTTGGACTTTCGTTCGGATAAAATATGGGCTTTCTGTTGTCACTTTTTCTATGGAGACTCCACTTAAGCATTGCAGGTAGAAAGGCATCCGTAGAAGAGAGCCACTGTGAATTTTGGTCTTCGTGGCTGATAAGGGAAACGAAGTTTTCCCCCTGAACTGCTTCAAACAAGGTTAGCCAAGTTGCACCTTGTGGAAGGTAATTGAATGTCCCCTGCCACCCACCTCACCTTCCTCTCCCCATTAGCCTTATCCAACCCCATCTGCGTAGGTCCTGCCATCCAAGCTGGTGCTCATTCGGTTACATTTCTTAGCTGAGTGACTAAAGAGACCCATGGGTGCCCTCCCTAGATTCTGCAGGAATCATCCAAAGCGGGCTTAGTCATCTTACTCTAATTTTGGCCAAATAAAAGCAGTTTGACTTAAAGGTATAATTCAGAAAGGTCTTCTCTGCTGGCCTTCCCATAAAGCTAGCCTGTCCGTTGCTCAAGTTTTAAAGGCAGCTCTGTGTACTATATCCCTGCCATTAATTGGGTTTCTCTTGTCCTTTTTAAAAACGTGTCGCGTTACATAGGATTAACGAGCACCTCTTGTGGGAAAACGCTTGCTTTTCCTTCCTCAGTGATCGAGATTTGAATAGCAATCTAAGGCAGGGATAGAATGATCGCTGATGTGTTAGCACGGCTCAAAAAAAAAAAAAATTGTGAACGAAGTCAGCCGATTGTCTTGAAAACGGTGTGAATCCAGGGTTCGTGTCCCGGCCCTGCGGCTCGGGAGCTTGGGACAGGGACTCGCCCCCCTGTCCACGAAACGAAAGCAGTAACGCCTGCCTCGTGGGATGGTGTGAGGGCTCAACGAGGTAGCGATTTGCCGCAGGGCACGAGGAACGCCATAGCTGGTGGCTGTGCTGTCCGTTGAAATTTCACACACTTGTTCTTACCGAGTATTTAATGAGCTGTGGCTTCCCGGGCTCCCGTCGCGCAGCAGGTGAACACATGCCTTGGTTAACCGTTTCTTCCTAGCGGAGTGGGTAAGAAGTAGACGCATTTCGGCTCGAGACCCGCCGCCCTGCAGAGGCGGGACCTCGCGGCGTGCTCCTTCGCGGACCAGGAGATGGTAGTCTGAATGTGCGCCTTTTAGTAACGCCTTGGCCAACTGGAACCCGTTGGTCTTTGCTGCGTAACGTGGGAAAGTGGCAAGTGGTAAACAAGCCAATAAAGTTCTGTTTTTAAACCAAATCTTTTCCCCAGGAGAGAGAGCGGAGGTCGCCAGCATTTAACCTCCAAATCAGCACCTTCCCCGAGAACAACAGAAGCGCTCTCCAGCTGTTCTGTCACCAGGAAGGAGTTAAGGTAGCGTGCTTGGGGGGTGCCTCCGCTCAACCCACCGCCAGGGGCCCCCTCGGATGCCAGGCGCAGCCGTAAAGGGGGATTGTGCCTTTGTGTCACACACACAGCCGATTTTAACGAGGTAGCCCGCCCCCCGCCCCCCAACACCGTATTTGGAGTGTCGGAGTTTGTGTCTCAGAGGGTCACCGAATGTCACCCTCTGTGTACCCGTGTTAAAAGAGCAGAAGCGTGGCACCCAGCTTTGAGGGCCCACCCCGGCTTGGCCGCCTCCCAGCTCCGGGCTGTGAGCTCCCCCAGCCGCGGGCTCCCGTGTGGGAGGTGAGACAGGCAGCACCCGCCACAAGACGAGACGAGACGAGACGAGACGAGACGTGACGTGACGTGGGCGTGACGTCACGTGACGTGGGCGTGACGTCAGAGCAGCGCCGAGCGCAGCGGCCGCGCAGTGAGTGAGAGGGGGCGGGGGACGTGGCCGCGGCTGCCGGCCGGGGTCCTCCTGACCCTCGCGATTCCACCAGCCGTTCCTGCAAAGCTCAGCCTACAAGCAGCAATCACTGCCTTCTCTCCCTCGACCCCCGAAGGAGCTGCCGGGAGCCCTTGGCCCCGCCGCGCGCACCGAGAGGGACGGACGAGGCCCCGGCGGTAGAGACCGGTCTGCACGGGCTTGGCGGCTCCCACAAAATGAACGTTGGCAATCTTTTCCAGGATGTGAATGTTTCTGAACTTATGAAGAAGCTAGATATCCTTGGCGATAACGGGGTAACTATGCCGGCCGGCTTCTGCTCTCACGCTCTCGTCTCCACCTGGGTGTGTCCTGTGTGCCTTTCCTTTCTGTTCGGTTCGGGTTCTTCCCAACGTAAGAGATCTGACACGCGCAGTGTAAGGCTTCTGTGTGGCCGTGCCCTCGTGGGGGGTGGGCGGGTCACGCTGTCACGGGCGGGCCTCGCTGTCGCAGGCGGGTCACGCGTTCACGGGCGGGCCGCGCTGTCACGGGCGGGGCACGCGGTCACGAGCGGGTCGCGCTGTCACGGGCAGACTTCTGGACGCAGCGCTTCCTTCGCACCTGCCGGCGATGCGGGCGCACGAGGGAGCTCCCGGAGGGACGGTGGACCGGTGGGATCCCTCGAGGTTTCTGAGATCAGAACGTGGCATCCCTGCCCCCTTAAGAGACTGGCTGGAAACAGGCCCTATCTGTCAAAGGCCTGGCCCCAGATAGGACACGGCTGCCTTTAAACATGGGCCCCCTTAGAGTGCGGGGGCCGAGCCCCGGGGTCGCCTCTCGGAGGGGCATGGAAGCCGGTCAGCGCTGTCTGCACGGGGACGCGGGGTCCAGCGTAAAACGCCCTTCCCCATTTTTGTGTTTTAGAATTTGAGAAACGAAGAACAGGTTGCAATAATCCAAGCTGGAACAGTGCTTGCCCTGTGCGAAAAGGTAGAGCCCCGCGGCACCCTCTGTCCGTGCACCGCGTCGCAGCTCCCCCGGCGCCACACGAGAAACGGCACCTCGGCGTCTCGCTTGGCTCTGGGGCATGACTTCCCGCGTCCGCGTCTGCATGTGCACGCGCATGCCCGCCCCTTGCCCGTCCAAAGCCACACGCGCTCGCCCTAGACAGCTTAGCGCACAAGCCGGCGGAAGCCCCCACGGAGGAAGGAAAGCACCTGCGACCCCGGGGTGGATTTCTTTCCGGTGTTTTGCCCACGACCGTTTTTTAAGCCTCGTTGAGATCCGGCTTGACTTCCCGTCTTTAGCCCTGCCTGCCACACTTCCACCCGCATCATTCCACCGTAGGGTTCAAAGAAGTTCCTTATTCCTCAGCTGCTAGTTAGCGAGGGGGTTTCCTTTTTTTTTTTTTTTTTTTTTTTTTCTTATTTATCATGATGCGGTGGTGAATAGCGTTGTGCGTCGATTTCGATCCACCTCTTAAGACCCTCCCACAGGACAGATTCTAGATGTGGAATCACGGGGCCACCGGTAGGGAGGTTTCTCAGAGCTTTAATATTGTCAAAGCGTCCACCCGCGTGTTACCGCATTGCCGGGTCCACGTTCAACTGGGGGCCCCGCCGTTAGAGACCCCTGCCGGCTTGATAGGCTTGGCTGAACTTACATGATGTGACCGTTTCCGTTTTCATGTATTTGAGTGCTAGTGATCCTGGCTTTTTATTGTGTATCTGTTTTCTTCCTTGTGAACTATAATTACATTTCTTTTGATGATGTCCATTGGGTTTGTCATTCATTCATTCATTCATTCATTCATACATTCACTCCCTACATATCTGTCGTTAAGTATGGTGTTTCCTACTGACTTCTCTGTGGGCCTTACGTGTTGAGATAATTAACTTTATGCTGTGTTTGCTAAAAATACGTTCTTGGTTTGCTTACCTTTTACATTGGTGTAGGATAATTTATTTAAAACAAAAAATTTTTTTAACGTTTATTTATTTTTGAGACAGAGAGAGACAGAGCATGAATGGGGGAGGGCCAGAGAGAGAGGGAGACACAGAATCTGAAACAGGCTCCAGGCTCTGAGCCGTCAGCACAGAGCCCGACGCGGGGCTCGAACTCACGGACCGCGAGATCATGACCTGAGCCGAAGTCGGACGCTTAACCGACTGAGCCACCCAGGCGCCCCTGGTGTAGGATAATTTAGGCACGCACGACTTTCACGTCGCCCCCATCCAGAGAGCTTTTCCTTTCAAAGCACAAGAGTTAAACTTTGAAATACTGTTTTAATAATGATGAGGTCTTAGTGACCTTAATCAAACTTCTTTCCAGAATTTTTGGAAGGGCATAGAAAATACAGATAGTCTGCTTCACTGGGCTCCTGTCCTTCCTCCCCACTCACGTGAAAAGCACTGAGTGTTGGTAACAAACTTGGACAAAGCTTTGCCTGAGGTCACACAGGTGGTAAGTTACTTCCCAAGTCACAGCGTCCTCAGGTGCACAGCAGGTGGCGCTGACTCATGCCTGGCTGGCTGGTGGAACAGTATTAGGCACATGGTACATGGTCGGTAAATGTCCCTCGTACCAACATATGCAAACTCGGCCGCCCAGCCTCCTGTAACAGTGCTCCGGAGAGTGTTACACAACGTGCCTGGTAAACACTCCCGACTTGGATTAGTGCCACGTCCTCCCTGGAGGATGCCGTAATGTCAGGCCCAGTAATCCCTTCCTCATCCCCTGGGAGGCCCCTCCTGCGTTGACTCCCGCCCACCGCTCAGCCTTCCGCAGATCGGTCTCTGGATCACTCTGAGCCCCCAGACTAGGAACCCGTGAGCCTTGGAATCCAGGACATGGCATCTAAGCAGAAGCAAACATTGTTACTAAGCACCTGGGGCAAAGCTTGCCTGCTAGAGGGTTTGGGCAGTGGTTGTGGACGGGGAACTAATGGCCGGAACCATCCGTGACTTGGGTGGCTGATTTGGGATGGGGCTGGGAATAGGCCAGGGTCTCCTGGAGGGCCACACCGGGTGGAAAGTTCACAGACTCACTGAGAGCAGCCCCTTTCGAGCCACTTTCTTCTCCCACCCAGGCCCTCCCTGACCTACTCCTCCCCGCGGCCCGGAAAATAGTGGGCGTCCAGACCTGTAGCCTTGGGCCCTCACCTCAGGTCTGTGGGACCCCTATTCCTCTCAGCAACCATGCGAGATTAGTGACTTACCCCTTCTACACCTGCCTGGTCGGCAGCTGTCACCCCCCACCCCCACCTTCACCAGCCAGCTGTGCAGGGGAGAGGCGCCCACCTCCCAATCTGGGACTGTCCTTGGGGGCTGGACTCAGACCAGTGTTTTCCCATTTTCTTAGATTGGGTCTAAGAGACCCCAGTCCCGTCCTGGGCCTGTGACTAAAGATCCTGTAGGTTGGGAGTCGCTGTATGTCCCCCTGGAGGGAATATTAATGTTGAGAGTGGCCCCAGGAGGAAAGAAAGGTGGGTCTGCAGGACAGAGGGAACCCCCAGGGAGACAGACTACCCGGTTTGCCCGGAACTGAGGGGTTCCTGGGACACAGGAACTGAAACAGGGACAGCCCTGGACAAGCAGGCACGAGTTGGTGACCCTGGAGCACATGGGCTGGCAGTGGGATCTGAGACCCACCCAAATGTGTGTTGTTAAAAATCACCACCCAGTGCCAGTATCCGACCAAACTGAGGTCAACTTTAATTTTTCTATTTAGAGGGACAAAGCTGTGCGTGTAGCATAGAAGCGAAGTGCACCCCTAGTTGGGATGCCACGTGGTGTTCCTGGGTGACCTTGCTCTGGGGCTTTGTCTGGCTCCTAACCCTTCCCCGAGGAAGCCCTGTCCCCACGCCACGTCCTCTGCACACAGCACATGCCAAGCAAGAGAAGCTTGGACATAGGACGTCTCAGGGTTTACAGGTGATCGTGAGTCACGACTCTTCCTTATGAGTCTCCCTCAAGTTCAAAACCAGTTGGGAACCAGTTCAAAACCAACGAGAAAGATGGAAGTTTTTAAGAGAATTTCGTGTTCTCGCTGGTAACACCAGATCAGAGGGTTCGGCTTAGGCCTGCAGCCACAGTCAAGCTCTCCGATAGCTGGCCTGGGGTCACGGTATTGGGACCCTCTCTGGAGGGAGCGTCGGGGCTTAGAGGCTCTGGGGCTCAGAAGCCGGCACCTGTGGGCAAGGACCTGGCTTCCTATAGAATGTCCTCTTCCCCTGTGGGCTGACTCCCTTCTCCCCGAGGGCTTAGGGGAGGACAGGTGTCCCTGTCCCCATCACCCTCCCTGCTGGCCAGTAATGTAGTGCTATTTGCATTTAGGCTCTTGCTCTGGGAGAGGAAGAGGGGCCCACTGGCTATCTGGCGGGACTCTTTGATGGGAAATTCATGACCTCACATGCCCAGGATGCTCATGGCCAGCGTTTTCTGCCCTCATGTTACTCTTTCAATTGCTGAAAAGCACTTGTCAAAATTGTTTTTTCTTTCTACGCGTAATAGGCATGTCACATCTCTTTAACAGGAAGAAAAGACTGGACACCATATTCTGTAAAGCCTATTCTGAGAGTAGCTTGCTGTCATGATTCAAAACTGGATTTTTAAATTTTTTTTTCCATTTAGACTTTATTCATTTTATGACTGCTTGCATTAGGGTATTCAAAATGAAATGTGTCGTTTCCCGCCAAAAATATGCCGATCTATTTCTGAGACATTGCACAGCCTCCTAACATCTAATGAAATGCTCCATTCTGGGCGCCTGCTTCTGCTGCTGGCTCTGGGTGTCCAAGACATTGAAGGGACCCTGTGTGATCACAGCTGTATCTAGTCTTGTTTCCTCCACGGAGCCAGCACACCCCCTCCCAGACCTCCACATTCTCACGTCTGCTCTCGTTCAGCAAAATGTTTGTTGAGCACATGCTTCGTGCTGGGGCCCGTGCAGGGTAAGGAAGTGTAACAGACCGTGTCTGATGTGGTCCCCACCTTCGGGCTTTTGTGGGAGGGAAACAGACAACAGCAATCCGTCAGGTGAGTGCCGTGAGAGCCGTTCACAGGATGACACAGGGATCCCAGAGGGCACCTGACCCCATGGACTCAGGAAGCAGGGCAAGCTTCCTGGAGGAGACAACAGCTAATGCGGCCTGAGGCTGAGTCGGTGTGAGCTCGGTGAAGGCCTGGGGCTGAGGCTGGTGTGGGGGAGGTGGTGATGCTCTAGGCAGGGGGAGCAGCAGGTGCGGAGGCCCTGAGGTGAAGGAAGACTGGGCTTGGTGGCCCCCAGGAGCGATGGGCTGTCCCTGAGGGCTTTAAGCGGAAGCAGGTTTTTGAGAGGACGTGAGGGCTTGAGAACAGAGAGGGCTCTGGGTCCAGACAGGAGGCTGGAGTGACGGTGGCCGTGGTTGTGCAGCGGGTGGGTGTTTGAACCAGGAGGAGGTGGACCCGATGCATGGGACGGGAAGGAAGAGGTGGAATCGAGGCTGCTCCCTGCTTCCTGGTTTGGGTGAAATGGGGCTCTTCCCCCACAGAGGGACCGGGGAGGCCAGGGAGGCATCAGAGGGAGATGCCATGGGGCGGTCTGGGCTGGAGAGCAGAGGGGGCACAGGGGCAGGTAGAATCCCCAGGGAGGCGAGGGGGGAAAGCCAAGGGCAGGGCCCCAAGGGGACGAGAAGCTTCAGCCACCAGGGAGGAGGAAAAAGCCAGGAGGATCACACGGCAGCCGAGGGAGGCTGGGACGCCCGGAAGGGGGCGTGGTCCCCAGGCTGGAGGCAAGGAGGCTGTCTGTCCCGCCGAATGCACACGTTCATGCACACTGTCACACACGGACACCCCCAGCCCACCCCCCCGGGTCCACCCCGCAGCCCATCTCTTAGGTGGGCTCCTCCTAAAGACATACCTATGTACCTCCATCCAGAGAAACAGCTGCCCACCTCCCAGCCCAGACCCAAGAAGAGGCAGACTGCCCCCTGCCCCTGGCACCTGCCCTCGGCAGGTGCTCGCCTGCCCGCCTCCGCCCACCCACGCCCTGGTGCTCAGCACACCCCTCACCCCACGGTGCACCTCGCCACTCGGGGCTGCTGCCGCAGGGGTGCAGACTTGCGGGCTGGGTTAGAAGTCCCCATGGCCCACCTGTGGGACCTCGCACGAGCGACCTAACTAGGCAGCCACGTCTTCCCAGGCTGCCTATGCCGTGGGCTGGATGAGGTCCTCAGCATGAAGCCCCCATCGCACCTTAGACCTCGGTGACACTCAGCAGGCCCGCTGGGCACCGAGTCAGGCTCCCACTGAATGCACACTGACTCCCTCCTGGACACACACACACACACACACACACACATACACAAACACCCAAGTGCAGGGGCACACACACACACACACACACACACACACACGGATACCCGTGATCCACTTGATCCCTGAGCAAACATCTGTCAAAGCTGAACATCTGAACAGACTAAGAAATTCTGTTTCGAGGCCCCCCACTGCCCCAGGATGGGACGAGGAGGCCCCCTACACACGCGGCTGGGGTGAAAGGCCCCCGGCCAGCCCTGGTTCTCACGTGTGTCCCTCTGTCCCTGCTGTCTTCCAGTGGCTGAAGCAAATAGAGGGGACTGAGGCGGCCCTGACTCAGAAGATGCTGGATCTGGAGAAGGAGAAGGTAAAAGACTTAGCCCACCGGGAGGCAGGCGGGTGGAAAGGGTTCAGGCAGTTTCCCTCCCAGAACGGCCTCTTGTGTCTTTTCGCGTGCATTTATTTGCACGCGTTTCTAAATTTTGCTTTTGCCCCAGTGGCCGTTCTGGGTAATGGTCATCCATTGGCTTACTCGTCCACTCGCTCGGTCACTCACTTCATACGTATTTTTGGAGGCTCTTTATCCCAGGCGCCATGCCAGGATTAGAGGTCTGGTAATGAATATGCGGGGTTCCTGCCTCGAGGACCGAGCTCACAAGCCTGGGGGACGTGTGCTCATGAGCCGACAGCCACAGTGTAGCCTGAGGACACCAGGATGGGCGTGTGGTGATGCCGGGGCACTGGGCCCAGCGGCCTCGGAGACACACAGCTGGGCCTCCCAACTTTGCTGGCCCCCTTAATGGCCATGAGAGTTTGGGAACGCGGCACTGGACCCTGGCGCCCTTATTGCCAAGTGGGGGTTCCAAGTGCCCCAGCCTGGGGCTGCCAGAGGTGGCTTCCCAGAAGAAGTGGCTCCCGAGAGCCTTCAGAGACCAATTCAAGTTTTGCAAGTAGAAATGAGAGGTGAGAACAGGAGGTAGAAGGATGAGCTTCCAGCCCGGAACCCCAAGTGGTGTGAGAGAGTCCTGGCTTGGAAACTGGTCCCTCCTCTGCCACCAGAGCACTGGGGCATCCAGGGCAAGGCACTGGTCCTCTCTGGTCCTGTTTCCTCATCTGTAAAGTCAAGGGACTGCAGTAGACCAGTCGTCACCTTGAAAGCCTCAAGTCAGTCCTGGGGATTTGCCTTCAGGACGCATGGGGCGTGCAGGGACTAAAAGAGTGAGCCAGTTGGTGCGGGGGATGGGGGGGAGGGCACGCACAGCAAGGAGACCGGTCAGGAGGTGGGGAGGTGATGCTATTGGTGTGGGGGGGGGAAGAGCCTCATCTGGGAACTGTTGAGACGGTCTTCAGGGGCCACCGGGACGTGACAAGAGGAACTGAGAAGGATTCCTGCTTGGCCACCGGGTGGGAGGGGTGTCACGTCCTTGCGGTCGTGGAAGGGAAGCTGGGAGGGGGTGGGATCACGGGTCCTGGGGCAGACCATCGCCTCCCTTCTCACCTGAGCACCTGGTGGGTCCCCGGCTTGGTGGGACTGCCGCTGTCTAGCAGAGGTGATCAGGTGAGCTCTGAAGATGCTCCCTGTGATGAGTTCTCACGCTGATCTTGATCTTGGGGGGGGCTCCCCTTTTCAGGACCTGTTCAGCAGGCAGAAGGGCTACCTGGAGGAAGAGCTGGACTACAGGAAGGAGGCCCTGGACCAGGCTTACCTGGTAGGACCAGACGCGGGTTGGATGCTTTGGCTCGTTGAACTCACCCTCAGGGGCTGTTTTCCCCTTTCGGGGCTGGCACTGCGTTTAGGGGCCTTACAAGTGCCACGTGGACGCCATCAAAATGCCCTGTCTCTGTCCTGACCGGAAGGACCGTACAGAGAAATTGGTTTTTTTCTCCCAATCAAGCATGATTTTCAAAAAGTTAGCCTGATGGTTTCTTTAGACATGCGCATCCAATGACAGTAGTTGTTTGAGACGCGTGAGAAGAAAGCGTCTCTCTTCTGTGTTTGGTTGTACTTAAATACTTATTTATGCATCACCCTCCCGCCAAGCAAGCTTTCCCAGA
Organism: Herpailurus yagouaroundi; assembly: GCF_014898765.1. Taxonomy (NCBI): domain Eukaryota; kingdom Metazoa; phylum Chordata; class Mammalia; order Carnivora; family Felidae; genus Herpailurus; species Herpailurus yagouaroundi. The sequence continues at coordinate 163,913,909 of NW_024412376.1, read as the reverse complement.
AACAGGAACGAGGGTCAGTCACCAAGGAACACAGAGGCAGAGCACTGAGCAGAGGCAGGTGATCGTTAGAGCCAAAGGGACCTGCCGTGAGGTCCTGCGTAATATTGCGTGTGGGTCACACAATCTGTTCCAGGCTTTCCGGTGAGTAGCTTCAAATGGGATCACGCCCAGGTTCATATGTCATAGGGCTTTGAGGACACTCCTGGCACCGAGTGAGACCGGGAGACAGGAGGGGCACCGCCAGGGTGTCCCCACGGCACAGAGAGCGAGAGAGCTCAGGGTCACATCTTGCAGGAAGAAGCGGTATTGTTCCCAAAGCCGCGAGTCTGTCTTTGCCTGGGTCATTTGTGGTTGAAATTATTTTCCAAAATGGGTTAGTGCCTGTGACCTGCAGAGTCAACACATGAAAAATGACTTTCCAACCCTCGTTTCCATGAGCGTGTCCGGAAGACAGAGAGCAGGTGGCTCGGGCTTGGTGCAGGCAGGAGATGCTGGGGTGAGGGCTGGCCTGCCTCCTTGAGGCCCTTGGCCTGCCTGGGAGTGTGGACGGCGTGGAGCTCAGAGGGAGTAGGTCGGTGGATTGAGCCTTGCTGGGTCTGACGTTTGCCGTCCAGGGCTTACTTGCGGGCACACGACGTTATAACGGTGTGGAGGGCCCTGCTGAGCGTGAGCCCCACGGAGGGTTGCCTCCTTCCCTTCCCTCGCTGGTTTTGCCTTGACTCTGCCCACCCTTGGTCTTTCGGTGAACGCCTTTCCTGGCGTCACACACCGTCTGTCACGCGGCACTGCCTCCCCGAGCACTTCCGGAAATCTCCGCGCAACGTGACTTGTGTTCCTTTGTTCCCGAGGAGCGGGGAGTTGGGAGGGCTTCACAGGCTCTCAAGGCAACCGAATAAGTTCAGAAAACCCCGAAGGGCTTCTTCAGTCCTTGAATACGTTGACGGGTAGGCCGGGGCCCCGAGAGGATCATAAGCAAGGAAATTGTCAATTGTCAGATGGTTCGTGGGCCATCTTTTCAAGGGACATTGTGCAGGACTGGCGATTTTCAACACATTTTGGAAAAGCTTGGTGTCCACATTTGGCTGTCTAAGCACCATCGGCAGGAGGGCCCTGGGGGACCCTCAGAGTGCTGCTTCTGCAGAGGAGGCCCCTGGGTGCGCTGACCCCGCCACGCTGTAGGAACTACATGCAGTCCCAGACCGTTCCAGAGCCTCGGGTGGGATTTCAGGCACGTGACGAGGTTGCGTTCTGATGCCGTGTTGGAGTGACTTGAACAGTCAGGGGAATGCCACACTCCCAGAGGGTGACAGTGCGGTGTACCCGGGCAGGAGTGAGGATGGCAGGCGCCACGTTGCTGGCCTGCGTGCCTTTGACATTGCTCTGAAATGGGGCAGGTCCACAAGGGAGCTTCCGGAATCGGGGGGCGTGGGGTCCTGGCTGAAAGCTGGTGGGAGCTCTTGAATGGGGAGGGGGTGAGCCAGCAGGGTACAGGGACAGGCAGGCTCCATGTGCAGCCCGCATGGGGACCCCTGGGCTGGGCCGGAGGACAGACTCCCACCTTCTGGGGCCGGGAGAGGGGAAGGTGATTATGTCTGTTGGTTAAGACTGGGCCTGGCCTGATGGGTCTGGAATCCCCCCGAGGGGGGGGTCTGCACAGCCACGCAGGCTAGAGGGGAGGCCTCAAGCCACCTCTCACCTCTGTTTGGCACTTTCCACCCAAACTAAAGACCAGTCCGTCTGGTCTCGGGAAGACAAGGAACCGTTCCTTAGCCCCTAAGGTCCCTGAGCTGGAATCCCCGAGGCCTAGGTAGGTGGGGAGGTTACTGGTGCGGATGCAGACCCAGCAGCCTGACCCACGACGGGGTTGGCATCCGAGGACGCTGTGGGGGGCGGATTTAGGGAGGCAGAGAAGGAGATAATTCTCTCTTTTGTCCCTAGATATTCCCATGAGGTAACTACATTTTAAGTGTCTTACGGTGAAGTTGGGAAGAAATAGCTTCCTCTAACGATTAAAACTCTTGCCTTTCACGAGGTGCCTTCGACCGGCCACTAACCTCTCATCCGCTTCGCTAACACGCGGTGTCTTGCAGGGAGGGCACGGTTAGGACGTGGTTACTCTTTGCTGTGGGTGGACATTGCATTCCTCACTAGCTGGCTGAAAACCACGTGGGTGCAATTTGACCCATATCTCCCCCGCTGACGCCCATGATCAAAGGGGAGATTTGTTCCCGAGGAGCGGGGAGAATGCATCGGGGGCCGAGGATACAAGGAAAAGTCTCTTGAATCACACGCTCTGCGGGGCAGTTACGATTATTTCTTCTTACTGCCCTGGTCCCCTCCCGCACAGAGTAGGGCATCTCGATTGAATGGAGCGAGACATGTTCTCCAAAAGCTGCTGCGCCCGGGGCCCGAAAGGGGCTCCCTCGCTCCCCGCCACCCGTGTCTGCTGGCTGCTCGGCGAGGCACCCCCCCACCCCCCGTGCCCCGACCCCGCACGCCTCCCCTCCCTGCCTGAGCTCCTCAGCTCTGCCTCCCTCAGCTGCAGTGTCCCGGCCGTTACTGTCGACCCGTTTGTGACCTTGCGCTGTCTGTGTGATTTGGGCCACTCAGAAAATCCAGGAGCTGGAGGCCACGCTGTACAACGCGCTGCAGCAGGACCCGGGGCGGAGGGCCAGCGAGGCGCTGAGCGAGGGCCAGCGGGAGGATCTGCAGGCCGCCGTGGAGAAAGTGCGCAGGCAGATCCTGAGGCAGAGCCGCGAGTTCGACAGCCAGGTTCTGCGGGAGCGCATGGAACTACTGCAGCAGGCCCAGCAGGTGAGGGGCAGGTGGCTGGCACCGGGTGCCCCTTGCCCGCTTCCCAGCCTCTGGCCCCTCCGACGGGCCCCTGGGTGCTCCAGGCGTGTCGGATGGACAGCTGGCAGCGAAGCGAGCTTCCGTGCAGTAAGGCGTGTTCTCCCAACATGGCAGGTGCATTCCTGGCAAAGCGGAGCGAGGTCCGCAAACTGTTTTTCTGATGCGCGTTGATTTCAAGGGTAGGGCCCGCCCCCTGGCTGAGCGGTGATGCAAACTGAGGCGGGGGGTCCCCTGGGTGCCCTGCGCGCGCCCCCCCCCCCCCCCCCCCCCCCCCCCGCATGTGTGTTTTTTTTTAAAATTTGGTTTTTTTTTTTTTTTTTTTTTTTTTAAGTGTTTAGTTATTTTTGAGAGAGACAGACAGGATGCGAGTGGGTTACGGGCAGAGAGAGAGGGAGGCACAGAATCCGAAGCAGGCTCCAGGCTCCGAGCTGTCAGCCCAGAGCCCGACGCGGGGCTCGAACCCACGAGCTGTGAGATCGTGACCTGAGCCAAAGTCGGACGCTTAACCTCCTGAGTCGCCCAGGCGCCCCTAAAAATCAGGTTCTTAAAGCCAAGAGGCATTGCCGAGCAGTTTGCTCTTTTGCTGTATGTTGTGATGATGGCCGATCTGAGCCCTGGACCTGGAGGCCCTATTAGTTGTTAACTCCGAAAACCTAAGTGTATTCCGAGGTTTGGGGTCCTGTGTGAGTGACGTGGGCTTGGCTGCAAGGCCTCCAGGGTGACCATGGGGACAAAGAGGTGGCAGCAGCATGCTCACATTTGAGCGCTCGTGGTTGCAGACCCTTGACTGCCGCCCTCCCCCTCTGCAGGGTGGGGACGACGATGTCCATTCTCGATGCGAACACTGGAGCTCAAGAAGGTTAAGTCGAGTGCCTGAAGGTCACACAGCTAGCGGTGGCCGGGGGGGGGGGGTCCCACCAGTGAGAAAGGACCTGGGTGACCAGGGGGAGGAGGCGACGTCACGGCAGACAGAGCAAGCAGACACATCAGGAAGGGGCAGGGGAGAGTCGTGTCTGAAGACAGCACAGGCCCCAGGGGATTCGGGGAAGGCACAAGGGGACACAGTCAGACTGCATGTGGTGCAGGAGAGAGAGAGAGGAGGTGGTGAGGGAAGGGGGGCCAACAGGCTGGGAGGGCTCTTCATTCAAGACTTGGTTTGGCTGAAAGGGCACGCAGGCAGGCCCTGGGACCCCCGCCTGGCTGTGGCCCCCGTCCCCGCGCTGCCTGCTCTGTGCCGGCAGCCTCTGCTCATCTGCCCGGAAACAGTGTGCCTCCAGAGTGCACACGCGTTCGCACACACAGCCTGTGTAGACGGAGAGGGAGGCTTCACGACTAGGGAGGTTTCTGATCAGGTTGGACCAGCAAGGGGAAAGGGGATGGAGAGGCTGGAGAAGGAGGGAGGAGAAGGGAAAGGCATCCATCCACTGACTGAGAAGGTCCGATGTGCAGAAGGGACGAGTGAGGCCAGGATACAGACCAGCGGGCGAGGGGGAGGCTCATGCTTCTGCGCAGGGCCTGGGGGGTGGGGGGAGGGGAGGAGGAAACAGTGGTGAAGCTTTGTGCCCTCACGCAGGGTCCGGGGGTGACGGTGCTGAGGGGAGAAGAGAGTCAGGCCACCTTTGCTCACATGAGGACCGCGGGAAGGGCGGAGGCGGAAGGGAGGACTTAGAATCCCCGTGGCCCCAAGTAGGTGGGGCAGTTGCTGGTTCAAGAGAGGCCACTGAGGATGGAGACCAAGAATTTTCAGGTGACAGTGACCAGAGTGATTGTCAGCCTTGCAGGGCGGAGCGGGGAGGGAAAGGGAGGCAAGAGAGGGAGGGAGAGGAGGGGCTTACGGTCAGTTACCATCAAGGAGATCCTGGCGCAGGGATATCGGCGTGGGCGTTTGCCTTTGAGAACACTGTCACTGAACCGCCTCTGATACTGTCACGTCAATAGTGACAAGTGGCCTGGGGCACCCCCAACCTGGTGGGGACCCCAAACACAGCACAGATCCTGACCAACTCTTGTGGCTGAGGCTGTTGCGCCAGAATGCACCTGCTGAAGACGTGCAGGGAAGGGTCTCCTTCCGCAAGACTGGCGAGGCGCCCAGCACAGGGCCCTACTGAGCCGGGTCTGAAGATAAATAGGAAGATGCCCGGTGGCCCTCAAGGGGGGATAAGTAGCTTTTCAGACGGCAGCGCAGCATGGCGCCGTCAGCTTGGGGTGACAGAGTGCTTAAAAACACAAACGCTGCGACCAGACTGTACGGCTCTGAACCCTGTTTTCCTACTAGCTGTGTGGCCTTGGCCAAGCGACTTGACCTATCTGAGCCTCAGTCTTCTCCTGAGGATGGTAATAACGCCTGCTCATTGGGATGTTGTAAGGTTTAAATGGACTCTCACGGGTGAAGTGCTCCCAGTAAGGGTAGGTGGCTATTTTTACTGCCAGTGTAGAGGGTGAGCAGGAGCCCGATGCTGGCTGTATCTTATGTCCGTCACTGGGCCTCATTGGTGGGGCCTGCTGACCGTGCGGTGGATGGAGGCGTTGTTCAGAGAACCCAGCTCAAAGCAGAGCGGCACGCGTGTGTTTGAACCGAAAAGTCATTACCCGACTCGAGGGCCCGAATCTCACGGAAGTGCTTCTGATGGTCTAAGTCTGGAATGTATGAGGGGCCAGTGAGCACATCCTGAAGACCCGGGGCATTGCTGTGTTGGGCCGTGACTCCTGGGGAACGCACGGTGTCCCGCGTGCCAAGAAAGGAAGGGAGCTGGGTGTTTTAAAAAAGAAAAAGAAAAAAAAAAAAAAAGGGGAGCGATCCAAGCTTCCCACGTAGGGAGATTGAGGACTGGGACCCCCTAAGAGAGAAAAACCATTTTTAACAGGAGGGTTTTGGAGTGTCAGCTAGGATCACATGGGACACATCACTTCCTTTTACTTTTCTCATGTACCCAAGCATGGAGAAAGTTAGTGGCTTGACCCAGCACTGCAAATTGTGCTCCAGTGTCTCCGGATCCTTTCCAAATGAGTTGAAAATTCTGCTGAAGGTACAGGGTAGGCTTCTATGAAAACACGCGGATCTGCGTGTGGCGGGCGACATTGACAAAGTCACTGAATGGCACGCCCCTCCGAGGCTTGGAGGAGGCAAGACATACGGATCGATTAGCTAGTGCCTGGAGCATGGTGGGTGTTCAGTAAAAGGAAGACCCTCCCCTTTGTAGAACAGCCCTTGTCTCCGTCCATCCCTGCTACTCAAAGTGTGGTCCGTGGACCAGCGGCGACGGCGTCACCTGGGAGCTGCCAGAAATGCAGACCCCCGGGTCCACCCCAGACCTGCTGAATCGGATGCTGCCTTTGACAAGATTCCCAGGTGATTTCCGTGCAGCTTCAACTCGCTCAGTTTGGGCTAGTCGTCAACAGAGATCCAGGGCTGTGAGCAGAGGGGAGCAAGGTCCCACCTCCGTCCGCCCGAGCACCGTAACAAAACGCCGCGGGCAGGACTCGAACGTGCATCTGTGTCTCACGGCTCTGGAGGCTGGCAGTCCAGGAGCCAGAGGCTGGCTGATTCGGTTGCTGGTGAGGACTCTTCCTGGCTTACAGACGGCCTCCTTCTGTAATGGCCGTCAAATGGCCAGGGGTGCCCGAGGCAGGGAAAGGGGGATAAAGGAGGATGAGGAAGAGACGGAGAGCAGGTCGGAGGGGGATCGTTCTCTTTTTAGAAGTCCCCCAACCCTACCAGATCAGGGACGCACCCTGTGACCTCCATTAATCTTCTTAACCTTACCATCGCCTGGAGGTCGCATCTCCAGATACAGTCACGCTGGGAGCTGGGCTTCAGCCTAGAATTTGGGGGGCACCGTTCTGTTCACAGCAGGGTCTCCTCCCTTCGTTGGTTCTGGAAGGACATGCGTTCTCCTTCCTCCTTTCCTCACCCTGTTGCCGAGTCAGCCCAGCCCAGGTGAGCCCCCTCCTCCGTCGCAATGTGCCATGGAATTCAGAGGGCAGGGCCCAACTCCTCGCTGCCCTGGGCTCGGCTCCCGAATCGACGGCAAGTCCTGACGCTCCGGCTTCAGCTTCTCCATCTGTCCTCCGGGCAGCTTGGAGCGGTGCCACCGCCAGGCTTTGCCTTGAGGGTCCCGTGCTTGTCACCCCGCAGGTGGAAATGCTTGGCCAAACTCTCCCTGTGTGGTGCAAGCATATCCCAGACGGCTCCCCCTCCCTGCCGAGCGCCACACGTGTAACCGCGCCAGGCATGGGAGCCCCGGCCGGCATCTCGGTGCCTTCGAAAAAGGCGCTCAGACTTCAGAGCACGTCTGTTCCCTGCAACAGAATTTCCTGGAGTTGGGTCGTGGGGGGATTGATGCCTGAGCAGAGGGGAGGGTGTCCTTACAGCAAGCCCAGGGACAACAGGGCATCGGTAAAAGCGAGGTTTTGCGGCTTCCTGCTTCCCTTCAATGGTTATTTACCTGCTGAGCACCTATCATGTGCCAGGCACGGGTCCAGCTACTGGGGCCGGGGCAGTGAGCAGTGTCGCTGCTTTCATGGAGAGCATGTTCCTGTAATCCAATGAGGGACACTTGCAGCACACATAAGTGCCAACGATGTCAGACAGGGTTAAGACGACACGAAAGGCTCTGTGCAGAGAGCAGCACGTACAAAGGCCCTGGGGTGGGAACAGGGCCACCATGCTTGAGGTCTATAAGCCAGAGTTTTCAAAAGTAGCACCCGCCATATGTAGGATTTAAAAAAATCTGACCCGGTAGTTGTAATGAACATCGCCCAAACAGCAGTTTGTAGAGAATTCCCCAATTTGTAAGTCTTCAACCCAGTTTGGTAGATGGGGAAACAGAGGCCCAGCGGCTGAAACAGCTGGATAAAGGCCAGCCCCCAAGAACAGTGTGGCCCTTCCACTTATGGCCACCTCTGAGTTCACGTCCAGTGCTCTGCTCTGCACATCGGACTGACTCCTTGAGTTTCTGGCTTGCTTTTTGCAATGGTCTGTTCTAATTTGATAGGGTCTTCAGACATTTGACATTAAAAAAAAATGATAATACTGAAAAATCTGCATTTTTCCCCCCCAAAGAGAAAAGAGGGTTAAGGGCCCGAGCATTTCAAACATGCATCACAGTGATTTTTTTTTTTTTTTCCTTCTAGGAACGTAAAATTCAGCGCGTTGGTTATATGCGGAAAGCTATGGGGTTAGGAGGACAGGCCCTTGGGTCAGACAGGTTTGGATTCAAATCCAGCCCCCACTTACAGTGTAACCCGAGCCTCAGTGTCGTCCTCCCCTGTAGAATGGGGACAGTGAGAGCAGCATGTTGAGCTGGGGTCAGTGGAGAATTTATATGCAGTGCTGGGAGAAGTGTGTGCCACAAACTAAGAGCTCGACACATATTAGTTAATATCTGCCACACCTGACCTTCCCCACCCAGCCGGCCTTTGCTATGAAGGGAGAAGGGAGAAGACAAACCTTGGCCTTGTAGAGTCACGCCTGGCAATGATAACAGGGAGCTTGAGAGTGGGGGGCCGAGGACCTGGGCCAGCTCTGCTGGGGACCCTGACACCTGAGGAGTGGGAAGGGCTGTCCCCTACTTGAAGTCCCCCAGTTGTCCCTTTATCCTTGGACTCGAATCCAAGGCTGCGTGTGGCCTGGCCCTCTTGACTGTGTCCCCTCCCCACTGTGACCCGGGCTGGCACCTGCTGTGCCCTGCGAGGGACAGGCTTCTTCTGTCATACGGCTTCCATTCAGACGTACCCCCGAGAGCCGCCGGCCCCACAGCCCTGTGTAACTAGCCGCCCCCCTGATTTATTCCCTTCCTGTCGCTTCTTACTACCTGACGGTCTCCCCCATTGGCATATCGGCGCTGTGAGGCCAGGCACCTCTTCCTCAAAGCCCAGAAGTTGTTCCTGGGGGATTTTCTCCAGTCCTTCGAAAGCTATAAAGCGCCACCCTCCCTCCACGTGGCGCGGTAGTGTAGGAGGCCCTTCCCCCAGCCCCACCCCAGGGTCCCCGTTTCACCCTCGGGGGCTGGCGTCACTGTGCAGATGTTAGAGAAGAGGGTTCCGATTCAAGAGATCACGTGACTCCCTAACATCCACCAGCTGGAAAGCTTGGGGCGCAGGACCCAGGCCAGAGTCCAGCTAAGCTCTGTGTTCATTCTCAAGTGCTCTCTGCCTCCTCACCGTGCGAGGGGATCCTTGGGGGACGGTCACGGCCACGCTGAGGTCCACACGGCTTCCCTCAGGTGGAAGAGAATTAGAAATGCCCGGGTTTCCTGATCCTTGACAGGGTACCTACTCTGTGCCAACCCTGCTCTGAGCCCTTTGCTCAGATTCACTTGTTAGATCCTCAGACGCGGGCAAACTGTGACCCCCCCATCTACAGATCGGGAAACCAAGGCCCAGAGAGGTTGAATCACTTGCCCAAGGCCTCATCTCTGAGGACAAACCATCTTCTGTGTCTTCTCTGCTACCCGCGTGATCTTTCCCAGACCAAATTCTCATCCCTTCCCTGCTGGAAACCCATCACAGGCTCCCCATGACGCCCCCAAGTCTCTGAGCTCCTCAAGGGGACATTCCAGACCCTCCAAGCTTCGCCTCTGTCCCCCTCCTCCCTTCCTCCCTGCACACCCAGTTCCCTCTGCTTGGGAGTCTGTCGAACCACTGTGAGTCCTGGGCTGGGCTCTGCCTGTTCCTGCCCCTCCAGCCCCACGGCTCAGTGCCCCCGCTGTTCTGCCCTCTGGGCTCTGGTGCACCTGCCGGGGGCACCCACGTAGGATAGCACCCCGCCCCCTTCCCTCCCCTGCCTGGTTTTCTCCGTGATGTTTGTGTTCATTCAGTGCCCCATCTCGGTACTCGTATCAGTGTTTCTGTCTGAACCCTGATTGGACCACAAACTCCTTAGGGCCCCGGGCATAGTGTCCGTAGAGGTGGTTCTCAAAGTGGGTCCCCAGACAAGCAGCATCTGCATCACTCAGGAACTTGCTGGAGACGCAGCTTCTCAGGATCGGCCCCCAGAAACTGAGCTGGAAACCGGTGGGGGCACAGCGATCCGCAAGCCCTCAGAAGGCTTCCCCAGGCCTGGCTAAGGGTCCGTGGAGGCCACATGCTTGTTTAGACTGACCTGAATCACCCGCCCTCCAGCCTGAGCACTTTCTCTCCAGGACTGAGTTCTCCATCTCCGTTCAGGCCCGGCAAGGCTGCAACCAGCTGGGCCGTGGTCAGGGTACCAGCACTTGAGGGGTGACTGTTGGGCATGTGACGATCCGGAAAAGGTAGCACGTATGGGATACCTGGGTGGGACACTGTGCGAAACTGGAAGGAATGGATTTGTAAACTACTGAGGGGGGCGGCGAGTGCCCTAAGGGGCATGAGGCGGGTGACCACCTGGTCCAGCTTCCCAGGACGGAGGGGCTTCCCGGGACCCCAGACTTTCAGGGGCAAAGCCAGGAATGTGCTAAGCAAGCCGGGCTGGTTGGTCATCCTTGAACCTGGTGCTAAGTGGGCTAAGAGGCTGGGGTGCCTGTGGTAGGATGGCCCCTGCTTCCTCTGCCCCAGCTGCCTGGCTCCAGCTGATTAATCTTGCCCAAGTGTATTGTTTCATGTCACTTCGAATCCGCAGTCTTTATGAGCCGGCGCAGGGCACCTCCTATCTCAGTCCAGGCATGATGTTTGTTTTAAAGGGATCCCATCTTATGAGTCCGCGCTGTATATTTCCAATTCCGAGCGCCTTCAAGAACAGGCAAAATCAATCTTCAGTGGAGGAGATCGGAGGCCCGAGGGACCCTCCTAAGTGCCGGGGCGCCCCTCTGTCTTGATTTGGGTGCTAGAGATACAGGTCTGCACCCGTAGAAAAGCCAGTCAAGCCTCCCCCTTGTGTTTGCACGCTTCTCTGCTCGTGCGCTACGCCATGATAAAAGTAAAGAATAAATCTTGAACCTGGAAAATTTACTTTTTCTGACGCATGAGGTAATGTGTTTCAGAGAATCCGAGAGCTGGAGGGTAAGCTGGAGGTCCAGAAGAAACACCTGAAGGAGCTTGAGGAGAAGGTAGGTGGGGCGCTCGGACTCTCTCCCCCCACCCCCCAGGCTCCCTTCTGTGACGGTTACCGTGGGGCCTTTTCCTTCTGGGCTCCAGTGTTACAATGCAAGAGGATAGGCTGTTCCTCCCGCCTCCCTTTTCGGCCCCACGCCCCCCCCGTGGGCACACCCACCAAAGAAGTAGCTCCTTCAAATGTTTTTCTAGGGAAGAAAAGTGCAGTTTGGGACCAACTTAGTGTGTGTGGACGGAGTAGGGGGGGTGCTTTGCGTCGGGGCCCCCCCCCCCCCCACAAAAGACCTTCCACTGAACCCATCTGACACTAGTTCACTGGGAAGGACAAGGTGACCATCTCTGGACTGATAAGCCAGGTTGGGCTGACCAGGCTGGTGACGTCACCAGTCAGGACCTCGGTTACGTCCCGCGGACGCCTTCCCCTTGGATGATTCCCATGCACCAAAACCAGGTCGTGTGTTCTTGGAAGTCTCTGCCCTCCCAGCGGGGAGCAAGGCTGGCCTGTCACATGTGGACACCGGGCCCCCCCACTTGTCTCTCTGGGTTGCTACCACTTGATGGGTGGGGAGACCGGGCCTGAGATAGATTCAGACGCCGGACCCCGATCCCACAGCTGGGAGGTGCCACAGCCACCCCCCAGCCCCCCCAGCAGCCCCCCCCCCCACCTTGCTGGTCTAGGCGGACAAGCAAGTGACACTCACAACCATGTGTGTGGCATCTCTGTTGTGCCCTCACCACCTCCTGCACATCCACCCGGTGACCACAGATTCCTTGAGCTCAGGGACCCCCTTGTATTCATCACTTCATCCGAGAGCGTTCTTACCGTGGAATGGGGTATCCCCACACTTTTGCCAGATGAGTGACAGACAAGTAGGGCAGAGCCTGTAATTGCGCACTGTGTGCCACAGAGGTAAGTCCACGCGTGGGAGCCACACAAAGGCTCCAGCCCCGTCCGGGGGTCGTCGGGGACGATGAGGAGGGGATCCCCGTCTGAATCTCAAAGGCTCATGTGCAGTCACCCCGGAGAAGAAGAGGGAGAAAGGGCATCTGTGGGCTTCAGGTCTCCGAGGCGGGTCCTAGGAGAGAGGAAGCCAGCTCCCAACCCGACTCCCAACTGTGCGTGGACACAGTCACAGAAGTCACCGGAGAGCAGATTTCAGGGAGGATATGTAAAAATGGGATGACGGCCCCTCTCTGTCCTGGAGGGAATCAAACACAGCGGGCCCAAGGAGACAGGACAGCTCTACAGATGCTAAGCCACTTTTAGAAGCTTCCTCTCCTTTCCCTCAGGACAGGCGGACCCCCCTTTCCTGTGTCCTCACTTCCCACTCAGTGCCTCCGGCCCGCACAACCGGCGGTGTCCCCCGGGGGGCAGCAGAGGGTCGCGGCTGGAGGGAGCCCCTTTGGGATTCTGATTTAAGCGCATTCCTAGTGTCTCCATCTTCCGGATGTCCTCCTTGAGACCTCCTGGGGCTATGTTGAGGCCCCAAGGGGATCTTTTGTATGATTCGATCCAAGAACGTCCTGGGCGTAAGCTGGCTTTGCAGGCAGGTGCACCTTGGCACACTGGGGGATCTATCCCTCTGCTCCGGCCTGGGGGTTCTGATCTGCACTCCCCATCTTCTGTGGTTGTGAGGCTACCTGGGAGGGGGGATGTGAAGGTCTGAGCCCCAGGCCCCGACACCAGTCAGTGGGTCACCAACGCTGGTTCTCCCGCTCAGCTCCCCCCCCCCCCCCCGCGGGGGGGTGGGACTCGAGGCGGCAAAATGGGTCACAGAGCAGGACCTGATGGCAAAAAGACTTAAAACGTGCCACTGTTGTTCTGCCAGTTAAAGTTTTAAAAGGTGGGATCGGCCCACGTAGAATAACGCCGGCTGCCTTTTTGATTAGGAGGAGTGCTGGGCAATGTTTGGACCCCCCCCCCTTTCTGCCTCTTTTTTACTCTCTTCTCAAAGCAAATGTGTGTGGGTTGGTCTGTCTCCCTTGGTCCCAGAAAGGAGTCCCCGAGGCTGGCACACGGAGCAGGTGGACTCCCGGTCCGGCCAATAGGACAAGAAACGCCCAAACGCGCGTGTGTGCGACGGGCACTCCTGGAAAGTGACTCCAGCCACGTTATCGGTGGCTGGTGTCAGTGGCTGGGAACCCTTCCCAGCCACACCCCGCTGGGTGGTCCTGGCAGGCCCTTCTCCCTCCCTGGGCCTCAGTGTCCCTATGTAGAAACTGAGAGCCGGGAGGGGCGCCTGGGTGGCTCAGTCATCTGAGCCTCCGACTTCAGCTCAGGTCGTGATCTCACAGTCCTGAGTTCAAGCCCCGCATAGGGCTCACCGCTGTCAGCGCAAAGCCCGCTTCGGATCCTCTGTCCCGCCTCTCTGCCCCTCCCCTGCTTGCGCTCTCACAAAAATAAATAAACATTAAAAAAAGCAAGAAAGAAAATCACAGCTGGGTGACTCCGTAGGTCCCGTCCGGCTCCAACTTCCAGTGGTTCTAAAACTTGTGTGAAACTTGGCGGCTGCCTGTTTGGATTTTCAATTTTCCAATAAATAATTTAGGGACGCGATTCCCTTGCTCTTTTTTAGGGGGGAGAAAGAATGATTTTCAAAAACCCCCGATGGTGCTCCGATAGGTTCTACCTAATGAGCAGCATTCCTTCTTGAGCAAAACGGGTCATGAGTGAAGAAAGTGAAGTCTACTTTCAAATTGGCCTGTATAATTTTTCCTTTCCCTTGCCATCTGTTTTCATGCTATTTTTTCCTTTGTCTTTTTTTTAATATTAATTTATTTTTGAAGGGGAGAGAGAGAGAGAGTATGATCAGGAGAAAGGGGCAGAGAGAGGGGGAGACACAGAATCGGAAGCAGGCTCCAGGCTCCGAGCCGTCAGCACGGAGCCAGACGTGGGGGTCGAACCCACAAACCGCAAGATCGTGACACGAGCCGAAGTCGGACGCTTAACCCTCTGAGCCACCCAGGCGCCCTGTATTTTTTGTTTTCTTTTTTAAAGCAGACTCATTGAGGGGCGCCTGGGTGGCTCAGCCGGTGGAGCGTCCAACTTCGGCTCAGGTCATGATCTCGCGGTTTGTGGGTTCGAGCCCCGCGTCGGGCTCCGTGCTGACGGCTCGGAGCCTGGAGCTGCTTCGGATTCTGTGTCTCCCTCTCTCTCTGCCCCTCCCCTGCTCATGCGCTGTCTCTGTCTGTCTTTCAAAAATGAATAAACATAAAAAACAATTAGAGCAGAGTCACTGAATGGCACAAAAGATTTTAAACAATGATCTCTTAGGAGACTGGGTGGGGATGGTGTTGTGGGAGGGCTTCTGCATGTTGGCAGGTCAGTCTGGGTGACCTGTGACCCCGGGTGGAAACCCCCGATCCTGGTGGGCCCGCCATGTCCGGCGTTTGGTGGGAGCCACCGACCGTGACCATCGGAGGGTCCTTCCCTGTTTAGAAAGTGTCCCGGGGTGAAGAAAGCCACGTGTCCTCACCCAAAGCCTCCCGGTCTGGCTGAATCAGCTGCGCGTTGGGGGGCGCAGTTGGGGGGGGGTTGCCGAGGCCTTCCGGAGGGTGGGGGTCCCAGTGAGGTCAGCTTCTGAAGCTCACTTCCTGTCCTCTTTCCGAACCCCGCCCCGGTGTGTTAGTTCTTGTGAAATGTGTCTCTGAATCCCAAACCACATGTCTTAACATCTTTCTTTCTTTTCTTTCCCCCCCCACCTCATTTTCTTTTGGTCTTATTTTATAGTTTTTGTTCCTTTTTTTGTTTTTCTCACTAGCATTCATTCTGTGGCCTTGATGACGTCAGTGAGCAAAGAACTCGGGTTGGTATCCTTTCCATTTCACTGCTAACAAACAAACAAACAAACAAACAAACAAACAAAACACGATGGTTTTCTGAAAAGGCGAATTTCTCCCATTTCTGACCATCACATTCTTCCTTGGGCGATGAGGGCTCCGCGGAAGGTGGCCCGTGGAAGGTGGCCCGTGGAAGGTGGCCCATGGCAGATTCCTCAGCTCCCTGGCTCCCTGGGGAAGGGGGGCCACCTGGGGGTCCCTGGCGAGTCCCATCCCCTGGGAGGGAGGTCGGGGGAGCTCTTCGTGGAGAAGGGACAATGGAACCTCATGGTTGCCCTGTTGTATCTCGTCGTTAGAAGGGGGGCGGCGGTTGTGGTTTTTTTCCAAAGCGCCTTTCTCTTTTGGCTTTGCCTTCTGGTGCTCTCTGTTGCCTGTGGACGAGACCATAGTGGGCTTCTGGGGTCTGGGGTCTTCAGGAGCAGGAGACTGATGGGCAAGTCCATGACCCGCATACAAAATACCCAGGAGGCCCATGTGAAGAGCCCCAGCTCCCTGCCCCTCCCCTGCCTCTGCCTGGTTTTCACCCCTGCGGGGACCTTGCATGAGCCATCCGGGCAGGGGGTCCGGCTCTGCCCTGCGTGTCCCCAGGGCCCAGATCTCACCCGAGTGCCTGCGTGGGCACCCATGTCCCTCCCCATTCTCTTCGTTCTTGAATGCCCCCTGGGTAGGGGGTCTGCCAGGGCCTCTAGGATCTGCCTCTGAATCTGGCCCAGGCCGAGAGCACTGTGAGCTCTGGGGATGCCCGCAGGGCCCATCCACTGCCTTGACCCCCAGGCTGAGCTCCGCCGCCAGGTCCTTCCCTGCCTGACGTCCTCATGGAAGCTCTGAGCTGCCCCCCTGCACGCCAGGGCTTTGCCTGGGACCTTCTGTGTCCCAGGGCCTAGGGCTCGGCACGTGGTCGATGTTCGTGCAGTGTTTGTGCAGTGAGTAAAGGAATGATCCCAGGTCGCGTCTGATGGGGAGTGGGAGTAGCCAGGGAGGTGGGGGAGGTGCTGGAGGACAGGCCATCCGAGTCCCATTTCCTCCTCCCCTGCATTGTCGGCAGAGGTCCCTCAGTGGGCTCAGCTGGAGAGTTTAGGAGGGCAGTGGGGGCGGGGCGGGGGGCAGACAGGCCAGGGGCTTCTCCAAGCATTTGAACCCTTGATCTTTGCATCGTTTCAAATTATTTTTTTAATCTTACAGGATAGAAAAAGAGCTTATGGAATACATTGAGTCCCTGCGGCATCCCCAACCCCACTCACACCAAAATCCAACAGCAAAACAAGCTCCTTCAAGCCAGAGACTGAAAACAGAATTCCGTGTACTTGACGAGGAGGCCTTTTGATCTACGGCTGGGTCCTGGCTGGGCCGAGCTGTAGGAGCCCCGAAGACGCTGGGGGTTTTGTCAAGCTCGGGGCCATGTCCGAGCCCCCACTCTGGCACCATCAAAGCCCAAGGGGCAGAGACCTGAATACCAGGAAACTAAGTGCAATTACTAGAATCCAAGTCACTGGGGAGCCACTGCGCGGCCGGGGGCCAGGCCAGAGCCCTTGTCCCCGCACTGCATGCCTTCCCTGGACGCAGACTTCTGTACATATGTCTCCATGAACTGTGCTCCGTGTACCCGGAATCTGTCAGCCAAGTGACTTGCAAGTGTCCCTGTGATCTGAACCCGAAGTCAAGCCCCAGTCAGCAAAACCCTTCGAGAGCCCTGTGCAGCTGATCCAGCAGGTGGCCACCAGGGGGAGAGAGAGAGAGAGAGAGAGAGAGAGAGAGAGAGAGCGAGCGCGCGCGCGCGCAGGACTCTGACTAGGGGCAGGAGCCTTGCCCACTGTGGAGGGCGGATCCAAGGACCTCAGATGTCCAAGAAAGAAGCCACAGGCTCCATAACTCTCCTGGATGGGACCCGGTGAAAGTCTCAGAGCATGACTGTCCCTGGAGCGAGGACAGAGAAGGTGGACGCCGTCCCCGACCACACCATGCCCCGCGCTGTCTCGCATCTTGGTTGTAATTTGCAAGACGCTGCCGAGGGAAGATGCCGGGAGGCGGAGTGTTCTGTGGAGCATCCGTGGGGGACGAGCCTCCCCCGCATCGGTCTGACACCAGGGCCGCCCTCTCTCAGTTGTGGAGGAGGGAGCGCTTCCTGATCTTGGGGCCTCCGAATGGAACCTTCGAGCAGACGGAGCGCCCGGGGCAGCCAAGGAGGCCAGGCAGCAGCTGCTGAGAGTCGGGCCCCAGAGGCAGAGCCCCCGAGGAGAGAAGTGACCTGGGGTGATGCTGTTCTTGTTGTTCTCGGTGGGGTGGGGGCGGGGGGCGCGAGCATCTCCAGATGCCCCTGCTCACCTGACTGTTCTCTCCAAAACGTCTGGAAAGAAGATGTGCGGAATTAGAGTCGATGAAGGAAAACAGGAGGCGGTGCAGGGGAAGGAAGGGAGGAGCAGTAGCGGGGACGGGTCGGTCCCAAGGACGGGACGATTGGCTGCTCTGTGGTTGCTGGGCTGCGAGAGCGAGCCTGTGATTTCTAGTAAGAAGAGCTTTTGGAGGAGACAGAAGTGACTGAAATTCGGGCCGCGGAGGGGACCAGCGGGGGAGCGGAATGTTCTCAGAAGGGCAGACCCGAGGACGGAGAAGGCGGTGACCATGAGCGCAGCAGGGGCGCCCCGGCCCGATGGGGAGGGATGTCCAAACCAAATCAAAGAACCGAGGGGGCTCTAAGCAAACACGCACAGGACAGCTGAGGAGAGACCATTCTCTTTTGAGCACCCGCCGCTCCAGCCCCCACAACTTAACCACCGTTCGGCGACCGAACGTGCACGAACTGGTGTCTTCGCGTGAAGACAGGCATCTGAGCATCCCAGGGAGCGATGGGAGTGGGGAACCGCGCAGGGAGTGCAAATGAACACACATCTGCTTTCCCCGGGGCCCAGGCAGCGCACAGAGCCCTTGCTTTGCTGAGTAGACAGAAGTCCAGGTGGTGCACACAGCTCTCTAGGAAGCGTTTCCATGGCACTGCCCACCCTCTCCCCGCTGCTGGAGCGTCCAGGGGCGTGGTCCTCACGCCCTCCTGTCCTCGTCCTTCTGTCTGCTCGGCTCTCCCACTCAGACGACAGGACAGGAATGGCGTTGGCTTTGAAGTCAGACCCGTCTGGGTCCGCTCCCAGCCTGGCCCCTTTCCTTGCAGCCGACACGGGCCAAGTACTTGCTGCCCCGAGTCTTAACTCCTTCTGGGGGACGGGGGTGACGGTCCCCAGGCAACGCCTCACCCCTGCTCTCTGTTGGGCATAACTAGACGGTTAGACCCGCAGGACTTCCGGACCCTGGTTCCCTCCCTGGCACTCGCCCTGCAAGGAGACCACACAACCCGCGGGGGACCGGGAGCCGTTCTCTGAGACAGCTCAGGTGCGAGGGAATGAGACCACACAAGCAGGTATGGAGCGGCCCTGGCGGAAAAGCCCGAAGTCCCCAGTAGGCGCCAGTGTTTGTCGTGACAGTCCCGGGCATTGCTTCCGAGGTCCCTGCCCAGGACAGGCTCGGCTACCACAGCCCTTGAACTCGGGAGGGCCTCAGAGCTCTGGTGGCTCACGAGACGCGTACCTAGACTGCAGCCGCGTCCCCCATCCCGGAAGGGGCTGTTGTGGTGGGTGTGACCTCATAGCACAGCCCAAGTTCCATGCCCGTGTGGTTCCCAGGGCAGCAGAGCTCCGAGGTCGGCCGATCCCCGGGTCAGCGTCTCATGCAGAAAGGAGAAGGGCTGGGTCCACCCTTTCCCACCGCCCTCCTTGCAGATCTGTGGGCGGGATGAAGGGAGAGCCGGGTCAAGTTCCTGGCATGTGATGAGGCCTCAGTGCATGGTTTCCCACCCTTCACCCTGATTCCTCTGGGGCCGGCGGCCACCCGCGAGGAGCTGGGCAGAGAAGCCCAGGGGGCAGACCCGTGTCCCGTCACTGTTGTTCTGCAGCATCTGTGGGCCAGGAGACCGGCGGTGCAGGGTGACAAGCCCCCCCCCCCCCGTTTGCCAGGGAGGTGGGACTTCCGGTTTTAAAATGGGGGGAGTCGCAGGCGAGCCAGGACGCGAGGGTCCTCCTGGAGCACGAGGACTTGACCGCTGGCCCTACTGCACTCTGGGCCCAGATGCGCACGGGTGTGTTTTCCCTCCCCTGCGCACGCTGAGCGGGGCGCTGTGGCATGAGAAAGGCTGGGTGCGTGCTGCTTCTGGGGTTAGCTCATCCGGAAGTACCCCCGCACTGTCTGAGGCACTGGGGGGGTGGGGGGGCTGCAGGTGCACTGAGTGCGTGCACCCCGCCCCTTGTCAGGGGGCCCTGGTTACCTTGGAGACACGAACGCTGTGCTCCAGCGTGAGCTCAACACCCTTCTGAGCAAACTCATGATCTTTCCTCCCATCAGCCACTCCTGCCCCCCTTTCTTCCCCGCCCTTGCGTCCTGGAGGCTGAAAGCCTCAAGGTCTCTGGCTCCTGCATTTCCCTCGCCTCCCATAACCAGTATGTGACCGGTGGAACCCTGCCCGACGGTCCCGGTCCAAACAATGACCTGTTTGTCTCGGCCTATTTTCTCACATTTAACCAGAACCTGCTAGAGGCCTGCCCACTTGGGGGTGCTCCTCCCTGAGGTCGTCGAAGCTCTCGGGGCTTCTGAAGACCCCAGACTCTGCCCCCCAGACTGTGCCCAGCAGTTAGGTAATTCGCCCAGGATTCTGTCAGAGAAGCCACAGAGATGGGATTCGAACCCAGGCCGCGTGGCCCGGGCACCTGAGGTCCGAGCTGGCCCACTGTATCCCCTCTTGGCCAACACCCCACCCTGCTGCCTCTGGCCACCCCGTGTCTGTCGGAAGCCCTCTGGGCCGCCCCAGCACACGGGTCCACTGTTGTGTATGAAAACCAAAATGTATGAAAACCAAAATGTATGAAAACCAAAATCTGCCCCCAACCCGGAAAACGTCTCTACAGAGGTAAATAAGAAGGAAAGCACATTTAGTATTGAATACGTGTCAAACCAGTGACGTCCATCATGGGCAATTCCGCTCAGAGGTTTGCAAAGACAGAAAGGAATCTCGCCCCTTTATGAGCCAAGCAGACACAGTCCATTGCACACATGCCCTCAAGATAAACACTACTCAGGTTTCAAATCAGAGGACCAGCACCGTCTTTAACGCACAAGTCCCCCTAAATCCACCTGGCCGTGGGGGTGACCCTCTGTGTTCCCTAATTTGCTTTATTCAAAGGAGAAGGAAACGTTTCTCATCTTTACGGCAGGCTGGTTTTGCAGTGTGGAGCCAGGCACCCACTGCAGTTAGGCCCCTCACCTCCCACAGGATCTGGGAGACAGGGTTCTATTACCCTTGGATGTTTACATTCCAAAGCGATGGTCCCAGGGTCTTCAGAAAGACAACCCTGGGTCAGAAAGCTGCCAAAAAGCTTATTTAGCTTTCAAAAAGATTGACACATATTTCAAAGAGCCGAACAAAGCATATGCAAGTTTTCCTTAATGTTTATTTCTTTTTGTGAGAGCCCAAGACAGAGGGGCAGAGAGAGGGGGAGACAGGGAATCCGAAGCGGGCTCCAGGCTCTGAGCCGTCAGCACAGAGCCCGACACAGGACTCGAACTCACGAACCCTGAGACCATGACCTGAGCCGAAGCCGGACGCTTAACAGACAGAGCCACCCGGGCGCCCCAAGCCGGGCATTTCCAGCTTGCACTTGCCCTTGCACTGCTCTGCATCAGGCTGAGCACACTGGCTGCTCTTCCTCCCAGAGGCCCCAGAGTGCTCCCTCCTCAGGGTAAATCGGACCAGGCCCTCCCTGCCTCTAAACACCCCCGGGACACCCCGCTGCCCACAGAGAGATGCCCGAGTCTTTGTCCTGGCGCTCGAGGCCTGCACTCATACGGCCCCGGCTCACCTTCTGTCCTCTGCCCTCACTTGCCCTCCAAGTGCCCGCGGGGCTGGCCACTCCCTTCGCCTGTCCTGCCGGTGCCGCGGGGCTTTGACCCCAAGGCTGCCTCCGCCCGCTGGAAGCCTGTGCTCAGGTCCGCCGGCGGGGGTCCTCCATTCCTGAGTCAACTGACCCGGGTCCCGAGTGGGCTCCCTCCCACAGGACATGCTTCTTCCCTTCGGGGCCTTGGTGCACTCCTTACCACTCCAGTTTTGGATTTGGACCCGGTCTTGAATCCTGACTCCGGCGCCTCCCATACGTGAGGCCTGGATGAGTTCCTCTACCTTCCGGAGCCTCTGTCTCATCATCCACAAAATGGGCACGGTGATGCCCACCTCCTAGGGTTACCGGGATGGTTGGGCCGGCTAGGGTGACGTGACCCAGAGCGCGGGCGATACCCGGAGCAGCACTGGCCCCCCATCCCCTCTGCCTGGCGGGCTCTAGGTCCCTGATTAACGTCTGCTGTCCTCAGAAAGGAGGCATAGAACTTGATTCACCACTGAGAATTTATATTTCTGACGGTCCTGCCCGGAAATCTCGTTTTATCTCTCTGTGCGCAGCATTAAGCGTTCAATTCCAGGTGACTTTTCCGCAACTTTGTCTTGCTTTGGGTGAGTTCTGGCATGCCAGCTTGTAAAACGAGAGGCGTTCATTCATATTGTATGATGTGTGTGCCAGTGAAACCCAAGGCCTCAGAAATACTCATAAATCATTCACCTGTTCTTGCCCTCCTCAGAGGGTGTTGTCCCACACAATCTGAAGGCACCGCGGCCTCCTGGAAATCTCCAGAAAGTCAGAGTCGCAGATCCACTTCGTGGCCTGAAGTCTTGACCCGTGAACTTTTGCACGCGATGGAGCCCGCAGCCAGAGGGCGGACTGAGAAAAGCTTCAGCTATGTTGTCAGAGCCCCCGGCAGCGATGGGTTTGATGTGATGAACGTTGACGTGAAGATCGACACGTGCTGGGTATTCCAGGACGTAGAGGACGGTGGTGAGGGGCCCGGCTGTCTTCCGGCAGCGGGAAGCCCAGACACGGATGCGGGCGTGCTCAGGAAGCAGCTGGAATCCTCAGAGCAGAAACTGCTGGCAGCTGTGGACAAGCACGTGATGTCGGAGTCCAGGCTCAGAAGCAGGTAAATTCGGCGTTTGCACCTCTTGCTTGTGTACTTAAGGAATCCGAGCCCCGTAACCGTGTTAGATCGGTGTGTCGAATCGTTTCTGTGGCCGGGGGCGCGGCCGGCCTATGCTACGCAGCCTGCCTGCTGCCTCTGCGACCCGCACTGGTCCCCGCTCCCTCCCGTCCTCTGCTCCGCATCTCGGGCTGAGCCCGCAGTCTCCAGGGCTCCCAGCTCAGGCTTCCAAGTGGGTCCGGCCAACGGGAGCCGCCGCGGGGAGCCACCCTCTCCGGGTGACATCTTGGGCCAGCGGTGCCTCAGCCATGCCCGGGGTTCCTCTGCGGTCCTCCCCTGCCTGTGGCCCAGCGTCCCTGCTTCCTCCTCATGTGTCCCTCGGGGGACGCAGGGGCTGCAGTGGCTCCTGCCGGTTGCTTATCTCTCCGTTGTCTGGCGCGTCTGGCCTTTTAGCTCTTCCGTCACCTTCGCAGCAGACTCCCTGCACTTGTCCCTCGCTGCTGACCTCCGGGGGTGGGCTCTGTTCCCCTGATGGAGCCAACGTGGTCTGGAGGTTGGGCATGCGAGCCCGGCTCCTTCTCAAGGCCCGTGCTCTTTCCTGACCAGTTTCTGACACCGAGGCCCGCAGAGTGAGGCGCGGTCCTGCGTGCATATCAGGGGAGACACCTGGAAACGCAGGACAGCAGTGGCTGGGCTCCACTCTGACAGGTTCACCGAGATCCCAGCGGCCAAGTGTGTTGAATTTGTCTGGGACGTCACCATTTGCTTGTCTTTTCCTTCCTTTTAATAAAGGCGAGTTGTTCAATGTGTATTTACACGTGATTTCCTTTTTGTTTCCTCTCTGTAAAGCTTTTTACGTGGAGAAACTCACGTCTCAGAAAGATTGGCTTGGTACTCTATGTGATTGTCCACTCATTCATTCATTCATTCATTCGCTCACCCATGATTCTACCGCCTGCACTCGGCCACCCAAGAGTCATGTGCTAAGTTATAGCAGTTTGCTCAGGCTGCTCTGAGAAAGTACCACAGACTGGGGGGCTTAACGGAGTCTGGGAGTCCAAGTTCAAGGTACAGGCAGGTTTGGTTCCTTCTGAGGACTCTCCCTGTGTCCTCACATGGTCATTCCTCTCGTGTCTGTGTCCTAATCCCCTAGTCTTATGAGGACACCAGTCAGACTGGATCAGGGCCCAGCCATACGACCTCATTTTAACTCAGTTACCTCTGTAAAGACGCTGTCTCCAAACACGGTCACTGTCTGAGGTCCTCAAATTCAACATACGAATTTGAGGGGGACGTAGATCAGCCCATAATATAAGCCCTGGGGGTTGAGACCCAGGGAAGGTAGGGCCCCGGCCCTGGAGAGAGTGTAACCCACGCACGGTGTGGATTCAGATCTTTCTCCAGAAAGATGGGCAGTGAAAGCCAGAAAGTCACTGAGCCTGTGGAAAACGGTGGGAAAACGTGTGCCAAAGGAGATCCCTCCATGCAAGGGAGAGACAAGGAGCCCTGGGGGCACCATGAGCGATGCAGAGGAGGGGGTCTCTGCGGCTGGGGCCTGGGGTGAGGCCATCCTGGAGGAGGCATCCCGGACCTGCCTGTGTGTAATGCAGGACACGTCCTCTGTTCTCCGAAGGTGGGCCGCACCATCCTGCAGGTGCGGGGGACCAGAGGCTGGGGAGGATGAACCACCTTATCCAGGGTCAGTGAGAGCTGCCGCCGGGGGTCGACCGCACCGTGGGTTTCATCTTGCTAGGGTACGGTTAAGGTTGGTCTTTGGACTTCACTTGGAGGACAGAGCTAAAATTAAACAGCATTTATTATAAAAATAATGAAGCGTTGTGAGAAATTTGAGGAAGAAGAGCCCCTCCTATCTTTATTACCACATCAGTGTTGCCTGTTCATTTCCAACCAAACTGCAACAAAAGTAACAGAAGCTAGCCACTGAGTGCTTACTCTGTTCCAGGCACTGTTAAATCGCCTCTATTTAATCCTTACGATGATACCCCAAATGAGGTGATAACGTTATCCTCCATTTATAGACGGGGAAAGGAAGGCGTGGGGTAGTTAAGTGACCTCTCCACAGTCACTCCCATCCAGCCACGTGGTGGTGGGGGGTGGAACTGGGACTTGAGCCCCAGTGGCCCCGCCCAGGGTGGTAATAGCAGCGGGGGGGGGGGGGGGGCGCAATTTCTCGTGGTGCCCCTGGTTTCATAGCCAGCAGTCTGCAGCTCTGCCTAGTGATATTTGCGTAACTGGTCGCAGGGCAAAATGGCACCTCATTGTCTATTTCGTATTCGTGGGCGTGTTTGTTTCCAAGGGCTGCTGAAACAAATTTCTACAAACCTGGTGGCTTAAGGCAACACACAGGGATGGTCTGACAGCTCTGGAGGCTGAAGCCCTACAGCGACAGCCCCCGGGGCCAACGTCAAGGCGTGGGGAGAGCCGTGGGGGAATCTGCTCCCTCCTGGCTTGCAGCATCCACAGCTGCATTCCTTGGCCCCCGGCACCTCCCCCCACCCACAGAGTCAGCAGATCAGCGGCTAGCTTCAGGGGTCACCTGGGAATCTCCCTCCGCTTCCCTGCTGCAAGGACAGACACCTGTGACGGCAGGAAGGGCCCACCCAGATGGTGTCCAGGCCTTTCACGTCATCACAGCTACAGTCTCTTGCATTTCAAGCTGTGTTCACGGGTGCCGGGGATTAGAGCCCGGATATATTGCGGGGCCAATATTCAGCATGCCATGGGGAGATTAGTCATTTTCTACTTCAAGTATGGGGATAATTACCAGAGTTAAATATTGTCTCATTTTTAGTGTTCTGGGTCGATCTCAAAAAATGGAAAGAGAGGCTTTTCTGATCCCTTTCAGATACCACATTTAAAACACATTTTTTAATGTTTTATGTATTTTTGAGAGAGAGAGAGAGGGAGAGGGAGGGAGGGGCAGAAAGATAGAGGGGGACACAGAATCGGAAGCAGGCTCCAGGCTCCGAGCTCTCAGCACAAAGCCGGACACGGGGCTCAAACTCACAAACTGCGAGATCGTGACCTGAGCCGAAGTTGGAGGCTTAACCGACTGAGCCACCCGGGCGCCCCCATATCACTACATTTTGTAAGCAATCGAGTGCTCGGCCTGACTCTGACTGATTAACCTGGGGCCATTCCTGGGGTTCGGTTTGGAAGGAACCTGATTACAATCCATACAAGGGGCGCACCCTCTTCTGTCGCTTACAAGAGCCTTCCCCAGGGCCTCAGGGCAGGAGAGGGGGCGTTTGTCCTTATTAGGAATAATAATGCATCATTTCATTTCTTCACAATAACCCTTCCGAGCCAGGCACAAGTGCCTCTATCTTACAGATGCAGAGACTGTGGGTCACAGTGGGGAACAATCCCAGGTGAGGCCCCATGGCTGGTCAGTGGCCGGGTCAGGGAGCAAAGCGGGGTCCTCCCCCCAGGGGCACAGAGTCTGTCCTAGCAGAGCAGGCCGCCCTGTGTGGCGTGGGCCGAGGAGTGAAGGTTGCACAGGTGTGGGCTGTGAACGCACTTCCCACGTGTTGCCTGGATTTCTGTCACAGAGGGGAGAGTGGCACATTAAGGGGACTTGGAAGCCAGGCACGAACAGGAGATGGGCAGTCTTTGTGGTTCCTGGGGTCCCAGCGGGACCAGCCTGTCCCCTTGGGTTTCTCTCCATTCTCCTGTGCACCTCCTCCAGACGGAGCTGCAGTCGGGGCTCACACCCGGCCTGCGATACAAGTTCCACATTTCCCCAGGATGATAAGAAAAGGCTTCCTGTGGCTGAGCCGTCCCTAATTATTAGGCCGTTTCCACCTTCTCTCTGTTGTAAGTAATACAGGATGAATGATTTCAATTGCAGAAAACTTTCTCTGAATTTCATTCATTTCCTCGGAAGAGATTTGAAAGGTTATAGCTCACGCGGGGGTCAACAGAGCGCAGGGTTAAGAAAGCATGAGTTCAGGAGTCAGACTGGGCTCTAGGATGCTGTGTGACCTCGGGCAAGTTGCCCGGCCTCTCTGATGCTCCCTTTTCTTGAGGGTGAAGTAGGGGTAAGGCTGCTACTTACCCCTACTGCAGGCTGCTAACGTAGGATGGGTTGACACGACACAAAGCTCTTAGGCCACATGGCACAGCTCTTCTTTGTTGGTGTCGACTGAATTTGGGATTACGGGCTCAGGGATGAGAACGCGTTGAAGACTCTCGATGCATGGTGCCGTATTGTTCGACAGATGTCTTGCAAGCGTTCTAGATCATCTTAAATATGTGTGAATGTTTCGCACAGTGTGATATTGTCAGAATATCAAACTGGCCCAATGACCAAAAAAAAAAAATAACCCCATAAAACCCCCACAAAGGTTGGCCCCAGGGTCTGTGAAACTCTCCGGCCACACTTGCACCCTGAGTAAGCATCTTCCCGCTTCAATGCCGCAGAATCCAGGAGCTAGAGCTGTCGGAGAGGCAGCTCCTCCAGAGTGTGGACCAGCTGAACGCCCGCGTGTTGCAGGAAAGGAGCGACGCTGCCCGGGCCCAGGAGAAGCTCCAAGCCCTGCGGGACGAGCTTGCCAGCCAGGTACCCTCTCCTCCCCCTTGTTTCCGCTACTGGTTTCTCCATCCAGCAGGGTGACCCCATGTGCTTGGATCGCAACGGTGCAGGCGGGAGCTGCAGGGCCTGGGGCAGGGTCACGTGGTCTCTCTGGGCCTCAGCGGGCCCCATCTGTAAAGCGGGATCGCCGTCCTGCCCTGCCAGCCTCACAGAGGTCCTGGCTGGGATCTGCGAGGGGGGGGGGGGGGGCCGGGGGGCTGGCGAAAGCACTGGGTGACGTGCAGGGGCCGCGCACGCACCAGGAGCTTTGGCCTCAAGTTCGTTTCTGTGGCCCTTGGAACTGACTTCGGGGAAGCCAGCTCTGGCCTGGGGACAAGCGGGTGATGACTGATGCAGGGTCCCCAGCCTCAGGAGCTGGCACGCAGGTGGGGACGCAGATAGGAAACAGGTAACGCCCAAACCGGGCGCCAGGTGCCAGGAGGAGGCTGCAGGCACGGTGTGGGTGCATGGGGTGGGGGGCGAGAGGAAGCTACAGGAAGCCATCTGACCTGGCCCTTGTGGGAAGGGCACGTGGAGCGTGGGGAACAGCCTGTGCGCAGGCACAGAAGTGCAGAGTGCGTACCGGGGCCGGAGCAGAGGGCGTGGGCACAGGAGAGGGCGCTGGTGAGACAGGAGAGTTCCAGAAGGGCCAGGGTGTGAACCAAGTATTGACTGCAGTGAGGAGCAGGCTTTAGGAAACTTTAGCAGGAGAGGCTCAGGACGGGGTTTGGGGGATATTATTCTAGATGCGTGGGAGACAGAGCTGATGGAGGCAGAGAGACAGGTTGGTGCGTGGGACAAACAGTCGGTGGTTAAGGGGGTGGGCTCCAGAGGCAGGCAGCTGGTGCCAAGCCCTGGCTCTGCCACTCACTGGCTGCGATTTCTGGGCCTCAGTTTCCTCATCTGTGAAATGGGAATGATTATAGGACCAACCCTCTTGGACTGTCGTGTGGGTTAAGAGAGTCGGCACGCGTTAGACACTGACAACAGTCACAGTAAATAACAGCGGCTCCTTTCATGAATATTAATTAGCCTTTCTTGAACTATTCCGGGGGTGATGATGAAGGCTGGAGGGCAGGGCACGTGAGGAAATACTGCAGAGGCAGAAAGGAAGGCCTTCCAGGACAGCCACAGGGGGCTCTCAAAGAGGCTGTTTCCGCTGATTGCCGCTTACGGCCCAGCAGCGTGGTGGGAAACCAGTTCCCAAAACGGGATCGACTAGAAAATAAGAAAGGGCGAGACGTGTGTAAGGAGGACGGCTATTTCGTGAGACTTCTGTTTCAGTGGCACGCGTGTGCGTGGAAAGGGGCAAGCTGTAAAAGTGTGGGGAGCCGTCACAAAAGCGTGCAAAGCCCCGATGTCGGCCTTCACGGAGACAGACGTGGAGCACGGAAAGATAAGGGGTTCAGTTGAGCTGAAATTCGCCTTCGAAATGCCAGGGAGACATACAAGGGGCAGTTTTTGCTTTGCCCTCTGCGTTGAACTTGGGTGCAGAAAGTACAGTGGATTGCCCGTCTCCGCTCCTAGCACGCCGTCACTCACGTGAAAGGTAGTGCATTGTGTGGGTTCCCAGCAGGAAGGATGCCACCTCTTCGTGGAAAATACTTCAATAAATATGCTTGGGGCCGTGCCCGATATACATGTAGGTTTTCCAAGACGAGTCAGCCACAGCCCTGCAGTCACGAGGCGTTCCCAGTGTGACGGGAGACAGAGGACGAGGGTGACAAGCAGGGACAGTGCTGTCAGGGGGCTCGGAGGCACCGCGGGACCAGCAGTTGTGTGGGACGCACGCCTTTTCTACACGCATCTCCTTGTTACCGTCTCCTGTAACCCGTATGCTCCTGGGGAGACCGGTCAGGAACCCCACTTCCAGATGAGGGGCACAAAGTCAGAGTGGTGCAGGTGCTCTGCTCAGGGACCCTCCGAGATCGCCTGCCCCAGCTACCACCCAGCCCAGCCCCCCCTAACCCCGAACCTCTCCCCAGAGATGCCCACACTTCGGAGCAAGTTTTGTAGGGGTGCGTGCACGAGTTCTCTGTGCTCTTTATGCCCAATATGGGCCAAATGGCAGTTTTGTCCTGTTGCGTCAATGTTCCCAGGAAGCATTTGTGTGCAAAACCATCTCATTTCTGTAGTGACCTGTGGTCCTTCTGAAAGCCCATAAAGGCAGACCCGTCTAGGGGATAACGCACCGCCGATTACGGGATAGCTGGGGACAGTTTTCCTCCCGGGGAATCGGATTCCAGGTTTCTCTGCCCCACGTCCCCCAAACCAAGCTGTGGAACAAAGCGTGCCAAGCGGTCCCCAGGTTTCGTCTTCCACACACGCTCAGTTCTGTCTTCCACCGGATCTCCCGGCCGACAGCAGGCACGGGTGGCTGAGAGAGAGCTTCACATAGAAGTAGTTTGACCCCTTGTGATCGATTCATTCTGGAAACTGGGCCAGGACTCCCGGGGGACTCCCGTGACCCAGTGGTTGGGTCACCCCAGTCCAGCTCACAGCTCAAGGGCCCGGAAGGAGGCTAGGTCTAAGAACAGAGAGAGCTGTGTTCTCCAGACCTTTCAGATACACGGAGGTTGGAATCCTGGCTTTGGAGACTGATGATGAAACAAGCCACTTATGAGCATCCCAAGGGGGGAGTAACCGTACCTAGTTCTTGGGGGGTATTCCCAATATGGCTGCTGTGGTTTGTCTCAGCAGCCAGA
This sequence comes from Herpailurus yagouaroundi, assembly GCF_014898765.1. NCBI lineage: Eukaryota > Metazoa > Chordata > Mammalia > Carnivora > Felidae > Herpailurus > Herpailurus yagouaroundi. The sequence continues at coordinate 163,884,830 of NW_024412376.1, read as the reverse complement.
AGCCAGGGCTGGCTGACCTCTGCAGGGCCAGGCGTGAACCCTCGAGGGGTATGGAAATGGAGAGATGTGGGAGGTCCTGGGTACAAGTGGGGAAACCCAGGCGGGTCCGGGAGGCAGCTCTTTATAAAGTGGTGCCGAGGTATTCGGTACTGGAACCGCCAGTGCGGGCCTCCCTGTGCACACCAGCTGATGCCCACCCGGCCCAGTGCACAGTTTCCTTCCAAGCACCACCGGGGAGCTCACGGTGTGCGGGGCTGACTTCCTGACGCCCTCACTCCACCGCCAACTTGTAGGTTCTGGAGAAGGAGCGCGCGGCCAGGCGGCAGCGGTGGCGGCTGCGGCGGCTGCGGGAGCGGCTGCGGCGCAAGGACGAGGCGCTGGGGCGGCAGGCGGCGGCCCTGGAGCGCTGCCGAGGGACACAGCGGCGCCAGCTGGCCCTGGTGCGCGAGCAGGAGCGCGGCCTGCGGGAGCAGGTGCGGCGGCTGGAGCGGGACGTGCGGCGCCTCTGTC
>NW_024412376.1:163880672-163883920 GCF_014898765.1 Herpailurus yagouaroundi | reverse complement strand
CCATCCATCCTTCATTCCATCAGTCATCTGACCCACCCATCTGCATAGCCAGTCACGTGCCTTCACCCGCCCGTTCTTCAGCACAGCCACCTCACTGCCCATCTGTCCACCTTCTCATCCACCCATCCACCAGTTCACCCATGTGCCTGCACATCCATCCATCTGCTTGTCTACCCATGCTCCATCATCTCATTCACCCCACCATCTGGCTGTCCGCCTCTCCATCCAGCCACTCTACTGGGAGCCAGCTACCCCTCATCCCTCATCATCTGTTCCCTCCTGTCCGTCCAGCTGTCCAGCTGTTAACAAGACCCGGCTGTGTGCCAGGCCCCGTGCCACATGAGTCCCTTGGGTGTGCGTGTTATGTAACTGCCACATGCCCGTAAGGTCTTCCTTCCGAAGATGATGACCCCCTCTCCCTCCTCCCACACAACTCCAAAGGTGGGGACGGTTCCCTGGTGGCGAGTGCCGTCCATGTTTCTTCACTTCTCGTTCCTTAGACTGTGAGCTCCTTGAGGGCAGGGCCCAGGTCCAAGGGCTCTTTGGAGCCTCGGGCGAGCATCATCACCCAGGGGGTCCCCAGGACTACGCACACAGGGTTGGGTCCCTTTCTGGTTCTCTTAATGACTAGCCATGTGACCTTGGGCGAACTTCTTACAATCTGCAAACAAGAGCAGATTGGACATTGATTCTTTCATTTGACTGACAGTAGAGTAAAAGCTCATGTTTAACCTATCCCTGCCCTGTGTTCTGCACCCTCCTGGGGGTTTTTCAAAGGCATTATTTTCATTCAGTGCTCAAGAAGGCTGTGAGGTGGGTACTAATGGTATCCCCACTCCACATAGGAGGATACTGAGGCTCAGAGAGGCAGTGCATCGATCTGTTGTCACACAGCTAGTGGGAAGCGGACCTGGAGCCCGATCCAGGTTTGATGGGAGTCTAGAGTGCTCTGTTCCTCCTGCACCAGCCTGCCTCCCTGGCAGGGAGAGTTAACTCAGCTCCTTACAAGAGCTCCGGATCCTGCCTCCCTCCAAATTACATCTAAGGAAAAATCAGTGAGCAACCTTACTGAAAGAAGATCACTCGTTAAACAAGCTAACACACACACACACACACACACACACACACACACACACACACACACAGAATCCACTTTTTCTTTGGATAAGATAAATCTCTTTCACATTAACTAGACCTTTAAATGTGCTACGTTTTCTCAGGGAATGAAGGGCAGCCCGCTTGGCTCATTTTAATAATGAGTTTCTCTGTGGTCATTTTTTCAAAAAGAAAATAGCAAACCTCTGCCCCCCGTTTTCTCTCTTCTGTGTGGTCTATTCATTCTTCCTCTATTATATTCGCCAGATAAAAGGAAAGAAGTGTACATTTTTATATTGGCACCTTATTGTAATTCTGGAAAATAAATCGTGTCTGGACAGAAATTGTCATTTATTGGAGCTGCCACGAACACAGTGGTTGAGACAGCAGTTCTGGAACTTGACCTCCAAAGTCAGGGCGGTGGCAGGATTCATGGGCTTCTGAGGCCGTGAGGGACGGTCTGTTCGAGCCCCTCTCCTGGGCTGGTGGGTGCTGTCTTCCCTCTGTGCTTTGACGGCACATCTCCCCTCTCTGTCTCTGTGCCCAAACGTCCCCCTTTTTAAGAACACCAGTCACGCTAATGGACCTCATAGTAACTGGTTGCATCTGCAAAGACCTCCCTACCGCCATGTCCAAAATCAGGTCACATTCTGAGATACTGGAGATGAAGGCTTTAACTTGGGAATTTGGGGGACACAATTCAATCCATAACAAGTACCCCTCTGGACAAACAGTCGTGAAGACCCGCGAGGTGGCAGGGACACGGGCTGCATGGCCAGCTTTGCCTGGGTGGATATTGACAATGGCATCTTTATGCCATGTGCGATTTTCCGTGCTCTTTAGCTGTCACTCGTCTAGTGCATCTGAGGAAGGAGGCACTATTTTGTCCTTATTTCACAGATGAGGAAGTGAGGGCACGGAGAGGCCATAACCTCATAGTAGGGTCACGGACATGCTAAGTAGCGGGGCAGGAGCTGTGCCCCCACAGGCTCCTTGGACTTTTGAGTGCCGTGCTCTGCCCTCCAGCACTTACTGGTCGGTGGCATAGTAGTCAGTACTAATGGGTGTCCCGTTGGTGCCTCCGCCTGGCTTGGGCCCTAGCTCAGGACAGGGGCTGGGAAAGTTCCTATGACAATTCCCTGCCTGCACAGGATGACAAGACCTCGTAGGTGGAGGGGGTGGGGCTGAGGAAGGGGCCTGACGGTCAGTCTGTGGGTCGCTGCTGGGGACCCTGGCATTTAAAATAGGGGCTGGGGATGCCTGGGTGGCTCAGTCGGTTGAACTGATTCTTGGTTTTGGTTCAGGTCACGATCTCACGGTTTGTGGGTTCCAGCCCTGTGTCAGGCTCTGTGCTGGCAGCTTGGAGCCTGCTTGGGATTCTGTTTCCCTCTCTCTCTGCCCCTCCCTGCTCTCTCTCTCTCTCTCTCTCTCTTTCAAAAGAAGTAAATAAATATTTTTCAAAAAAGAATATGGGCCAGACCCAGAGCCACAGGGTGTGACAGTCTGCCGGGGTCTGTTTTATTCTCAGAGGGCAGTGCCAACCCCGACTTGGGGCATTTTGGGGCCAAAAATGGCCATCTGGAGAGGGTTCCTGGGGAGGCGTAAAATGCCAGCCAGGTACCAGCTTTCAGGGGAGTATAGCTGAGGTTTAAAATTTCAGTGCTAGAACCTACTGATAACAAAACTGCCCAGCCACACGTTGACCTTCAGGGTCTCAGTGGAGAATTGTATCAAGTTCAGCGGCCCATGGCGGCACTCCTACAGGATTGTAGGCAGAGTTCTGAGAACATGGCACGCGTGTGTGGTTTCCAGAAGCCGACAGTATGTTTCCAAAGGGGTTGGAGCCGGGGGGGGGGGGGCTAAGAGCTATAGGCAGGTGTTCAGCACCTTTGTCTGCATAGGCATAGTAACCCCCAAATAATCTCCTTTTATAAACCTCCTGGCTCCTGTCACTCTGGGATCAAGTTCAACCTCCTACCCATGGCCTTCAAGGTGCCCACACTCTAGGCTGGGCTCCTTCTCCAGGCTTATTGCCCACTAGCCCCCCACCCCCACCCTGTCCTGGCCACACTGAACTCCTGCAGGCCCCTGAATGCTCCAGGCTCTTGCAGCCTGCAGCCTTCCCTGTGTCTAGAAGCTTCTGCAGCCTGCAG
>NW_024412376.1:163848845-163880662 GCF_014898765.1 Herpailurus yagouaroundi | reverse complement strand
GCGCTTTTCCAAGCAGGACCTCATCAGCGCTGGGAGGTAGCCAGGCAGGAATCCCCCTGTCCTTGTACCCAGCCTCACAGTCCAGAGAAGGCACGCCACTGGCCTGGGATCACACACCATCCAGTTTCCAGAACAAATGCCTTGGGGCCCAGGTCCCTGAAGGGACGGGCCACTGCAATGACAGACAAACCGTGGCCTGGGGAGGAGTTTGGGGAGAGCGTTTCTGTTCAGGGCACGGGTGAGAGGAAAGTTAAAAGGACTGTGGTTTGCAAGACAAGAAGGGGCACCGGGGCTGGAAGGGTGACCCTGCTCTTTGAAATTTTATAGGGGAGACAGACACAGGGGCAGGTAGGGGAGACCTGGGCCATAGCCTGCTACAGCAGGGGACAGCCCAGGGGCTGTGGTCTGGACTAGAGGGAGGGCTTGTGCAGGGAGATGAAAAGTTACACACTTAAAAATGTCATGCCAGAGCAGAGATCAAGCTCCCGGTGACCCCAGCATCAAGAATGTGGGAAGCTCCCAGAACGTCTCTGCCCCGGCAGTGTGGGTAGAGTGCCCCCTGGTGGCGCTTACAGGAATCGTTTCATTGTGCAGCAAGTTCAAATTCCAGGCAGCCCCCTCCCTGCTCTGGCTCTCACTTGTGCAGAAGTCTGTATTGCATACTTGGGACTCCAGTAGTCAGCAAGGGCTTTAAAGCGTGGGCCGGCAGGGTCAAAAAATAAAACACAGCAGAGCCACGGACATGCAAGTAACACAAAAGGAAAGACGAATGTGTAGTGGCCTTCCACAGAAAGATCAAGTCCATTAGTTACAGAATAAATACACATACACAAAAGCTCAAGGTCCCATTTTATTCTGAATATTGGTCAAATAGTAAAAGTGCCCCAGTGCGGTTTATAGTTGGTGAAAATCAGAAACAACCTAAACGTACAATTAGAAGGCCCTGACTTGGTAAGTGAAGGCATCCCTTCTGTCAGAGGTTATGAGGCAGCCGTAAAACACCACGTTATAGGAGAACTTGTGGGGAGATGATCCTTCCGTATCATCAAATGAGAAATGCATGCGGCAAAAATGGGCATTTTGTAGAAACGGACTTTTGGAAGAATTTAAGTGTCTCTGCATAGAAGAAAACCCAGGTGGATATATCCTGACACACTGATCGTGTTTGTGTCCGGATAGCTCTGTATTCCTCATTTTCCTCTTTTTTGCTTATCTTTCCCCATAATTGCATGTGAAAGCTGAAGCCACGTAAAACTGGGGGCTGCTGCCCCCCCCCCCCCGAGCACCGAAAGGCAGGAAGGGTTGACAAGACTGAGCGGGGGTGGGGAGGCAGGGAAGGGCAGAGAAAGCCCGGACCCAGTTCAAGACCCGAGCTCTGGTTCTGTTCTCCCTCCGTGTGTGCTGTGTGACCTTGGACCGGCCACTGTCCCTCTCTGAGTAGTGGTTTGGTCACTTGTGAAATGAAGGGCGTGTAGCACCTTCTTCTAGGATGTCCCCCTGCCCCACCAAGTCGCCTCCCGGAGGCGGGGGGTCTGTGTGTTTTATCCGCGGCGGTGTCCCCAGCTCCAGAACAGGGTGCCACTTAGCTGAGGCTCGGCAAGTATTTGTTGAACCGAATTGAAGTCAACTTGGGTATCGGAACGAAACCCAAACAGAAGCAAACAGAGCTGCGGTGCTGGCCTTCGACGCTGCCCTGCCGGCTCTCCCTCCTCCCTTCTTCCCTCCTCCTTGCCATCGCTCTCTTGCTCCCCTCCACGTGGAGCCTCTGTCTCCCTTTGTCCATCCTGCTCCCTCCTCTTCTTCTCACGACCTCCTCTCTCCTCCGTTTCCTCTTCTCCCCCTCTTTCTGGTGGTGATTTTGATGAAATCAAAACCCCACATGCAGAACACGAGGCCGGCGCCCAGGCCCCCCTGGCTTTGGGGGCTTTGGGCCGAGGCCGTGCTCTGTGGCAAAGCCCCCGGGCGATTCTAAGGTGCAGCCAGGGTTGAGGTGCCTGGTCTGTGAGGCCGCTGGACGTGACATCACACAGACAGCCGGGAGGTCCCAAACCCAGAGAGTGAGCGGAAGATGCTTGAGGGAGGGAAGGGACTTGATTTGGGGGAGGGCCAGGGAAGCCCTTGTTGAAGATCTGGCCTTTACGCGGAGCTCAGAGAAGAGCAGGTTAGCCGGGCAGAGGGGTGGGAAGAGAGGCAGGCAGCAGGCACTAGGGGTGCAGGGCTCTGAGGCAGGGCTGGGGGGAGAAGGGTCCCTTTAAGGAGCAGAATGAGGGTGGGGGCAGTGGGGCCGGGCAGCGGTTTCCTCTTTCTGCACAGCGGGAAGCGTGTCAGGGACAGGAGAGCAACCCGATCTGGTTTCCATCTCACCGGGATGGCTCCGCTGCTGAACGGGGTGTGCAGGGTGGGGCAGAGAGAGAGGTGCGGGCAACCCCCGTCCTTCCTAGGAAGACGTGTAGCCAGGCAGAAGGAACAGCATATGCAGATGTGCAGAGGCAGGCAAGAAGCTGGCTGGGGAGGGGCGGGGAGGCCACCGTGAGCAGAAACCAGGGTGAGGAGTATCAGCCCCCCTGCCCCCACCCCGACGGTGCCCTTACGGCAGCCTTGAACCGATCCCAGCCTGGGGAGGGGGAGCCACGGGAGGTCTTGTAGGTGTGAGAGTGCAAGCTAGGGGGTCCCTGGCAGTGTGAGTGGGATGTGGGGGGACAGGAGGCCTGGCTAGGTGTCGATGCAGGGCTCTGCTGAGAGCAGGTGAGCAGCCGGGGGACAGGGGACAGGGGGACGATGTTACCTGTTCTTCTCTGTTACCCCTGCACCTAGAATAGCACCGGACACACAGTCGGAGCCTAATAAGCGTTTGCTGAATAAGTGCTGCATACCTGTCCTTCTGCAAGTTCTGCCCATCCATCTATCGAACATTTATTAAGCACCTAATGTGTGCCAGGCCAAGGTGAGGGTGCCAACCACATGAGGCCAAGTGGAAGGCTTGAAGGACTCAAGGTCTAGTGGGGAAGCAGGGAAAGAAGCAAACAGCGCCCATTAGAACCTGGTTCCAAGTAGTGGGGGCTGTGGGAAGCCGGAGGGGGCCCGTCCCCAGCCCCTCGTGGATGGTGGGTCGGCGCTGGGCTGTGTCTGCACGATGCCCTGCAGGGCGGGTGCCGGCTCAGGGAAGCTCTGTCCGCACAGCTGGCTTGCCGTTTGGGAGAGGCCGAGGGGAGGGGTGTCCCCTGGAGACCCGTGGCTGCAGCATTTGGGACTTGTTGACGGTTGAAGGACAGGACTGCCTGGGGCCCCCCGGGCAGGCACCTGCCTCTGCTGGGGGGACACAGAGGACCTTCGGGAAGGAGAGGGGACTGGGAGCCTGTGGTGCCACTCTAGGGAGCCTGGGGGCATCTTGGCCGGACAGACACTCCTCGGAGAACCGAGTGCCACACCTCGTTGTCTGCTGAACTGAGTCGTGCCAATAGGAGGGGGGTTGGCCTTCGGACCAAGGGCACTGGGGCCGGGGTCAGGCCTCGTGCCCTCTGCTCTCAGCCGGGGACCCGGCTCCCTCCCGAGTGGTTGGAGGAAGCATCCTCCCAGCTCCCTTCTTGTGTCTTCCTCAAGGACGCCCTGAGCCAGCTTCACGACGAGCCACTGGCCCTGCCAGGGGAGGGCGCCCTGGATGCCTGCCGAAGCCGAGGCTTGCAGACCACCCTCTGCTCCCACGGCGCCCCTGGCCCGAGAAGCTCAGCAGGTGTGTGGGTGCTGTGGGTGCGTCGGGTGCCTGCGTGGACCTCCGCTGACGGGCTAGCTCGCCTGGGACATGCTAGTGTGCCGGGGCGGGGGCGGGGCGGGGGGGGGGGTGACTGCCCTATTCTGCAGAGGGGAAGCTAAGGCTCAGAGAGGTAGTGTCGCTTGCTCGATGCCACACAGCTGGAGAAGGTGGGATCAGGGTGTGCGATGTCCAGACAAGGTCCTTGACGTGGGCTCACCTAGACATTGAGGCTCACTCCCTCCGCCCTCAGAAGGGTGCCAGCCTGGTGACACCTGTCCTAGCACGGGGCAGCCGGTGTCTCGGGAGGGGATGTCTTTGCAGAAGACCATGTAACGACTATTCTGTTCCCCCCCCTCCCCCCCTTGACAGCTCAGGGGTGAGACAGGTGTGAGGTCTGGGAGCTGCTAGGGCTCAGAGCCCCTTGTCCCTAACTTGTCCCTCATGGGAACCCATGTGTCTGGTCACAGTCTTGGGCCTGGCTTCCAGAGCCTCTGTTGCAAAAGCCGCTGCACTTGGGGAGCCCCAAAGCCACAATGTCCAACTAGCTGTCTGTGGTTTACGGACAGCCTTCCGAGGCCAAATGCAGTTTGCAGACGAGAGGGTTACTTACACCCAGCGGTGCCGGTGATGGGCCCCCTGACGCTCCCCCTCCCCCCCCCATTCTATTTCTGGGGAGCAGAGCTGGCAAGTCAAACAGGTCCGATTTGTCCGTGGAAGAAGGAGGAGGGGGGCGGTCTGGTGGTGAAGTCTAGGGCCAGCCCCTTTGTCTGCATGCCAGCCGTGCGGGGCTGGGGGTGGGGCGGGGGATCAGCACCCCGTGCGACCACGAGGGGGCGGGGTTGAGGCAGGTCTCACGGCAGGTATTCGTCACCTGCGTGAGCTTTGTGGTCAGCACAGGTGGCTTCCAGACCCGACCTGCTGCTCATCGGCGACAGTCATTCCCCATCCGCGAGCCTCGGTTTCCTCGCCTGGCAGGTTGCGGCCATTGGCTGTCTCTGGGGCTCGGAGGACGTGAGTCCGTGAGAAGAGCCGGGCCCTCCCACGTGCAGGGGGCTCAGTCACTGGCAACAGTTGTGAGAAAACCCCTAGGAGGGTCTCTTTAACTCTTGGGGTCCTCTTGCCTCCCAGGCCAGCCCTCCGAGGCGTGCTGCTCCTGGGACCGTGTTGGGGCCGGGCGAGGCCCCTGTGTTGTGGTGGCAGGCCTGGAGGCCACAGATGAGACCCTGGAAGACGTCCCAGGATCTGACCGTGGACGGGTGAGGTCGGAGGCTTTCTGCCAGCCCAGGGCTCCAGCCCTACTGCGCGTGGGCGGCGGGAGAAGGGGCTCAAGCAGGGCTTGGAAGAACGTTCTGGAACTAACTGAGAAGGAGATTCGAGGGGATGCACTGTAACAGCCTGAGACCTGGGTGGGGAGTGGGCAGGTCCCCAGCCCGGGGCCGCGGGTCAGTCAGGCTGCACGGAGCCAAGTTGCCCCTCCCAGGCCCCCCTCCCTCCTAGCAGCCCCTCCCCAGCCCAGCCTGTGAGCTGGCCCAGTCTCCTCCCTGGATACATGCACCGAATTAGCATGTCTTGCGGGCCGGCACTGGTCTAGGCCCAGGGCCCCTGCCCCGCCCTGTCCCCTAGATCTCCCACGACGACGGAAATGTCCGGTGCTCTTGGAATGTAGCCGGTGGCCGGTGGCCTGTGGCTACCGTATTGGACACGCAGGGCTGAGGGGCGTTAGACGATGCCCACGTAGACGTGCAGCGGGATGTGCGGAGGGGGGCACAGTAAAAGGGAACATGAACCGTGTGGGGAAACGGTCAGGGGCTTCTTGAGGAAGTAACGTCTGAGCAGAGATATGCATCGATTGAGACTAAGCCACGAGGGGATCTGGGGAGGGATATTCTGGGCAGAGGGAAGAGCAGGTGCAAAGGCCCTGGGGTGGCACCAGGCTTGGTGTGCTAGGGAGGCCCGTGTGGCTGGGTGAGGAAGCACCAAGAGCATCAGGAGATGAGGTCTGAGAGGTGTGGGGGACTAAAGAGAGGCAGGGGCCGCTTCACACCTTCCCTTCTCTTCTCTTCCCATCCTTAGCGGACTCTGGCTGAGCCCAGCTTGGATGCGCAGACTTTTCTCCTCATCTGTGGCTGCCCCCCCCGGCCAGTACAGGGATGGCTCACTCCTCCCCGTGGAGCTGGCCGGGATTTCGGAGCAGAGGCTAGCAGCTGCCCAGGTCCTGGTGCAGACGTCCACACTCCCTCCCTGGGGGCCGGCCGGGGACCCCCCTTCCTTGCCGCCACTGCTCCTGCTCCGGGAGGCTTCTCCACAAGAATCCCAGATGCGACGGACGCTGGACGCCAGGTTCCCACCTGCTCCCAGAGCCGGAGGACCCACCTGCCGGAATCCCCACTGGAGAAGGGACCAGAATGCCTCCCTCTGCCACGAGCCCCCCCAGATCTCAAGTCACAAATTCAAGTCACCCAGAGATGTGAAAGGCGCTTGGAAGGAGGGAGGAGGGCCCCCAGAGTGGAGAACCGAGGAGTGGGGGGCGAGGAGGAGTCGGGGCAGGAAGGAGGCAGACCTTGGTGACGAGAGCAAGCTAAGTCAGGAAAGCCGAGACAACCCGAGCCTGGGGGACGGCGTCAGAGCCCCAGAGGGCCAGCTGGTCGAGAACAGGGCCTCAGAAACCCAGGCCTCTGTCCCCTGCCCTTGGCCCAGGCCAAAGCTCCCATGGCCTCTTTTGCAGGAGGAGGCCCCCGTGTCAACTGAGGGTCCCGCACCCCTGAGTAGGAGGTGGAGGGAGGGAGGGCTTTTGTCACCGGAGGAGGAAGAGGCCCCCCCAGCCAGGGCCCAGGGCTCCCAGAGGCCAAGTCCGGGAGGCACTCAGCTCCTTGCAGGGCAGGGAGAGGAGGAAACGCTCGTGTGGTCTGCAAATGCTCCGAATCTGCAAGAGGAAAGCCCTGGGGACCAAAGGCAAGGAGAGAAGGAGGAGAAAGCACCGCCTCTAGAAGGGTCTCCTCTGGCCCACAGGGATGTCCCTGGGGAGCCTGGCCCCGAGGAACGTGAGCACCAGGAAACGCTCTCCCCGGTGGCGGAGGGAGGTCTGACACTGTCTCCCCGATCGGCCTTTCCACCCAGGGGAACTGAACCTACCAGTGATCCGTGGGCTCTGAGCCAACAACCTGACAGGTCTGAGCTCAGAAGAGACGAATTTGGGAAGGAGGCAGAAGCTTCTTCCCAGCAACTCTCCCTCCTGCAGCGTGGGGGCGGGGGGCGATGGTGGCCAACCTCCACGCCGGCTGGAGGAAGCAAGAGTTTGGCTCGGAAACAGCACAGCCCCCCAGAGAATGCTCACTCCCAGCAGGCTTTGGCAAACCAGGGCTCGGATATTTGTTTGGCCAGAGAGGTCAGACCCGGGGGGACCGATGAAGAGGTCGGACCAGGCGGGACGGAGGACCTGGGGACCAGCACCGTTCTCCCAGGGATGGTGCCTGATTCAGATGACGTGGGTCCGGGTCCAGGGTGGCCCTCCGAGCTGGGTGGGAACCAGCCCTCCCAGCCACTGAGAGCCCTTGAAGAAGAGAGGAGAAGCTTTCACCGGCTCATCTCTGGGCTGAAACGAGAGAGAAGCCAAGTTTTACGTGACAACGCCGAGCTGCGGGGCGACCGAGAGAGATGCCGTCGAAAAGTGTGCGCCCTCGAGGAAGAGCAGGAGAGAAATGTGACCAAGATGGCGGTCCTCGAACAGGACAACAGCATGCTGGTCGGAGACATCGCGCTCTTGAAGAGGGAGCTGGCCCAATACCGGCAGGTCGTGTCTGACCTGGAAGACTGCAACGGGAAAAGTTATGGCAAAATTTCCGAGCTCGAAGAGGAGAACGAGCAGCTGAAAGGGCGCCTGGCCCAGCTTCAGAGAGCCACGGCCGAGAGCGCCAGAAAATCCAAGGGCGTGATGGAGCACGTCACGATGGAAAACCGGGAGCTCAAGGCGCTGATCTCGGAGCTCGGGGTCAGTTACAAAGAGCTGATGAAGGGCGTGGTGGTGGGGATAGAAGACACGGTCCAGGCCTTCAGGGGGGAGAACGCCCATCTTCTGAGCAGGATCCGCGTCCTGGAGACAGAAGTCGCGTTGGGGGCCAGCACAGCTGGGGGCCGCTTGGTGAGAGCGGAGGAGGGTCCGCAGGGGGAAAGCAAGATGGTGGGGGGCAAGGAGGGTGCTGTGGAAAGGGGGGTGCAGGTGACTCAGCTGTCAGGGCAACTGACCGCAGAAGCCCACGGGCCGCCCTTGGAGGAGAAACCAGGTCTGGCTGGCAGGTGGATGGGGCCTTCCTTACGCACGGAGAATTCCAGAAATGATGGCAATTCAGCCGCTTCGTCGCTGGTGGGGGGAAGTGCCGAGGTATCCAGTGCCCCGCGAGGGAACATCGACGGAGCAGGAGCGAGAGAAGCACGTTTGGAAAAGGAGGAGAAAAGACCATGGTGTTCTGCAGACCCAGGGCGAGCTCTGAGGGCAAGCAACGGCCCCCAGGTAGGTTGATCTCGAATCGCTGCCTTCTCATCATCTTGCTAACTTTCTAGAGTGCGGAGCGTCCCCTTTCCTCAGGTGAGCGTCCAGCAGCCCTCGGAGGAGGGACGATCATCGTCCCCATTTAGCAGATGCGAGAACGCGGGCACAGGGAACTTTAAATAACTTGGGCCGTCAGGTCGCAGGAAGGGTGGACTCCCACCCGGACGGCCCCTTCCTGTGCACAACCTGAGACAGAAGCCTGCCCCTCTGCTCAGGCTGTTTAGACGGGTGTCGGGTGGGATGGCGGCGGAGGGGGCCGTGTTCAGCTTTAACATCAGAGCTCACGTTTTCAGCGGTGCCTGGGTGGCTCAGTCGGTTAAGCGTCCAGCTTTAGCTCAGGTCATGATCTCGCAGATCGTGGGTTCACGCTCCGCATCGGGCTCTGTGCTGACAGCTCAGAGCCTGGAGCCTGCTTCGGATTCTGTGCCTCCCTTTCTCTACCCCTCCCCCGCTCACACTCTGTCTCTCTCTCTCAAAAAATAAGTAAACATTAAAAAAATTCTTTTGTTTTTTAAAAAAAGAGCTCATAGGGGCGCCTGGGTGGCGCAGTCGGTTAAGCGTCCGACTTCAGCCAGGTCACGATCTCGCGGCCCGTGAGTTCGAGCCCCGCGTCGGGCTCTGGGCTGATGGCTCAGAGCCTGGAGCCTGTTTCCGATTCTGTGTCTCCCTCTCTCTCTGCCCCTCCCCCGTTCATGCTCTGTCTCTCTCTGTCCCAAAAATAAATAAACGTTGAAAAAAAAAAAAAAAAGGCTCATATTTTCAGATCCAGGAGATTTTCAAGCAGTCCAGGTCCTAATTCTGCACATTGAGTCTCTCTCTCTCTTTTAAAGATATAATTGACATATAACATTGTATAAGCTTAAGGTACACAACGTGTTGACTTGAAACATTTATATGTTTCAATACGATCACCACCATAGGTTGGCTAACACCTCCATCAGGCTCTGCATTGGGTCTTGAAAGGGACAATGGAAAGAACAGAGGCTTTAGGACTCACTCTGAGGTCAAACCCAGCTCTGTACTTAACCACGTCTGTGATTTGGCGAAGACATGGGCTTCCCCGAGTCACTGTCCACACGTGTGGATGGTAATCGATGTTCAGGAATCGCAGGAAGAAATGCTCATCACTCTCACGGTGGTCTTGCATATCTGTTAAGACATCTAGCGTTGAGCCCTTTGACCCATATTCTCTCTCTCTCTCTCTCTGCAGCAATTTTGTCATTCGTTGCAAAGGATTCTCTTTGGGTTTTGCTGATTTTCTTCATTGTATGTCTGTATTTTATTTCACTGGATTCTGTTTACAGAATCGCTCCCTTTCTTCCACTTTGTTTTGACTTAGTTGGCTGCTTTTTTTCTTGTGTCTTGTGTTGAAAGCTTCGATCGTTTATTTTCAGCAGGTTCTTCTTTTGTGATCTGTGCACTTTAAGTCTTTGCAATGCTCGCTGAGCCCTGTTTCAGCTACGTTCCCCACATTTTGATATGTTGTGCTTTATGTCTATTTGGTTCAAAGTAGTTTCTAATTCCTGTTTGCAGCGTCTCTCTTATTCAGAAACGTGTTGCTGAGTTCCCAAGCACCTGCTGACTTTTTTGGTTATGTTTTCGTTACTGATTTGTAGTTTTATTTCACTGTGGTCAGAAAACATACACTATATTGTTTTAAAGTTTGAGATTTGTTCTAGCGACCAGGTTATAGTCTATTTTGGTAGGTATCCTGGAGGTCCTTGTAAGGAGTGACAATTCCAGAGTTCTTGAGGATTGTGATCAGTCCAAGGTGGTTAATTGTGCTAATCAGGTATTCTGTGTCTTCACCAACATTTTGTCCATGTGTTTTGTTATTTACACAGATACGTTTGCAATCTCTGAGTGTGCATTTGTGTATTTCTTCTTGGCGTTATATTAGTTTTGATTCATATATTTGGAAATTTTCTTTAACGTTTATTTATTTTTGAGAGAGAGAGAACGAGAGGAGGGCAGAGGATCTGAAGTCGGCTCCTTGCTGTCCGCGCAGAGCCCAATGAGGGGCTCAAACTCGCGAAACTGTGAGATGGTGACCTGAGCCGAAGTTGGACGCTCGACCGACTGAGCCACCCAGGTGCCCGTGGAAACTATTTATAAGATACACGCAGACTTCAAATTACGTTTTCCTGCTGACTTGATTCTTTGATCGTGATGAAGGGTCCCTCGTTATCTCTCAGCCTTCTTGCCCAAATTATACTTTGTCTGACATTAAAGTAGGCACATCAGCTTCTTTCCCTTAGTGTTTTCATGGAATCCTCAACTTCTTGTACACCATTCATCCTTTTGCATTCAACCCATGGGCATCCTCGAAATAGCATGCGACTGGTGTGTTTTCACTTAGCTCAGTTCCACAGCCTCTGCTTTTCAGTTCAGGTGTTCGGTCCACGTACATTTCACGCATGTGATGATGGAATTGGGTTTTTGTTCTCTTTGTCTGTTCTGTTCTGTTTCTCCTTTCTGGCCTTTGCTTTTGGTATTCATAAATATTTTCTATTATTCATTTTTCTTCTCCGTTAGCTCATTCTGTTCCTCATTTTTTCAGTATTTGCCCTAGAGATTTCAAAGTGTGCCTGGTAATTATTTAAATGTACCTTACATTGGTACTTTTAGCAGGTAATGCAGAAGTCCCAAATAAGTGAATAATTATTAATGATTAATGCAAAAATTTTAACAGTTTATCTCCATTCCTCTTTCTTCTTTTCTTCATTTTTAGCATATATATTATGTCTCTGTCTAATAAATGTCACGAGGCGTTGTTACTGTTGTTGTTTGAAGCCAGCAATGATCTACGTTTCCTCACGTGTCTGAGCTGTGCATTCAGTCCTGGGGATCTGTTTTCCTTCTGTCCAAAGAACTTGGTTATTTCTTCTGGTGAGGATCTGGATTTAGAATTTTAGGTAGGCAGATATCTCCCCCTCTTTTCGCCCTTTGAAGATCTCATTTCATTGCCTTCTGGCTCCCATAGCTTCTGTTCAAAAATTGGTTGTTTTTATCCGAGTCCTTTTTTTTTTTTTTTTTTGCTTGGTTTTGTTTTTCTGAAATACATGTGTTATTTTGTCTCTGACTGCTTTAAGATTTCCTTTTTATCTTTGGGTTTTGGCAAATTGACTATGATGTGCCTGGTGTGGTTTTATTTATATTTATCCTGCTTGCATTTTTGTGAGCGTCTTAAAATGGTAGATTCAAGGGTTTTTTTTATCAAGTGTGGAGAATTTGGGGTCGTTATTTATTCAAATATGTTGTTCTGTCCTATTTTTCTCTCATTTCCTGGATATCCAGAGTTTTTTACTCTATCCCATATCTTTGGAAACTGTTCTGTTTCTTACTTTTTAAAAAATATTTGTGCGTTAGTTTGGATGTTCTATTGACCTGTGTTTAGTTCACTAATCCTGTGTTCTCTTGTGTCCTATCTTCTGATAATTCAGTCCTATGAGTTCTTCATTCCATTTGTTCTATTTTTTGGCTCTAGAATATCCATTTTATCCTTCTTAAAGAGATTCTGATTCTCTATTGAAATACTCCCATGTTTTCATCCATTTTGTCTATCTTTCCTATATTAAAAAAAAATCTTTTTTACCATTTATTCATTTTTGAGAGACAGAGAGAGACAGGGTGCGAGCAGGGCAGGGGCAGAGAGAGAGGGAGACACAGAATCCGAAGCAGGTTCCAGGCTCCGAGCTGTCAGCACAGAGCCCGACGTGGGGCTCAAACCCACAAACCATGAGACCATGACCTGAGCTGAAGTGAGATGCTTAACCAACCGAGCCCCCAGGCACCCCAATCTTTCCTATATTTTGAAGGTCTTGTCTGCTAATGCCAATATCTAGATATCTCTGGGTCTGTTTTTATCAACTGTTTGGTTGATCTTTGGTTATCTTCTTGGTTAAGTCCCATTTTCCATCTTCTTCACGTGTCTGGTAATTTTCAGAAACTTTTGTATGTTGGACATTGTGTAGGATGAGATGTGGTAGAGACTCCTGATCGTTAGCTCCCTCTAGAGGATGTTGAGTGTGTCTTCACAGATCGTGGGATGATCAGCAGACCGTTTCATTCCTGTGCAGGTGTATGTGAGTTTCAACCCCGTCCTAGGGCCTGATTGTCCTCCTACAGTGTGGACCTTGCTCCTGGGTCCCGGACTTTCAGTGGTAGCAGCTGAGGCCCCTGAGTATTTGCCGAGGATGCTCAACTGGGGCTTGGCCAAAAGTCTGCCAACTTGGTGACGGTGTGCGACCGCTGAGGTCTCTTCAGCAATTGGCCGACCAGTTGCTCTCCTTTGCGAGGCCCCAGAGTCCCACACTATGCTGCTCAGCTTAGGATTCAGCCAAGGACCCAAGGGGGCATTTCCAGGGCAGTGCCAGGCTCTCTCCTTCCTGTTACTTTGTTCCCCAGACCCAGATATCAGAGCGCCTCTGAGCCCTCCATCTAGCAGGACCGCCGCATGGCCTGGGCTCCACTCCTGACCCAGGCTTTGGAAAATGCACCAGAGAGAAATCCAGGGAGAAATGGAACTCACCTTGATGTACATCCTTTCCCTCCAGGATTGTAGCCCTGCCTCGGCTGCCACTCAATGCTCGCAAAGAATTGCATTATGCATTTCCCCAGATTTTGTAGCTGTGCAATCTCAGCCAGTCAGACCTGCTAGGGACTGGACTCGGAGGGGAGGAATATCAAGCTGAGCATTTCAAGGTGGGAAAGGAGCAACAGGCAGAGAGCTTTTCAGGCAGAGGGAGAAGTAAGTGGCAAGGCCCTGGGGCAGGAGTGAGCCTGGCTCACTGGAAGGACAGAGGAGCCAGCGTGGTGGGATCACGTGGGCAAGGGTGGGTGTGGTGTGAGACGGGGCAGAGGGGGGACAGCCTGCAGGCCCCCGTTAGGATCCTTTGTACGTGCAATGGGAAGCCGCTGGCGGGTTTTAAGCAGGAGAACAACTTGGTTCAATTTCTTTTGTAAAAAGATCACTGTGTGCTGTGAGGCAAAGGGCCAGGGGGATGCAGGGGAACAGTCAAGACGACTTTGCAGTCAAGAGATGATGCCAAGACACGATGCCAGGGCGGAGGAATTTGGAGCTGAAAGAAGGGAGGATTCCAGACAAGAAC
Source organism: Herpailurus yagouaroundi (assembly GCF_014898765.1). Lineage (NCBI taxonomy): Eukaryota > Metazoa > Chordata > Mammalia > Carnivora > Felidae > Herpailurus > Herpailurus yagouaroundi. The sequence goes on along the minus strand of NW_024412376.1, from coordinate 163,867,254 downwards.
CAGAGCCGAAAGAAAGGAGGTTTGTGGACGCACAAGAGGCAGAGCATGAGGAAGCCTCCCCTTTCCATCATCTTAAGTCAAAACCCGATTGTGTTGCTCTTTTGCTTAAAACCCTTCTGCCTCTTCCCTCTTGCACTTGGTGTGAACTCCACCTTCCTTCGGGCGGATCGTGAGCCCGGGAGCCTTGGCTACTGCTGCATACGTCCTACCCTCTGCACGCTGGCGTCCTTGCTCTGCCCCTCCTCGACCCCACTTCCTCCTGGGACCTGTGGCTCATCTGCGGGGTCTTCTTTTGGGGGTCATCTCCTTCTGGCAGCCCAGGATGGCCTCAGGGTGGAGGCGTGATGCCACTTTCATAGCGTGTCGTGGCTCACAGTGGGGACCTTTGCGCCACGGAAATCGGCAAATGCTACAGATTTGTGTGGCCCTTGACCCGCCCACAGAGCAGTTGTGACCACGTTCGCCACCGCCCGCCTGGGTGGCAGTGGGTGCCTCTGGTTCAGTGCCTCCTGGCCTTCCCCTTACCACGCCCTGCCAGTCCCCCCCCCTGCAGACAGAGCTCCCAGAGGGCCGTGTGCACCGTGGCTCTCAGCCCAAGTACGGCGTGTGGCTGGAGCCTGTGCCGATAGTCTGTTAGGGAACAAGTGGGTCACGGGGCTGTTCACCAGGCTGCTGGCCCCCACCCCACACGTGCATTCTCTTTAGAACGCACGGGGAGTTTTCTCTCAGGATCCTTGGGGCAAAGCCCTCGTCCAAGTCCTGGAGGGGAGGGGGGGCCGGGGGGGGGGGGACACAGCGAAGGCACCAAACTTCCCAGAAAGGCCAAGTTGTTTTGCAAGTCTTAGAGCCGGATTTCATGGAGCCATCCGGAGAACCCATCTGTTCCTGACAGGGCCCAGCCTGTGCGTCTCAGGCCCACGCTCTGTGAATTTCTATTAATTAGAAGAAAACCACATCCTGCTCTCGGATTCCTTGCTAACGAGGTGGAGGCCTCATCAGCCGTGGGGCAGGCTGTGTCCTCAACACGGTGTTCTCTCTCCTCACCCGGCAGGATGGCTCACCACCCGGGGCCAGGAGCGCGAGGCAGGCATGGCCTTCCCAGGCCTCAGATTCCCAGGGCGGCTGCCTTAGTTGGAAGGTGGACCACCCCAGTGAGGATGAGGGTCCGGGAAGCCCCGAGCTCCTGGTCTCCCGCGAATGGAGCCGTGATTAGCAGATTTGCTCCTTCACAGGCCACTTTCGCATGGGAACTGGGAACTTCTTGATACTCTGGGTCCTGGACCCAGAAAACCCCCTCCCTGGTGATCCCATGGAAGGGCTCGGAGTCTGGGCAGGAGCCGTGTGTCAGAGTCTCTATCACGGCCTCGGTTACAGCAGCAGATTCTTAGAATGACCTGCACCTCCAACACGGTGCAGAAGGCTTCCCGTGTGCTAACACAGTGTTTTCAGTATTCTTTACTAATTTGGAAAAATGCTCATGACGTGGTATTAAAGGGGAGAAGCAGGATGCAAAATACACGGTGTGTTCAATGTTGTGTAGAAAAGAATGTGTGTGTGTGCGTGCCTGAGTGTATGTGTCTCCGTATAGAAGTTACTAGAAAATAAAACTGTAGAGTCCAGAACCATCGGGGGACGTAGCGTCACTGTCATTTAATCACCCTTCCCAGAGTGCTAAATTACCTCTCCTTCCCGCCTTGCTGCCTCCCAGAAGTTCCCCATAACGTCCGTATGAAAGCTGCCCATGTCTGACCCAAAAAGAGTGAGAGACAATTTTGTACTGATTTAAGAAAAGTGGGGAAAATGCAGTATCCTCTTTTATATCAACAGATGATGCTTTAATGTGATAAGCATCTCGTAATTGGATTTGAACCTTAAATTCCATTCATTATACTTTTTTTCAGCGGAGTGGTGACCGAAATTGATTGAAATAGATTCTGGAATGCCATGCCATTTTACGTATTTTTGAAAATATATGCAAAAGATATAGATAGATACATGTGTCTCTTGAAAATCACACTCGAGAATGTTATTCTCTAATTCTCTAGACTCCCCCAACACCCTGATTCCCAGCATGGGCCACACACACACACACACACACACACGCGTAAGGAAGGGCATAGCAGAAAGACTGGAGAAAATACACGGATGATCACAATGATTACTCTGGCTAATAGGATGTGGGGTGACTTCTGCCACTTTATTTTCTGAAATTTTTCACTTGAGAAAAAAAAACGTAGGCAGAAAAAGAATTAAGAAAGAAAACGGATCCTGTTTGTTTGCTAAGGCAAGTTGCTTTGGAAGATAAGCTAACCTAAGCATTTCGTGCGATCTGTGATTTCTGCCTCTGCAGGGCACGGAGACAGACGCCCCCAAAGAGGACCTCAGGCTGTGCATTGGGCACCTCCAGCACCAGGTGCTGACCCTGCGGTGCCAGCTCAGAGACCAGGCTTCTGCCCACCGGGTACTGCAGGTGTCACATGGGGAAGCCACCCGCCTCCGGGACCAGCTCAAGGGCGAGGTAGGCTGGGCCCGCAGGTTCTTTCCCGCCTGTGAATGAAACGTTCCCAGGCTCCGGGGAGTTTTGAGAATAGAAGAATCAGGCAAGACGTCACCATTCCCAGCGGTTTGCGAGTATTTATTAGATGTCTCAAGTAAAGAACGGTGTGGGGAAGGAATCCCTCCACCCAGCTGACTTCTGTTCCATCTAAAGGTGGTAAATACGCGTAATGGTTTCCTAAAAAGTCTAACAGGTTTTCAACTGTTACGTAAATAAAAGTCCTTCCTCTGTAGGAATGAAGCGAGTGTCCCCTGTTCATTGTCTTGTCCGTCATGATGGAGACGTGAATGTTCACAGGTGATAAAATTGCATAGAACTTAGTACACACACACACACACACACAGACACACACACACACACAGACACACACACACACACACACACACACAGACACACACACAGACACACACACACACACACAGACACACACACAGACACACACACACAGACACACACACACAGACACACACACACACACACACACAGTACAAGTAGAACTGAAGAAACCTGACTAACATTGGAAGATTATACCAGCGTCAGTGTAATCGACATGATAACGTTGTCACATACAGTAATTTTACAAAATGCTCCCCTTGGCAGAAACAGGGCAAAATTCTCTGTATTATTACTTACAAGTGCATGTAGATCTATAATTAGCTATTTTCTTAAAATGCAAAAAAAAAAAAATTAGTTCTTCCCCCCCTTTGGCCCCAACCCCTTCTGACCTCCAGTATTTTTTTTCAGCCTTATCTACTCATATTTGGTGTATGTATGGATGCATACACAAAAGTGAAATTATACCACCCCAAAATATTCTGCGCCTTGATTTTATCATTTAATAAAAATACTGGTAATATTTCCATATCAACACCTACAGACTGACCTCATCTTTAAAAAATCTGGCATATGGGGCGCCTGGGTGGCTCAGTCGGTTAAGCGGCCAACTTCGGCTCAGGTCATGATCTCGCGGTCCGTGAGTTTGAGCCCCGCGTCGGGCTCTGTGCTCACAGCTCAGAGCCTGGAGCCTGTTTCAGATTCTGTGTCTCCCTCTCTCTGCCCCTCCCCTGTTCATGCTCTGTCTCTCTCTGTCTCAAAAATAAATAAACGTTAAAAAAATTTTTTTTTTAAATCTGGCATATTATTTTTTCAAGAGGCCAAACCATAACTTATTTAACCAATGCTTTGTTTATGCAAATCCAAATTGTTTCTTTTCTTTGCTTTACAAACAAAGCTCAGTGAACCTTTCTATACCCCTGTCTTAGGATATGTTTCTGCTACATATGCAAAGGGTAACATTCTAGCAGAATAATTACTGGGTCAAAGGATATGTACATAATTGGCTTTGAAACATAAAGGCAAAGAACCCTCCAAAGTGACTACATCATTTATGCTTCCACCAAGAATAAATGAGGCTAGTGTTTGCCCACACTTGGTACCCCGAATGTTATCACACTTTACATGTTTTTGACAAGCTGATGGATGGAAAACACATCATCAACATTGTGATGTAATTTCTGGCTCCTTTCCCGTGCAGTCTCTGTATAATCAGATGCATTTATGCTATACTTAGCCTTATGTCCACGTTGCTTCATAGCCTTTGTACCCAATTTTTTTATCCTGTGTGGTAATCCATCAGCTGGGTGCGATGTTCATTCCCCTGTTGTTGGATCTATGGTTATTTCCATTCATTTATAAATTCCTGTTTATATGCAAGAGCTCAGAGAACTGGGGGCGTACTGGTCCCGAGTGGAGATGTTGTTGATTCTTAACAGATATTGAAGAATGCCTTTCCACGGCACTGTCACCTGCTTCCAAAGCCAAGGCAATAACCAGTGTTTTTCACTGTGCCTCAGCCAGCAAGGGAGGGACCATCCCTTTTCCCTCCTGTCACTGAGGTGTGAGAAATATAACCCCCCTACACATGGTAGGGCTTTTTACCATATCCAATGTATTTTGAAGTCTGGTTTTCATGATTTTCAATCTTTTTTCTCTCTCTGCCCTTCAGTTCGAATATTTCTTCCTAACCCATCTTCTAGTTAATGCTTTTTTGGGGGCATTGAGTTTACTCATAAACTCATTATTTTAGTTCTTAATTTCAGGGATTGTATGTTGCAGTCCTCGTATTTCCATTTGGTTCCTTTTCTTATAGTTTTCAGCTCAATGATGAAATTCTTGTAATATGATGATGGAACTTTTCAGTCGCACTTAGTTACCTTAAGATGGGTCTCTGATTGCTGGTTCGAGGCCCCAACCTCTCCGCAAGCTCCCCGACGCTCCCTACTGTCTGTTTGGTGATCGCCATCCCCGTGGGCACGAAGTGGTGTCTCAGTGTGGTTTGATTTACATTTCCCCGGTGGTATTTTCTCCCACCTGTTGTCTGTTTACTCTCTTCTCATTCACGTTTTCATGGCAAATGCCCCACCACACGGCGCCCAGCAACACATTCTTGCTATTTCCTTAGCGGAAGCAGAGACATGGTTGAATCCAAGCCTGCAAATATTATTGAGTGCCTTTTGAATGCAAGACAGTCGGCTTGGAGCTGGTATTTTACACTTTGATTACATTCAGGAAGGTATATGCCAAAAAATAGCTATATGGAAATGTTCATTGAAGCCTGTCTGTGAAACAAAGAAACAATATAAACTTTCACAGAGAATCGGTTAAATAGATTATGTGTCAGCCTCGTGATGAAATAATATGCAAGATTTTAAAAGAACATGGTCCGTTTGTATGAAATGACATAGAAATAATGCCATGGTTTTATTTTATTTTATTTTATTTTATTTTATTTTATTTTAATGTTTATTTATTTATTATGAGAGGGAGAGAACACAGGAAGGAGTTGGGGAGGGGCAGAGAGAGACAGAGAGAGAGAGAGAGAATCCCAAGCAGGCTCCGTGCTGTCAGCACAGAGCCCAACTTGGGGCTCGATCTCAGGAACCGTGAGATCATGACCTGAGCTGAAATCAAGAGTCAGATGCTTAACTGATGGGGCCGCCCAGGTGGCCCAAGATAACACGATGATTTAAAATCAGACGGCAATCCAAGATGTAAGACATTTGAATAGCACAGTTTCGCATGTGTAGGCATTGTGAGGGCGGGTATGGAAGGCTGAGAACAGCGTTAGAGGTCAGAGGAGGTCGGGAAGAGGAAAAAGGACTTTTATTTGTGTAGCTTTCTTTGTGCCGACTACAGAGGGAACGAGAGGGTGAGGCAGAAGGCCTGACACAGCAGCCCTCTTGTTCTGTCTTATGATTTGGTGGGTCAGCAGTTTGGACGGGACGCGGCTGGATGGCTCCGCCCCACAAAGCATCGATGGGAGTCACCTGCTGGTATTCAGCTGTGTGCGGGGCGAGGCTGGAGGGTCCGAGGTGGCTTTCCTCCCGTGCCTGGTGCCTCTGCCAGTTCGTAATAATGGTTTACCTTCAGTGAGTGCTAACTGGATGTTCTAAGCACTTCACAGGGGACAATTCATGGACTCCTCGCTGCAATCCTCACTAATTGGGTGGGCTCTGATAGGACGCCCACTCTACAGACAAGAAGACCGAGGCAGAAAGAGAGGTGATTTGCACAAGGTCACAGTGGTAGTGAGTGGCTGAGCCAGGATTAGGACCCAGGGTGTCTGGCTCGGATTCCCAGAGGTTAACACAGCACCAAAAAAAAAAATTGCTTCACGGGGAATCCGGGAAGGCTTCCTTCTGGAAGGAAGAGGGAACAGAGCTGGCCGGGCACCTGCAATCTGGCAGAGCTCATTCGTAGCGCTCAGAGCATCCTTCCCCGCCCAGATCTCACCGGGCAGGTGAAGGGCAAGGCCCCCGCTCCCCACTGAGAACCACCCCCCCCCCCGCCACTGTGGGAAGAGAGGGGACCAGAGCCAACCTCTCTGAGCCCAGCTCCCCTGGGGAGGCTCAGGCTGTGTCAACGGGGGCTCGGCGTTATCAACCATGTTGGTTCTCTTTCAGCTTGAGGAACTTCAGAGAAAGCAACACGAGGCAAATTCGGCCGTGGCTCCTTTGAAGGTAACGATGTCTGTGAGATCGATACGCGATGTCCCTTTCCAAAAAAAAAAATAAGGTAAAATAATGAGCTTAGTATCTTCCCCACACCTCCCTGTCCGTGTCCTGCTTTCCTGCCTGAGAGCGTGACCCAGGGGGACTGTCCCCGTCTGTCCCGACCTCTGAAGCTATGGCACGTGCCGGCCGAAAGCACGAGGCCCTGATGTTTTGGGGTGGTGCGATCCAGGGGACCCGGGGAGCCCCGGCCTCCAGCTCAGGCCACCCTCCTGCCCTGCCAGCCGGTACTGGGTCCCAAGCATCACTGCCTAGGGAATGTTCCTGGGCCTCCGGGCTGGGCTGGGCTGGAAGTCCTGGCAGGAAAAGATGGTCACCTGCTCTTCTGATGGAGCAGGAGGGCACATCAGGAGGGAAGGGACTCGCCCGGGGCCACCCTCGAATGAGGAGGGTCTATCTGTCACCCCCTCCAGACATGCCCAGATGTGGGAGGTCATTTCATGCAGGAGGGTCCCCTCTCGCACCATTCATGCAGCAGATCCCTCCCAGGGGCATAGTGTGCCCAGCAATGGCACAGAGATGGTGCAGGGATCTAGGGGAATGTCAGCTTTGACCTTGAAGAGCTCCTGGGCTACGCGGGAGACAGACCCACAGATATGAACGTTAATTGTGGGGATAGAAGGAAGCCTGGAGCCGGGCACAGAGGGACAGCAACCCCTTTGCCCTTAACAATGACCACTGTACAGATGAGCAAGTCAAGGTGTAGAGAGGAGCTTGGTCACAGAGATGGTCGGTGGTGGGGCCCACGCTCTGAGCCTGGACCCCACCCAGAGGGCAGTGGGGAGCCCCTGAGGGTGTGTGGCTGCATGGCTACTTTTCAAAGCTGTTCTGACTTCGGGGTGCAGGGAGGGGGCCGAGCTAAGGCGGCACAGGTGGGTACAGCACAGGGCCCAGAGCCCAGCCCAGCTGCCCGGCCCCCAAGCGTGCCCTGCCTCCGCGGGCCCACCTGGAGCACCTCTGCTCCCACCCCTGCAGGCCAAGCTGGCTTCTCTGGTCCAGAAGTGCCGGGAGAGGAACCGCCTCATCACGCACCTGCTGCGGGAGCTGCACCGACGCGGGGCCGAGGATCACCTGCTCTCCGAGATGGCACGGGGCATGGTGGACGACGTGGCACTGGCCGAGTACGCGGCCACCTTCCTGGCTCCGGCGCTCCCAGAGGTAGTCTCCAGAGACCCGCTGACACTCTTCCTCCGGGAGCTGAGGGCACACGGCTTCCTGTCCACCTGCCTGACCCGAACCGTCCCTCCCTCCCTCTGTCCACTGAGCCCACCCAGAACACGCCCAGGACTCTTGCTCTGGGCCGGGCCCTGTGCTCCTGGCTGGTGCAGGATGGCGAGCTGGGCATCTTACCCTTAAAGTGCTCCCAGCACATGCAGGAGACAGACACACACAGCCACAGTCCTACAAGCCCCGCGGCACTTAACTTCACCAGAGGGTTCTTGCACGTGTGCCTCAGGACCTTAGCACTCACCGCGTCCTCTAGCAGCCTCCCAGCCATCCTTCAAGGCACAGTTCAAGTGTGACCTTGCCCAGGGAGGCTTCCCTGATTCCCATGCACCACAGAGTCAGCCACCTCCTCTGTCCTCCATGGCACGTGGATGTTCATGACATGGCACGTGGGAGGGATTTTGCCCTGCTGTCGTGGGAGCTTTGTCAGCACCTCTCTGATGGGGCCAGAGAGGCTCTGTAACCATCTGTGTCTCCCTAGTGCCTGGCACAGAGAAGCCGCCCGGGGGAGACTGGTTGAATGAATGAAATAATGAACTGGATGAATGAGGGTCTCCTCTCCTGATAGTCAACCAAAAAGGAAACTGAGGCCCAGAGAAGTTGGGAGGCTCACTCGAGGTCACACAGCCCCCAGGTAGTGTGGACGGTCTGGATGCCGGCTCTGACCCAGGTCTGGGGAGGGGCTCCCGGATCTGTGCCCAGCTCTGAACAGCAGCGTCCCGGCATTTGTGTGCAGAGTATGGTGGGTGCTCACTGAGCCCACCCTCCACACACACGCGCGTGTGCGCACGCGGGCAGCTTCATTCCTGGGGACCGGCCGCAACGCCCCCGCCGAGCACGGCTCCAGATGGTATGAGGGCGAAACGCAGTTCCTGCTGTAGACACAGCCGGACCTGCTCCCAGGCTCCTGATCAGCAGCTCGGCACTTCCCAGCCCAGCTCTGCAAGCCCGGCCTTCTCTGTCCCTTCCTTTCCCCCATAGTCATCAGAGGCCCCCTGGTCCCAGCCACCAACCAGCCCGGGAGATGGAGACCGGGAGGCCCAGGGATCTGCTCAGGGCTGTGTGACAGTTGAGTTCAGAGCCAGAGTTTGAATCCGGAGTCCCAGACTCTCAGTCCGGGGCTCATCTCTCTGCCCGAGTGGTTCAAACCTCTTGAGAGCCAGGATAGGGCTGAGGAAGGAAGTTAGCATGTTGTTGAGAAGCTTTGCACAGTCTCTGTGTTGACGGAGGCAGGACAGAAAGCAGAGCTCTGGGGTGTGGGCTGTAGTCACCCGGGAGGGCCAGCTGGCCCCCTGCTGAGAAGGCATCATAGCAGTGAGAGCCCCACCCCCCAGGGGCTGCTCTGAAACTAGAACTGAAATGTTCACCGGGATTGGCTGGGCTGACTCATAATGACCAAATTCACAGAGACTGATGTACAAACCTTAACACTAATGTATCAGTTTCCCATGAGAACTAGAACCCTGTGCAGGCTGAAGTATTGCAGGGATGGATGGAAACTTGTCCGCATATTCTCCCCCTGTATAGTGGAATTGTCAGGCAATCAAGTTCATTCATTCGTTCCTTCGTTCGTCTGTTAGTCACTAAACATTTATAACCAGGTCATTTTGGAGGCAGGAATGAAAACAGGGAGAATGAATGGTGTTATCAGCCGGATTCATTCATTTCCTGTAAGGATGTGCTCCTGGGGCCGGACTTGCCTCCCGGGGTGTCTTCCCCGAGACCTGTTGAAAGCAACGGCCAGTTACATAAGCGTCTACTCCCTTCTTTTAAGGACTTTGCATTACTTTACAATTCCGCTCTCCAAGAACACCCCTATTTGCACAATCATGGGGACGCCTCACGATTCCCTGTGCAAACCACAAAACCCTGGCTGTGCCGTTGCCCCCTACCGTGACCTCAAGTGTCGAGCACTGAGGGGGAGAAACGGCGAATCATTTCTCAGAGCAAACCTGCCGACAATGGAGGAGTAGATAATCGTGAGTCGTGGTGAGGGTCATGAAGGAAGCGAAAACGGGACTGGGGCAGAAACTGACTGACTATGTGTGTGTCTCTGGGCAAGACTCGTACTTGTTCTCAGCCTCAGTTTTCCCATCTGTAAGATGGGAACAGGAGAGCCTACTGGGCAGAGTTGACGTGAAGACAGGTCGTTTGTGAAGCGCCCTGTATGGGGGGGGGGTGGTTCCACTTGGTGGGAAGCTGGTCTGTGTGCGGGCAGCTGTCAAGAGGGTGGCCACTGTCTAGCTCTATGGCCTTAGGAGGGGACACTTCCACGTACCCCTTACAGCGCTCGGACGCTGTCCCAAGTGCTTCATGGAGCTGACTCGGGAGGTCCTCCCACAGGCAAGGTGCTGTCATGGTCCCTTCTCCAGTTGAGAAGCTTGAGGCTCAGGGGTCTCAAGTCCTGCCCAGAGACACACATCTACAAGTGGCTCTCCAGCTCGGCCTTCTCTGCAAGAGGCCGTGTGCCTGAGCTGAGCTGGGCTTTGATGTTGACAGGGGACCCCTGCACCCAGCCAGTGCCGTCACCACCCCTGCGGGAGGGGGGTAGAGTGTGTGTGCATGCACCGTTGGGAATATGGGCGGTGCGGGGTCTGGCACGTCCCAGGCCCTCAAGGACTCGGTCCCTCTTGTTTCCAGAAGGCTGGCCCTCCAAGTGCGGCTACAAGGCCGTGATGTGTTTAAGAAACCAAGGGTGTTCCGGGCTGGCTGCAGGGCCCGGGTGCTTCGTGGAGCAGTGGTGGGAGACTGGCTGGGTGGGAGGTCACTTAGGCTGTGTTCCTTGTGAGTGGAGACACCAGTGCCAGTGGTGGAGTGGGGTCCCCGTGCTCTGGGAAGGCGGACCCAGCAGGTGTAGGGGTGAGACCCGGGGGGGGCCTTGGGGGGGGGGGGGGGGGCTGTGCACACAGCAGCTTCTCTCTTTCAACAGCCAGTGACTTGTGCTGTGAGGACCGAGGGCCAGGCGGCAGGGCAGAGTGTTGCTGGCGGCCGGGCAGGGGGTGGGTTTGACGGGCGCTGCCTCTCATTCAGAGAACACAGATTCCCCGTGGAGGCTTTGGGCTCTGGCTTGCAGCCTGGGGGCGCTGCCCAGCCGGCTGGGGAGACACGGGTGGGCTCGGGGTGGGATGTGCCAGGGCAGAGGGAGCACTGAGGCCCGGCCGTGCTCCCGGAAGCATCCCGGGAGGGCCTGGACCCTGGAGGCTCAGGTGGTCTGGCCCCTGGCCTCGGGAGGAGGCTCCCACTAAATGCAAAGGTCTGACGGAGGACGGGGCTGGGGGCTGGGGGCTGGGGTGGGGCCCAACCGGACGGGCCCCATCAGACAGGCCGCTCCTTTATCCACTAGCCGTGGGGATGCTGGCCGAGACTCAGCCCTCCCCCTTGCCAGCGTTTTCCATTCGCTCATTTCCTCCTCCCAAAGCCTGCGTTTTTAGGGAGGCCACTGAGGCTCCAAGTAGTCTGCTGGTTGCAGACGGCTGCCTCCTCGCTGTGTCCCCACAGAGGCAAGATCTCCCGTGTCTCTGGTTACAAGGGCGCTAATCCCATCCCGAGGGCTCCCTCCTTAGGCCCTGATCACCTCCCAAAGGCGCCCTCTGAATACCATCACGTAGGGGCGCTGTGCTGGCCCTTGGCATGTCTGGCCTTGCACGTGCCCCGGTGTCTTTCCTCCAGCTCAGCTCGGGCACTGGTTCTAAAGTGGGGCATTTCCCTGAGGCCAGCTCGGCCAGCTTCCCCACCAACTTTCAGCGGGCACCACGGGGGTCTCGCCACCTCCCTGCCTGTACCCGGAGGTGGGAGCAAGGGGAAGGCAGGTTCCTTCCCTTTTTTGGATTCCTGAAAACCTCTCTGGGAGGTGGGGGCGGGGGTCTCAACTCCACCCACCCCTCAAGCTTGGCTTAAGTGGGCAGTGTCCCCCGCCCCCAGTCCCAGGACACCTGTTTTCTCCCCGGCTTCTGCCAGGACCTAGGCTGTTGACATTCCCAAGCCAAGAATGAGGCACTACCTTTCTTTGTGGTTTCTCTTCAGGTGTCATCCCCTCCTTGGGGGCAGATGCCCTTGGTGGGAGGGGGCAGCTGGGGAGGGGGTGCCAGGCCTCACCCCGGAGACGGCCCTGGTTAGGGTGCAGGCACGCCCTCCTGCCTGAGCCTGAACCACCTCCCCCAGGGTCTGGCCTGCTGTCAGCTCAACAAATGGCAGGTCCCATCAGAGAACTTGATGAGTGGGGCCTGCCTGGCACCCAGCGGTTCCGGGACTCGGGGGTCACTGTATTTTCTCCCCGCACGTTCGTACCAGGCAGACGGACACGCCCCAGACCCCGAAGAATTGCCGGCCTGTGACCGTGGTGCTCCCCCCTCACCTTCCTAAGCTGCCTGTTCCCTTAGGCCAGGGGGCTGCGGTCCCGCCACCGGGCTCTGTGAGGCTTCAATAAGACCTCGTGTCAAATGGCCACACGAGCTGTCACGTACAGGCACTCAGAGAGAGAGCACCGGGGTCCCCGGGCGGAGGTCGGGGGCTTGGGCATTCCAGCAGTGGGGAGCTGTCTACACCGCAGCCCTGGGCGGGGGCAGGCGACCGGCCAGGGGGCTGCTACCTTTGCTTCCTCTTGCCCCACACTCTCCTTCTGCTCCACCTCCTTGCTCTCCTCTGGGCATCGTCAGCGAGATCTATAGACGGGCTTCCAGAAGAGCAGTCGCGTCTTCACAAGCAGCAGCGGGGCTCAGAGCCCTAAACTCCCCTAATTCATTAAATCGGCGACCCCCAGGCCTGGGCCTCCAAGGATCCAGGAAATTATTTTCCCTTTAGCTCTTGCCTTTTATGAAATTTAGAATATGGCCCCCCAAAGTTTACATGGGGGAGGGAGGGGGGCGGCGCCCACAGGGCGAACGGTAGTCCGCTACCCTGTGTGGAGCATTTCGTAGACGTCCACTCTCCTCGCGTTCCGACAAGCCCCCGCCAGGAACACGTGAGCGCCTCCATTCTGCAGATGGAGGCGGCACGGCTCGGGGTCTGGGGTGTCTTGCTTGGCCGAGACCAAGGAGGCGGCAGAGCCAGGTTTCCGCGTGGCGGTGCCCGGCCCTGAGCCTCTCCAGGCCGGTGGGAAGAACGAGGGGCAGGAAGGGAAGGAGGATCTGCGGCTCCCCGGTCACAGGCTGCCCCCTGGCCATCGGTGGGATGGGTCTGAGGCTACTCTGGACACGAAGGTCAATGAGACCTCGTTCTCGTGGCGAAGGAGTCGGCATCGAACGGGCCCCCCCTGGGAGGCTGGTGCGAGGGACAGTAAACGTGTGGAGAGAGGAGAGAGGGACTTGATGGGGAGTATGCTTCCTGGAGGAGGCGGCACACACACCAGGCCTGGAGGGATACAGAGGGGTCGTAGTAGCCAGAAAGGTGGAGCGAAGGCCGTCTGGGCCGCGGAGAGCTGGACGTGGACGGGCACAGGGCTGCGAGCCGTGACGGTGCCGGAGGACACGCGGTGTCCCGGGGATATGAGCGCAGCGCCCCGTGAGCGGAAGAAGAGGCAGCGTGCCTAATACAGAAGGCTCCAGTAAGTGGGGCCGGTCAAGATGGTCAAGCCATAATCTGTGCCCTTGTGTATCCGTCGCTGGGTTGGTCAATCCATTTTCGAGGGGACAAAAGAGTCCCTTGTCACGGCACAGCCCGGAGGGGCTATGTGAGAAGCAGGTGGGTGAAATCAGGGAAGACTTCCTACCGGAGGGGACATTTCAGTTGGGTTGTGACATATACATAGAAGTTCGCCAGAGAAAGAGAGAAAGGGCAGGGGTCTTCAGGCAGGGGGCCAGCTGATGTGACTACCTGGAGGACACAGTGATGGGGAAGCGAGATATCACAGTGACCCCGCACACGGGCCCCTGCCCCGCCAGAAACGCCCAAGAGGAGGCAAGGTCTGGGCTGCTGGTCTGGAATCTGACCTGCCTTGAAGGTCCAGCCCTGCTCTTGTTAAACCAGCCGGGACACACCAGCTAGCCAACTCTGCCGCACCACCTCTTGTAGACCCTGCGCGGTCGTGGGACCCAGGAGGACAGGCACCCGGTCTACACGGTGGCGCGGGGGACCCCAGTTCAAGCCCGACCTGAGTTCCTGGGTGACTGAGCCAGGGACCCCGGGGCAGCTCAGCAGTCGGCCGGTGCAAGGTCTGGCAGGACCTCCGTGGAGGAAGAACATCTCTCCTGGAAACTTTGCCGTCCAGCCGCCCTCATTCCCTCCCCCCACTTTTCACCGCAGTTTCTAAAACACATTAATCACAGTCTCCGTTTGGAGATTTAATCTGAGTAGAGAAAACGCAATTGCTTTCCTGCACCTGTATTCCCTAAGAGCAGATTCTGGACTCCTTCGAGGGTCACGGGCAGAGGGGGGAGGGGTGGCTCTGACCGGAGAATGTGCTTTGCGCGGGAGGGGGGGGCGGGGCAGCGCATGACCTGCTTCCTCCCAGTTGCAGCCACATCCGCGGGAGGCTTGTTCCCCTGGATCACGCGGAATAACTGCTGACGCGTCTTTTCTTGCAGACCAGCCACCACCTGGACGTCGAGTCTGAGACGGCAGCAGCTGTAAGAGGTCAGTGCGATTTTCAATTAGCGATATCTGTGTGCTCAGACGCCGGGACCATCTGACAGGTGGGCCAGGGTCAAGTGCAGACTGTGAGGAACCAGCCCCGCCGTCTCCCCCTCCTGCCCTACTTGGCCCTGCCTTCTCGCTCCCCAGTGTAAGGAGAACACGGGACGAGAAACAGTCCACAGAAGTGGCCGGTCTCCTCAGCCCTGTGGTTTCGCTCCTGGAAATTCATCCTAAGGAAATAATTCTCTGTGTGGAAAAACTCCATGGACAGGTGTATTCATGCCCTGGCGTTTCTGATAATGAAAAGCTCTGTGGGGTGGGGGCCCTCCAGCATTGTCGATGAGCCCTGTCGTTTAAAAATTTAGGAGAATGTCATATATGAGATGGAGAATGGAATGCACTGGATGATTACAGGGATAGGGCTATGTAAGCACGTCATCTGTATGAGTAGCAACTTAAGCGGGCGGATAAACTCAGATGCTCACAGCGGTTACGTAGGAAGATGGCAGCGGGTGATTGCTTTTGTTCTGTTTATTATGATTATTTTTAAATTTGTTTTAATGTTTATTTATTTTTGAGAGAGACAGAGTGTGAGCGGGGGAGGGGCAGAGAGAGAGGGAGACACAGAATCCGAAGCAGGCTCCAGGCTCTGAGCTGTCAGCACAGAGCCCTATGCGGGGCTCGAACTCACAGACTGCGAGATCATGGCCTGAGCCGAAGTCGGATGCTTAACAGACTGAGCCACCCAGGTGCCTCTGCTCTGTTTATTCCTAAAAAGGAAACTCAGATGCTACCTGGGCAGATAGGATTTCCCTGGTTAAGTGCAGCATGCTCTCAGCATGGGGGAAGGGATTCGTTTAGCATTCTGTTCACGTCGGATGCTCAGCAGAAACGTGGAGAAAGTGGGGCACCGGCCTGGGTGGCTCAGCCAGCTAAGCCGTGATCATTGGCTCAGGTCATGACCTCCCGGTTCTTGAGTTCAAGCCCTACATCGGGCTCCATGCTGACAGCGTGGAGCCTGCTTGGGGTTCTCCGTGTCCCTTTCTCTCTGCCCCTCCCTAGCTCACTTTCTATCTCTCTCAAAATAAATAAATAAACATTAAAAAAAAAAAAGAAACACAGAGAAAGCACGGATGGCATTGTCCGCAGGTGAGTGGGTTGCTCTTGAGATCTGCTTATCTGGCAATTCTTATTACAGGATCTTGTGCTTACCAGCTGTGTAATCTTGGATGAGTTAATTAGCCTCTCTGAGCCCCAGAGTCTTATCTTTTAAAGGAGGATAATATGACCTTTCTCAGGAGTGTCTTACTGCCTGACCCAAAAAGAGAGATCTTTTCTCGGTCTTTGTCCGGTCAGGATGGGCCTGCCCTCTGTACTGTCGTGTCCTCCTAGCAGTCTGAGTTGGCATCTGTTTTCACAGTTGGAAGGGCATGAATTCCACTTGGCCCTTCATCTGCCACTAATTTGTGCAAAAGTCCTCCCTTCTGTGGGCTCAGCGTCCTCAGAAATGTGCTCAATTGATTGAGTTACTTGTTCCTTAAACATTTCCAGAAGGCTACTGGGTACCAGACCCAGGGGGTGTATCTCAGGGTTTACAAAAATGGGTCAGCTTGCAGAGGTGGTGGTCCCTGTGTTGAACGAGCTGACAGCCAAGGAAAGAAAGGTGATGAGGGCAGGTAGTTTTCTAGGATACCCACAGCCATGACGGGACCATCAGAGGGGTGTGCATAAGGCACTCAAGGGTTTGTGGGCATCCGAGAGGGCCTCTGTCATGGGTACGTGGGGATCTGGGAATGAAAGAGAATGGAAAAGGTTATTCCAAGGCTCAGAGACTTGTGATTTTTAGAGTAGATTTCTGGTTTGAGGCTTGACTGAAAATACTCTTTTCTAGCTCAGACATACCTCCCGAAGCCCAAAACAGACAGTGTCATCATCCAAAGACCTTTGCATTCAGAGTCCTGGCCTGTTCCCGAGGCTGAGTGGCCAGCACAGAACACGGCTAGACCGGATTCACCAAAGGTGAGAGGATGTCAGTCATCTAATTTCTTCGATAAACTTTTGTTTTTTATCAAGACTGTAACACACATAAGGAAAATGGCACAAATTGTAAGTGTACAGATCAATGAATTATCATGGAGTGACACCCCAAAAGCCATCACCAGGTTGAGAACTAAAAAAACGACCAGCACCACAGAAACCCCTTGGTTTCCCTTCCTAGTCTCTATCTATTATCTACCATTTAATTTGTGGTTTTGGTCAAGTCATGTGTTCGGTGTCTGGTTATTTTTCCCCGAGTGCTAGACATCATGTGTCAAAACCTAAAGGTATAATCTGGGGTTCTGCCTCATAGTGTATTGTCTTCATCCAGAGCACGCTTCCTTTTGCTTATGACAGGTGGCTAGGCCAGGCTCAGGCCATTCCTCACATCATAACCTGGTTCAGAGATGGTTTCAGCACTTACGAGTTCTGTTTTCCTTCCCTTTCACTCTCACTCCTTGGGCATAGCCTTTGGCATCCTGACCAGAAGGCTGTAGTGTTTATCAGCATC
Source organism: Herpailurus yagouaroundi (assembly GCF_014898765.1). NCBI lineage: Eukaryota > Metazoa > Chordata > Mammalia > Carnivora > Felidae > Herpailurus > Herpailurus yagouaroundi. The sequence goes on along the minus strand of NW_024412376.1, from coordinate 163,850,282 downwards.
TTTTGCCTGTAGCCCTTGTCAGTCCCATGAGGCTGGGAAAAGCCTTGCTTAGCCTTCTGCATCACAACTGCCACTGTTACCGTAGGCTCTCACCTGGAGGGAAGTATGGCCTCCACGGCCATGCCAATGACTCCCGGCTTCTCTCCTGTTTTCAGCTTTAGTCCCTCAGATCCTGCCCATCTCCGTAGCTCTCAGATGGTTTAAATACAAGGTGTGCTCTGTTCTGTCCAGCTTTTCTAGTATTTACCAGAGGTTCAGTCCAAAATGTCCTAACCACGTGGAGCCACAGCAGCCCCCTCTTTTCTCAGAGAGAACATATTTTACTGATGAGATGTGAAGTCTGACGGGCTTGAGTTCAAATCGCAACTGTAACTCAGCGTGATGTTGGGCAGAGGACTTACTGTGTCTGTGTCTCTGCTTCCTTGTCTGTAACATGGGGATGATACTTCCAACTGCTAGTATGATCACAAAATCAGGTAAACAGGGCTGAATAAGTATGTGAACAAGAGAGATGCTCAGGAGAAGAAGAAAGTCGCCATTACTCAGGAGGAAGCTGATCTTATTCTTAGCATTTCATCTCAGCCTATTGGTGATTTCCTTCCACCTGTCATTTGCGTGGCATCTCTCCTGCCTCCATGATTACATTAATTTTTTTATCTAAAAAATGGAGACAGTATTTACCTCTTAGAATTGTTAGGACAGTTCAATGAAAGCACACACATAACATGCTTGCTCTACTGCTTGGTACACGAGAGGTGGTCAATAAATGACAGCTATTGTTACTGGCCTTCATTTATTTTTAAAATTTCATTTGTTTATTTTCGAGAGAGGGAGAGGGAGAGAGAGAGAGAAAGCAAGTGGGGGGAGGGGCAGAGAGAGAGAATCCCAAGCAGGCTCCACATTGTCAGCACAGAGCTGATGCGGGGCTTGATCTCTCGAACCGTGAGATCATGACCTGAGCCGAAATCAAACGTTGGATGCTTAACCAACTGAGCCACCCAGACGCCCCTAGTGGTGACCTTCTTAAACATTTTTTCCCCGACTGGTGACTTTAATTTTAAATTACTCGTCTACAGGTTTATTACCTAAGAATGAGTACTTTTTTTTGTTTTTTTGTTTTTTTCCCAGCTTTGATCTTTTCCTAGGAAAATTTCCTCTGACTTTTGACCTTTGGCCTGGCTCATCCCAAGCAATAGAAGGCATTTTAGAAAAAGGAAACGGTACCCACAAAGGCGGAGGGGTCAGTGCTCCTCAGGTGTCAGGGGCATTGCAGGCAGTTAAACGTGGCTGTGGCAGGAAGTAAGAAGGTGTAGAGAGGGGTCTTAGAGATCCCAGTGATGATGTTAAAATTTTTTTAATGTTTTGTTTATTCATTTATTCATTTTTGAAGGACACAGAGAGAGAGTGTGTGTGTGTAAGCGGGGGGGGGGGGGGGTA
>NW_024412376.1:163811120-163848745 GCF_014898765.1 Herpailurus yagouaroundi | reverse complement strand
CCCCCTTCCTGAATGCCTGCTCGCCATGTGCAATGCACTGGCTCTTCCAGTCCTCACGAGGGGCTTACAAAATAGGTATCAGAATTTGCCCCCTTTACCTGTGAGAAAAGACGAGGCGCAGAGGAGGTATATAGCCGACCCTGGGTCACGCAGTTCATAGGCAGCAGAGCTGGGGTCCCACCCAGGCAGCCTGGCTCTGGAGCTGGGGCTGCGGCCGCTGCGTGGCCAGACGGTGAGAAGCCTTCACGGGAGGGATGGGAACAGTCTCTCCTGCCCCCTGCACGGCCCAGCCTGGAGTTCAGGGTGAGAAAAACCCCGCGAGGGCGTGCGCTAGGTGGTGCTGGCCAGAAACTTGAGGAAACGGGCAGAGCATAAACTGAATGAATGAATGAATGAATGAACCAGAAGGTGCTCCAAGTTTCCGGATTGTTCTTTAGCTTTCTTCAGAGTCATTGCCACGCGCGTCGAATGCCACCATTAAACACGCTTCCTCCATTGGACGCAGTGACAAATCCGCGGGATGTTGGCCTGACTCTGCAGCGAGATGATGGGATGTCGGTACAGGCATTTTTGTTCCCCTGCTTTGCGAGCACCTGGCCCACAGGGGGCCCTCTCAAGGGCCTGTGGGACACAGAATCAGAGCGAGGGGCTGGTGGGCTCTTTCTCTAGAAGGTCCCGGGGCACCTGGTCCCCCCCTCCCCACCCCACGCAGGCTGCATCCTGCTCCGCTGTGCAGGGCGTCAAGAAGCAGAGAGCCCATTGCCTTGTGGGACAACAGATTGCGAGCCATAGATCCGGGCTGGCTCGAGGGGAAGGGCTTCCTGTGGTGAGAATGAGTTTGTTAAATAACTACACTAGGGGATCAGTGACCTAGCAGCAAAATGAGGTCATTGTTGAAGGGCAGTAGCTAAATTTGTCACATGTCACAATTCTATCATTTTATGGTCGAGCTTAGAGAAAAGAAAAGAGAAAGAAAGCAGGGAGGGCCTGGAAATACACGCAAATATCCCAAGAAGGCTGGTAAACCTTTGGTGATGGAGGCAATGTCTGTCCCTGTGTCACAGACTGGTCATGCCACTGCCCCACTGAAGACCCTTCATCTGTCCTGTGTGTGACAGCCGGCTGTAGGGGTGAACGGTGCAGGCCCAGGGGTTGAGCGACCTGGGCTCAAATCCTGACTCTGCCTCCTGTTAGCTGTGTGGCCATAGGCAAGTCACTTAACCTCTCTGGGCCTCTGTTTCTTCATCTGTACAATGAGGTAATAATCCTAGTTGCCTCTTTGGGTTAAAGACGGAATGAATCAATATGTATACATTGCTTAGCATGATATCCGGCACATCATAGGAGCTCCAGAAATGTTCGCTGCCATAGGCTGAACCGTAGGAGATATCGTACTACCTTCTCGCGACAGAATCTGCGGTTTCACGAGGTTTAAACTATTATCATCCACAAGCGCAGATTCCTTAAGTTGCTGGTTGCACGTTACTCTACGTGCAATGACCTTCAGCTTTTAACAGCGGAATCCTGCTCCTTCTCGAAAGTCTGGCTCAGACACCGCCTCCTCCAGGAGGCCTTCCTGCCCTTCAGTGTACGGTCAGTGCTCCCCTCCCGGGTGCTCCACTGGCGGGTGCGTGGGCCTCTCTTCCGGCACTGATTCGGCAGCGGACCTGCACGTTTTTTTGGCCTGCCTGTGCCGCTGGGGGGGTGGGGAGCACCCTGGGGGAGGGGCCGGTCCAGGCGGGGCACATGGGCCAGTGCCCGATGACCGGCGTTTCCTCTCCTTCCTGGCTGTGCCTTTCTCAGCCATCAGTGGAACTCAGGGCCTCCCGAGGGCATGGGAGAAGTTTGCTCCCTTCTGCCCGTCTGACTGCTGAGGCCCTCTGCCAGAGGTGTGGGACTGACACTGCCCAGCATGGGGATCCTTCCTTCCGTCATTTGCGGGGAAGGTGCTCGATAACTGTGGATGCTGGGCATGGAGGGCTGACATGCGTATGATAGGGGAGGGTGGAGCTCCAGAAAGAGTGGGTAGGGCTTTGAGGGCAGGTGGGCTTGGGTTCAGCAGCTGCATAGATTTAGGTGAGCTATTTAGGGTCTCTGAAATGGCACCTGTTTCCCCATCGGTCATGCGGGCCTGATGACAGCCTGGTGGGAGGGCTCAGTGGAAACAGGTGAACCAGCTCGGTGACAAGAGCCGTGGGCGGTGCCCGGCATGAGGTCGGCAGCCAGTCGACATCGAGTGCCGTTTGATGGGACACTCGCCATCTCTCGTCCCTGCAACCAAGAAACGTCCCCGCTCTATGGGGACACCATCAGTGATTGTCCTGGCAGACACCTGCTGGATGACGTGGTGAGGGCCACCCCCCAGCCCCTGTTCCTCCCCCGCCGCACCGTGAAGGCATCGTGTGCCTCGTTGAGCTGTATAGGAGGACATGAGCGGTGCAGGGGGAGCACTCGTGCCGGGCACACAAAGCCTCCGCAAATGTTCCTTCCTGTTGCCGTCTCTTCCCTGGATAAGTGTGGGATGAGGGGGCTTTTACGAGCTTGGAGAGGCAGAGACCATTTCATTCTGCTCTTGCCTCCAGCTTCCCCCGCCCTCGGGGCCGACGCCTGGTCCCGGAGCGTGTCCGTGTCCGGCTGCAGCCGCCGTGGAGCCCGCGAGCCCTGCGCGACGCCCGCGGGGAGAAGGCGGGCTGTCCTGTCCCGTCCTCCGTGCCGATGACCCCCCGCCACCCTCTGAGCTCCTGAGTCCTGCGAGGATCCTGGCTTTCCACAAAGAGCTCACACAAAGCATTCGCAGCAATGCCCAGGTCCATCGATCACCGCTGGAGTTATAAATTTAATAGAAGCGCTCACGCTCCGGGGCCGTTTCATAGACTCCATAAATATTTGAAGCCGAGCCTTCAGACACGGCTTTAAGGAATTGGTAGCAATCAAAGCCCTCATTCGGTGGCAAGTGGTTTTGCCTCTGGCTCGGGGGTCTGTGCCGCTCGTCGGAGCTTGGGAGAAATACGTGACTGTGCCCGACACATTCCGAGAGCTTTGTCAAGGCAGCAAAGGGAATATTTACGTACCAAAACCTATTGGAAGACTGGTCCGGTGGTTCTCAACTGGGCGTGATTTTTCCCAACCAGGGAAAAAAAATTGGCAACGTCCGGAGACATTTTCTATGGTCCTAACTCGGAAGCCGCTCCCGGCATCTAGAGGGTAGAGGCCGGGGATGCTGTTAAACATCCCATGATGCACAAGGCAGTGTCCTAGAACACAGGTAATCCAGCCCAGATGTCAACAGAGCCAGGGTTGGGAACCCCTGAACTGGTCTATCAGCTCCTAACATTGACAGCCACAGAGACCTGTGTTATTATTTTCCTGCCCTTGGGGCCCCTCCCCGTGTGTGAAAAGAGTTTTGTCTACTAGATGAAATGTTTGATTTAAGTATTTAATTATATATTTTACACGTTAAGGCATTAAAACCCATCGGAACTTTCTAATAAGGCCCATTCGTTCAACCAACATTTGTTGACATCCAGCGAATGCCAGGAAGTATAATGTGAGGGGAGGGAGGTGAGCCAACTCTGGTCCCTGCCTCAGGTTGCTCATGGGGCAATGGGAGACACACGTATGAACCATGCACCATGTAGCTCATTAAAAGTGCTGTGAGTTGTGGTGAGAAGGGAAAGGCCCTTTCTGCCCGGCCTCGGAAAATGGAGGTCATTCAGGAGGGGATGGCTGAGCAGAGCCCCTGGGCCCACTGAGGTGTTCAACACACAGGTGAGGTAGGGAAGGGTGGTGCAGTCAAAGGGAACAGCACGTGCAAAGGCCCTGAGGCATGGAACTGAACTTTGTGCGTGTCATTAAAGACGTGTGCAAAGCAGCCCCTGGCCCAGCCAGCTACGAGGGGTTCCTGCCTCATCCCATCCTGCACCCCTCTCTTTCCCCCTGAGAATAGGACTTATGCCCTGACCTGGGTGTAGGACTCAGGAGTGAAGAAAATGCATCTATCCTGAGGGCAAGCCGCCCAACAAAAGAATCAAGGGGCCTTGCACCACTCATGCCCAGATCCTGTCCCCGGGCTCACCAATCAGAGACACCATCTCTGTCTCTGGAAAGGGACTGGTGAAGGGTTGAGGGAAAGGTCAGAGTTACCTGTCCAGTTCCGTTCCCCCCTGGAATGTCTTGTCACTTCGGGCCAAGGAGGTATCGGGACCAGAGACCTGGGGCTCCCGGGGCAGCAGGCAAACGTGTAGATTGTACTTTAATGCGGTTGAACTTTAAATATTGGGAAGTGCAGGGAGGTCCCATCTACCCTTCCCCTGGCCTCCCGTAACGTTCCCATCTTATACACCTGACCACATGGCAGTGATAGAAACCAACGGATTTATTTTGAGGGAACCCGGGGGAGCCATTGATTCGTAAGAAAAGCGGGGCCATCAGGCCAGCGACAACACCCTGAGCTGCCGCCACCGTGATGAACCCAAGGGGCTGCGTGATGGGTCATCACATCCATCCACCTGTCCTTGCGCTGATTTGCCAACGGACCCACCCATCCATTTGTTCAGTGCGCATTCAGCGCTAACTGCCATGTGAGGCCAGGTCCTGGGAAGCAGGAACAAAGAAGATGTGGTCGGTCCGTATCCCCCAGGACCTCCTGGCAACCGTGCGTCCCCATCAGGTGCTCAAGGAACCCCCGATGTTGGAAAACACTGTTGTAATTACTGCCATTCTGGCCACCAACGCCAGCCACGGAATTGCCATCCGTGTGGCGTCCTATACAGCTGGTCCCTCACGTCGGTGTGGGACCTCTCTTTGGGCCCTTTCTCCACCTTTATTTTGGGACAACGCCGTCAGCTTTGGCACTGGGGCTACAAGGAAGAGGAGGGATGAGCCAGGTGAGGCCGGGCAACAGCCAGCCGAACCTCACTGCTAAGCCGGCCGGATGCTCTGGAGGCCACCCCTGATCTCCAGGACGCTCCCCCCGGGTTCGGGGGCCCTGCTGCCTGTCACGTGAGTGCTCCGCCTCCTGCTTCTCATAGCCTGGGCCTCGGCGGAGAGGCGACTGGGGAAAATCCATTAAAGGAAGCCAAGGCAATCTTTGTAGCATAACACGGTGATTCCGTAATAAATCATCTTCCGAAGCCAGAAACCACTTATTAACCGGCCTGGGGCTGGCACTTCTGTCGCCTCAAGCCGGGTCGTTGCTTGGGGCTGTGACTCCCTGGGGGTGCATTTGCGATGGCGGATGAAGGACTCTGGCATTTTCTTCACCTCCACCGTAGACCCCAGCCCTGGGAAGGGGCCACCCCCTCGCTGGGCCCGATGTGGCCGGCGCCCAGTCTGGTCAGATGCCCCCGGGGTGGAGGCTGCACCAGCTGGGGCGGCAGAGTGGGGTCAGGCAGGAACCCGGCACGCAGAAGCTGGGGTCAGGCCACCCCCCACACCGAGAACCGCACTGTGAGTGACCCGAGGCCTCCGGGGAGCGACCAGATGGACCAGCCCGGCTGCCGCGGCAGAAAACAATTTGTCAGAGGGCTGTCAATAAGCAGCCACGGTGACCTTCTTTGGGACTGCGTGCCCAGGCTCTGCAGAACGGAAGCCCTGAGCCCGAGCGAGGTAATGCACTCCCCACCCACCCCCACCCCTCACTCCTGCAAAAGGGCCCCACCCGGGCTCTTAAGCAAATCAGATGAGAGTGTTGGCCTGGCCCGTGGCCAAGCTGCAGGGAATGTTAAGTGCGTGTCTTTCCCGGCCGCCTGATTCATTGTCCTGCCCTCGGGGAGGCGTTTTCCTCTAGTAGAAGAGGTTCTGCTCAGCAGACACTTCCTGGGGCACCTGCTGGGGCGGGTGAAGGGCAGGGAGCTGGTTCACAGGGGCCTCATTCCAGGTTTCCATCCTTCAGGCCCCTGGCGGGCAGATGTGTGGGCGGACCAAGACCTCCTGGCATGGGCCGGGTGCACCGGGGCGAACGCCGAGCCCGGGGGCACAGAGCCGCTTAAGCAGCGAAGGGTCAGCGAGGACTTCCTGGAGGAAGTGCCAACTGTGACGGGTCCTGGAGATGAGCAGGGGTCAGCCCCGGAGGGAGGCGGCAGCCACGTGTGCAAAGGCCCGGGGTGCAGTCGGGGGGCGGGTAGGAAGCAGGGTGGACGTACTTGTCTTTCTGTAATCCTGGGGTCGAAGTTGTCAGAAGGAAGGTGCTGCCTTTTTCTGCAATCGTGCTGTGATTCTCTCGTTTTATTGAACATATGCATTTGGTAGAAGTAAGACATTTTCATTCTTCAAAATCTGGAAGGCGCAGAAGTATGCACAGGGCCAGCTTCCTCCTTTTCCTCTCCCTTCCCCAGGGGCCAACAGGTCCCAGTTTCTTTTTTTTTTTTTTTTTTAAGTTTATTTATTTTTGAGGTGGGGGGATGATCGGAGGAGGGGCAGAGAGGGAGGGAGAGAGAATCCCAAGCAGGCTGTGAGCTGTCAGCTCAGAGCCCAGCGGGACTTGAACCCACAAACCGTGAGATCATGACCTGAGCCGACACAAAGAGTCGGATGCTTAACCGGCTGAGCCCCCCAGGCGCCCCGAGGTGCCAAGGAGGGATTTCTTACGAATCCCTCTGGAGATGCTGGTATAGGGGTGGCCCGGGGACGTGCCCATCTGTGCCCCGAGGGAGGCGCTCCGTACCGTCCTGCCCCCGGGGCCTTTCCATCGACTCTATCTTGGTGTCTGTGCTGCATCAGAACATACGTTTCGCCTTCGTGTTTCAACAGTGGCGTTGTTTTCCACGTGCGGTTTCTACCCGTCCTCTTTCGACGGACGTCTGCGTCGTTTGTGATCTGTTGCCGTTCAAGCCGGTGCCGTGGTGCAAATGCTCGCACATACGCCTGGCTCGAAGCACAGCCTGCTGCCCGCCCCCCTCCCCACCCCGGGGAGGTCCCACTTGCAAGGCTTGGGGGTCCTGGCTGCCCGCAGCCCTGCCATGTTCTTCCAATTCAGCATCTACCTTCCAGCCCCTACCGTGTGCCCGGCGTGGTTGGAGGTGGTGAGCTAGACAGAGGGGGCCCTCGCCCTCACCGGGGAGCTCCTGAGTGGGGACGTGAGAGTTTGTAAGCAGGTGTTTCCTTCCTGACCCAATGAGGGACCGTCTGGGTTTCCATCCTGCAGACGCTCACAGCCTGGGTGGGACGCGATGTGTGGTGGGAGTGACCTCAGGGCTGGGGAGCTGGGATCTGGACACCGAGGACGGATGACGACAAGGCAGCAGGCAGCTAGAGGCAGCGGGGAGCAGAGAAGGTGGCGTTCGGGCTGAGCCATGAGGGGCGATACGGTCCCCAGAGCAGAGGTGGTGGCCTGGGTGGGGCCGGCAGGAAGGGACCTAGGGTTTCTGAGCCACACTGTGCGCTGGGCTCCGTGCTCGGTGGCTGGCACCCCAGGTCCCAGGGTCGACGCCCGGCAGGGGCCTAGGAAGCCGGAGGTGGCCGGAGGGCCCCAGGCAGATGACCCCACACAGCAGGTGGTGCCGACACCTGCATCCACAGCCCCGGAGGCTGGGTTTCCTCCTGTAAAAAGGAAGTGGCATCACTCTGAACACAGTCTCACCACGCTGGAGCCTTGCCGGGGTCTGATGTCTGTGACACACGCCCCGTCCCTGTGCGCCCCTCTTTCCCTCCCTTTTTCGCTGGCGCTCAGGAGCTCGGCCCACACCCTGCTTCAGCTCACTTCTCTGTGCCTCAGTTTTCTCATCTGTCAAATGGGGATGCCTGCCTCCCAGGGAGGGTCTGAGGGACCAGTGAGTTCACACACCCCGAGCGCTGAGAAAAGGCCCTCGAGCACCGTGGCGAGTACGGACGTCGTCCGATGTGTTGTCTCTGCACCGGATTTTTGAAAACCAGAAAGGATGAGAGTCCTGGGAGGCAGGGCAGGAGAGAGGGCGGCCTGGTGACGCGGCCCAGCCAGTGCTCAGGACCGAAAGCTGATTGGGGGTGGGGGGCAGGGGGCAAAAGAGACCGGAATGCGGTCTCACTGCCGCTTGGGCCCCGCGTGTGATGACGCAGCCGAGCTTTCCGGGGCCGCAGCAGACCGGCTTGTAAATTTAGTCCCGAAAGCGGCCACCCGGTCCCCGCGGGCTGAGGCCTTGCACTGGCCCTCGCCACCCCAGCGCGAAGCGGTGCACCCCCTCCGGGGTCTCTGGGCCTTTCTATTGCTCTGCCTTCCCAAGAGAGCGGAGGGTCTCCTTGCCGGATCCTTCCAGAGACGGCCAGGGGCAGCTGACTTCCATTTCCTGAAAGTCCCTGTTTATTTATCTGGAAGAGTGCTCACTTCTGCTGCTCGAGTGTGTCCTTTTTCTTCCTTTGGACCCTTTTAAAACTAACAAATCTAACATGGGCCGTAGAAGCTCAGAGAGAGAGAGAGAGAGAGAGCTAGTCGACTCGTGCCACAACCCCGGCTCTGCTCCCCGGCAACCGCATGACCTTGAGCAAGCTACTTAACCTCTCTGTGCCTCTGTCTCCTTCCCCAGAAAAGGATGCAAATAACAGAATCCACCTCAGAGAGTGTATTCTGGAAGGACTGGGTAGAGGCTAGGAGCCTGATCCTTAGCTGTTGGTGGTATTGATGGTTTCCTAAAGCACAGCCTGTCAGCACCCCTTCACCTAGAAAGCCAGCAGCCGCTGTCGGGCAGCGCAAGCACTTCACCAACAAAGAACTTACTGTGTGGCGTGTGAAATGAGTTCCCGGGCTCCCCCTTCCCCCTTCGAGCCCGTGGGAGCAGCACCGTGATGGATCAGAGCCGGCTCCAGCCCCGAGTTCTGCTTGCCTGCCAGCCGTGGCCTCTCTGTATGGCCTCGGGCAAGTTTAGTGCCTCCGGGCCTCAGTGTTCTTATCTGTAAAAATGGGGACACTTACACTTACAAAGTCCAGAGTCCCCTCACTGTGTAAGCTATGATGATTTCTGCTGTCATTAAATTCATCACCTGCGCAAGTCAGGGGACAGTGTCAAGCTGCCCGTTGTGGGAGTCAACAGCACACAGCGCCCCTGATCCGTCATCACCCTGGGCACGGCGCCCCTGTGGCTCCAGGCCGGCGCCGTGTCTCTGGACCTTCTCGCTGTCCAGCCTGCGAGGGAAGGGCTTCGTGCCCATTTTGAAGCTGAGAAAACTGAGGCCCAGACTGCTAGAGCCAGGATTTGAGTCCCCGTCTGTAGGGCTCTGAGCCTGAAATCAGCTTTCTTTCCAACCGGGCACGCAGGTCCTCACGTCTATACCCTTGTAACCCACCCCCCCTGCATGCTGCATGTGTTACTGTCTGCTTCTAGGGAGGAGTTAGACCTAAAAAAAAGACATAGATACGAGAAAAAGAATGTGTGTTGCAGAAGCATGAAACCTTAGGGTCAAATCATAGGTGAAGAGGGAGTAGGACAGAATAATTATTCTGGGCCCTGAGGCTGTGGGTAGGTACCCATAGCCATACCCATACCCAACTGAATGGAAAAGTGAGTTCTGAGCTTCCTGGTAGCCGAGGCAAAAAAGGGGAGTGGCATGGGCTGTCCCGCGCTGACTTTCCAATAAAAGGAAACAGGTTTGGAGAACATTTCTTGCAGCTCTGAGCCCCGGAGGGCAGGCCTCCTGAGGGTCTCTAGACTGTGGCCAGGACAAATGGCGACTCGTGTCCCTGGTGACACGCCTCCACAACCTTGGGGAGGGAAGGCGCCTCTAGTTGAAGCCGTGCCCTGCCTCTCCCTTGGCCACGCCAGGCTTTGTGGGGTTCTCACGGCTCCCTGGGCTGAGCAGTGTAAGTTGCCCTTTAGGGATGCGACCCGTGGAGAAGCTTCGGCCGTGTTCCACGTCTACTCTGCTTGTGGGGCACAGAACTCCCTGCCATCTTCCAAAGCCCTTCCCCTCTGCGGCAGTGCCCAGCTCAGGGGGCTCCGTGCTGGATTTCGTGCCAGGAGCTAATCCTCCTCCCGTCCTCCCCGTCCACCACACACACACACACACACACACACACGCACACAGCAATTCTCTCCTCGGCTATAAATCTCAGCTAAGTGCTCTCCTGGGCTCCCGGACCCACTGGGGCTGAGCTTCAGGACCGGCAGCTCTGTCTGCTGGGGCTGGGACGCAGGTGCAAGGCTGGGGGGCGGGGAGAGGGGTGCGTGGAGGGGGAGCTGGGCTCTCACCGCCTCCAGATGCTACTGCTTCCCTCATCCCCATCTCCAGGACGGGGGTGCCCCGGGGTTTGCCTCACGCTGGGCCAGACCCAAGAACTTATCTCTTCCACCAACACACACAAGGGGAAGCCTGCAGAGAGAAGCTGATGGGTTCAGTCCCAGTGGCCTCGAGTCGCCAACCCCCCCCACCCCCGCCGTCGTTAACCATGGTTCGTTATTGGGTACGAGCCGTTAGTGCGGGCCTGCTGTGTTTTTGCTGTCCTGGGTTCCAGGTAGGCAGCGCTGGGTCAGAGAATACCTGCTGGGGGTGGGGGAGGGGGCCCGCTGTCAGGTAGCAGGAACCAGCCAGCCAGCCACCCTCCCCACTCTTCCAGGGCTGCTGTGTCTGGTTGTTCAGGTTGTGTACTGAACAAAGCATCTGGCCGGGGGCAAAAAGAGGTGAAATCCAGCCTTACCCTCTCCTTGCCAAGTGCCTGTCTGAAGAGACCAAGGCCACTGATTCCTCCCTTTACCCCCAAGTAGGCTGAGCCCTGCGTCCTCAGTCCTGTGTCAGGAGCTTAAGGGCCCCTCTGCCCCAGCACCAAGCTGAGGGGAGAGACGGAGCACTGGACCCGGAGCCAAGGGGCCTGGGCCCACTCCCAGGGCTGCTTCCCGATACATGCGTGTGCCCAGGTGAGTCACTTACCTTCTCTGTGCTCATTGGCCGAAGCGTCGCTATTACGGCATCATAAACCAGCCCAAGTTCAGCCTCCTGGAACATCGATTCTCACGCTCTCGGGTCTGCAGGTTGACTCGGCTGCGGCCAGCCAGGCTGGGTTCGGGCTGCGAGCTGGGTTCGGGCCGGCTCCCCCTGCCACCGTGTCCTCCTTGGGATTCTCGGAATCGCTCCTCCGGCCACCTGGGCCTGGTCCTCCGCGGCACAGAGGAGGATGCACAGAGCAGCGAAGCCTCTTGACCCCTCTGCTCAGAACAGTCAAAATGAGTCGCAGGAACAGGTTGAACATCCACATGGTGAGGAAATACGCCCTCCCCCGCCCCCTCCCCCGAGTTACAAGCTCACGCGGCAGGCGGACGAACCGGTCAGAAACCCCAACCCGCCACCCCCTCGCAGCGGGACTTGAGCGCGTCCTGTGCGGTTCAGCGGTCAGGGTGGGAGGTGAGCAGCTGTGCAGAGTGGCCGTCACAGGGGACAGCGGTGACTTTGTGTCCACTGCCTTCCTCCTCTGCCGTTCTTTGAATATCTTTATGTTGACATAAACTGTTTTGAGCAGATCCAAAATTCGCCAGGGACATCCATGTGCCCCAAGCGGAGTGAGGGGTGGAGGGCCCCCTGGTGCACACAGCCCCTCTTGTGGGCCGCAGTGTCCCCGCTGGAGGGCCTGCCCGGCTGTTCCCGCCTCCGACCGGCTCCTTCCTGCCCAGTCTGCCTCCTGGCAACGCTTGGCTTTCCTTCCGGTCTGCCAAACGGATCTGAACCGAGACATCCAGAAGAGGAGAACGGAATCAAGTCCTCAGAGGGGCCAGGCGCCTTTATCTCGTGCACTGGATCTTTTAGGAAGCTGGGAATGTTTTCCCCACGGCCTCCTGGGGTGGCCAGGGCCGGCTGTCCGCCGTCCCAGGTCAGCTGGGGTGGGGTCACCGGGCCGAGCGGCCTGGGAGCAGGGACCCCTGGCCTCGCTGCTTTCTGGACAGATGTCACCACGCCTGTGTGTTTAGTCCTACTCTGTGTCCAACCATCAGAGGTGCCCTGGCTCGTTGCCGGCTTCGCTAGGATTCTGAGGCGTGAGCTCGCCGGCTTCCGGCAGCTTGCTTCAGGAAATCAGCGCCGCAGGGAAAGCCGGAAAGCTTAACTTCCGTTCTCCTTCTGTCTCTCTCCTTCTTGCTCCTCTGTGCATGTGCACGTGGGTGTGCGTGTGTGCATATGTGTGTGCGTGGGTCCTCAGATACTCAGAATACATCCAGGACCCGACCACTTGTTACCAACCCCAACAAGGACCGGCTGTCCTGCGGACATATTCCCAGTGCCTGAAACACTGACTGGCACACGCTGGGGGCTCCGTGTTTGTGGAATGAATGCGTGAGTCGGTTGGCTTCAGCTTCCCACTCCAGTTTTGCCCTGCTTCTTAACCCTCGCCCTCCCCCGTCCATCAGAGCGGTCATACCCTGGGTGCAGGTGGCTCTGCTGTACTGTGACTAGGACAGTCATCTGGTGTGACTGTTTCATGCTATGTGGTGAATGGCTGCTAGTGTCGAGGGACATTTGCATTTTGTGAACATGCTCATCTGAACAGAGAAATTCATTGGCATCATTTCGGAAAACACTGTTTTTACGAGAAAATACAAGTGCTCAGAAAGGAGACAGAGTAACAAAAGGAGCCCCTACGTAGACGTCAGTCAGCTTCAACACTGGTTTGTTCCAGGACAATCTCGTTTCATCTGTACAGCAGCCACTTCTCACATGTATTACTTTCAAGTAAAACTAGACAATTTATCACTGAATTCATAAATATTTTACAATGCCATCATACCTCAAATAAACAATCCCTTGATTTCATTAAACACCCAATCAGTCTTCAAGTTGCCAATTGTCTCATCAGTTAATAGGTAAAATTGTTTTTTTGCAGTTTGTTGGGATCAGGATCTAGATAAGGTCCTTAAACTGTGATTTCCCGGTGTGTCTTTTTTTCTGGTAACATTTAGCATTTTAACCAATAAGTATTCACACTGTCGTACGACCATGTCCGCCATCCGTCTCCAGAACTTTCTCATCTTCCCAAACTGAAGCTCTGTCTCCGTGAAATACTCCCTCCCCCCCACCCCATCGCCTCCCCAGCCCCCGGCACCCGCCATTTGCTTTCTGTCCACGAACCTGACTACTCTGGGGACGTCCCGTAAATGGAATCGCACCGTGTTTGCGCTTTTGTGGCCGTGTCCACAAGGTTCATCCATGTTGTCGCGTGCGGTAGAATGCCCTTCCTCTTCAAGGATGAGTCACGTTCTGCTGGGTGGACATATTGTGTTTGTCCACTCTTCCATCAGTGGGCACTTACGGGATTGTTTTTAAACTCTTCTCATCTTAGTTTTCTTGGAATGTGCTGTTGGCGGAAGCAGGTGGCTTGTCCTTCAGTCTCCCACACAGGCTCTTGCCGGTGGTGTCCCCGCGGTGCTGTGTCCTGTGTGTGTCCTCGAATTGGCCCCTGGACCTGGAGGTCAGGCAGGGTCCAGGCTCAGTTGGGCTTTGCCCCTAGACTCTTACAGGTAGGATCGTGCTCTTCCTTCCGGAGGGCGTGTGTCTGGCTGCCTCTCCTTGCATGCTGTTGGCATCCGCCACTGCCCGGGACCCAGGTTCATGGACCCATTACTGGTTACAAACCGGTAAGTCGTGTCATTCCTTTATGTGTGTGCTGGGACCCTTCTGCGAGGAATTTCCCCTTGCCTGCTGTCTAGCTATTCCGTACATTTGGTTTTTATCTACCTCCAAAGTTTGCAAACTGTAGGAATGCTCGCTCACTCATTAACTCACTCATTCACTCAGTCACTCACTCATTAACTAACTCATTCATTCACTCATTCATTATTAATTCATTCATTACTCGGTCACTCATTCATTAACTCACTCTCTCACAAACTCATTCACTCACTCACTCATTCGTTCATTAACTCACTCATTCAAAACTCATTCATTCACTCATTCACTCAGTCACTCATTCGTTAACTTACTCATTCACTCACTCACCCACACATTCATTCATTCACTCACTCACCCACTCATTCATTCATGAGCTCACCCACTCATTAACTCACTCACCCTCACACTCATTCATTAACTCACTCATTCATCAACTCACTAGCTCACTCACTCTCTCACTCACTAACTCATTCATTAACTTCCTCATTGACGAACGCATTCACTCACACACTCACTTCCCAACTTTTACCGACTGCCTGCTCTGGGTGCTTGCTGAGGGTGGAAAGATGAGGCACTGTCCCTGGGTGATCACACACCCGAAGGAGATAACAGAATAACAGGCGACCAGGATAACAGAAGCGTTAAGGTCCCATGGGTGCGCAGGGCTGGGGAGGCTGGAAGAAGCGCTTTAGTGGCAAATCTGACCCCTGTCATCTTGGGCCAGGATTAGCGGATGGTGACGGTCAGCTGGCTGACGTGGGTTCCTGCTGGCCTGGCTGACAGCTCACACTTTGACACTTTCGAAGTTTGAGTTTTTAAAGCTGGAATGCACACAAATCACCCTGACATCAGCTCCCAGAGGGACAGATCAGCTGGCATTCCTCAGGGAGGTTCCCATCCCCTGGAATCAGAGGAGCCTTGGGTTAGAGCCTGGACACAGCTGCATGCAGGGGCCTCAGTGGGAGACCAGGACCTCAGAGGACACACAGGAGGAACCTGCTTCGCACAGGAGTCAGCAGCTGTCAGACGAGGGAGGCCCAGGGCTGGGGTGTGGGGGGCCTGGCTCCCACAGGCTGTCAGACGAGGGAGGCCCAGGGCTGGGGTGTGGGGGGCCTGGCCTCCACAGGCTGTCAGACGAGGGAGGCCCAGGGCTGGGGTGTGTGGGGCCTGGCCTCCACAGACCCCGCTGCTCCTGCCGACCTGTAGTCATGTGGCTCCTTAGGTCTTTTCCTACAGGCAACTTCTTATTCCGTCCGTCTGTCTCCCCTGGCTGCACTTACCTACTCCAGGGAGCAGGGAGGTGATGGACATTGAGTTCCTCCCCCATGTCTGCACCCCGAAAGAGGGCTTGACCACAGAACTCTCCAGCTGGTAGCCTTTGGGTCAACAGGAAACGAAGGCCAAGTCTTGGAGGCTACATAGTTCAGCTCCTTTGTCTCACACCCCAGAAGGAAAGAGGCAACATCCCCAAGTGGGTGATTGAAGAGTGAGTGAGTGCATTTGCTGTTGGGGGGAGGGGGCGGGGTGAGGAGAGCAAGAGCAGGAAGTCATTACCACCCAAGGGCTGCAGATGAGGACAAGGCGCTGCTACCCCAGAAGATGGAGAGAGCTACCCTGCCATTGCCCAAGCTTTTGATGGGACAGAGAGTAAATTCCGGAACCTTCTGTCTTCCCTCTCTCCAGACGCCTGCCTGCATCTCTCATGGGCAAGGAGCCAGAGAGCAAGGGAAGCGTTATTCTTGAGGTCAACCTCCTGGGGTCATCCTTAAGGGTGGGTCTCTTGGGTTCATCCTTCGGGGTCGGCCTCCTGGAGCCCAGAGACTGGGCCAGGAAAGCAGAATAAACACAGCAGGAGGTTCAGCTGACCAAGGTTAATCAGCGCCTATGTGCATAGTAGATACTGAACAAAAATTTGAATTTCCCACCATGATTGCTAGGAGCCACTGAGATGCAGAAAGAGAGGCTGATACGGAGTCAGGAGGCCCGGGCGGGTCCGAGCTGCGGGCCTCCTTGGGTGGGCAGATTCAGAACATTCTGGAGCTTGCTTTGCTTGTCAGGCTACTCGTGTGAGTCACTGAATATACAGATGCTCAGTACTCGCGGCCAAGAAGCACATCTGTGAACCCACGCAGGGTTGTCCCTTCCCCAGAGCTCTGTCTGAGGCGGATCGAACCGTAGGGAAGAGAACGTAGAGGAAGGTAACGTGAGTCTTCGGGTTTGGCCTCAGCTGGGACCTGGGCACCAGCAGCCGGCTCGGCCCCTCGGGAATCCAGGGGACAAGCTGAATCACAAATGACACCGGAAGGAAGATTAGGATGTCCTGCCTTTTCCAGGCTGTCTAAACAGAGTGTTGCTTACTAAGGGGACTCTCCACTCTCTGCTTTGGCTCCCTTACGCAGTGGGGGCTGGGGGCTCCAATGACCCCGGGAGATCCTCCTGTTCACCAGAAAGGCTTCGACATTCTCAGCCCAGAGCACCTCGTCATATACACTCAAGTGATGGAGTCTTTTATCGAGATTTGCTTTATAAATCTGAGAACAGGCTGTGGGGCCACTTGGGCCTGGGTGGGAACTCCAGCCACACCATTTACCAGCCGTGGGGCCCTGGGCAGGTGTCTTACTAGGTTTTCAGAAGGAGTCGGTGAATTAAGGCAGAGCAGCCCTTCCCAGACGCGACCCCCCAGGCACTCGACTTCCAGCCTCAGTTTCCCGCTGCACAGATGAGCCTGGTCCCTGCTGCTTGTCCCTGATCTGTCTCCCCGCCAGGCCGTGTGCTCTTCAAGAGTGTGGGCCCACCCTGCTCATCATCCTCCACCCCTGCAAGCCCTAGGAGGGTGGAGACACTTCCTCCACTGGGGGCTGGGGGCTTCCAGAAGATTCTCCTGGGTATTAACCAGGCTGTGGCCTTTGCTCACCCGTCAGGGGAGGGGAGGATGTGCCGAGCGGCTCTGGGTCATAACTTGTGCCTCCATGTCGACCCCATCTGTCATTCCCATTCGTTCACTCCCTCATTCACTCCCCAAACACTTCCCTAGTGCCTGAGGGAGATATAGCCAATAGCCATAGAAACAGGCCAGGGTTATGGGGGCAACAAAGGGGAACCCTGGACAAGATAAGAACCCAGCCTCTTACAGGCTGTCCACTGTGATTGTCCAGGGAACAGATGAGGGATCTGGACACCAGTGGCATTGGTGACTGCAGCACAGGTCTTCTGACTTCCTGTCCAGAGCTGTGTCTCATCGGCTAGGGACACAGCGTGTCGGAGGTTTCTGTGGGAGGGGTATGGGAGCTCGGGGATTGCCTGAGCCACCTCCCGAAGACTCATGTCTGCCCAAGACCACACGGCACGGGTGAGAGGTGGAGGCCTACTTTACCCTGACTCCTCACAAGGGATCTGGAAAGGGCACCACATACCTCCACACTATCCCAGTTCCACCTGCTGGTGCTTGGATACCAAGCCCAAAGGTGCATCCCCAGTAAAATTCAAAAACTAAAAGGGAGGACCCCAAAAATGAGACCCCCCCTGGGGAAACTTAGAACCTATCCGCAGAGTGGATGTAAAGAAACAAAATCATTAAAATATTGCCAGGTTCTGTTGTGTTCAGAACGGTTTTAGGGAGGGTGTGGCCACTTTAAGGAGGAGCCTACCGTGGGGGCGGGGGGAGAGGGGATCCAGATGTCCCAGAAAAAGCTGCTGCTGTGGGAAAGAGGCCGAGCATCCCTGAGCATCTCTTGTGGCTCAGGCTGGGAGCCTTCCTGGTTGCCCAAAAAAAACCAGAATAACATCGTAGCCTTTGAAATAAGCCCAGTGCCTAACTAAGCCTGGCAGAGCAGATACTCCAAGACATAATTTAAGTCACATTTTTCCTGCTTATAAGAGTTAATATATGCTTTCTTGGGTAAACTTAGAAAATACAAAAAACTAAACAAAAGTGCATGGAATCCCATCATTAAGAGGGGTCAGCTTTCAGCGCTTGGACATTTTCCCTTAATCGGCCAGACTTTTTACAACTTGCGATCGCACTGTGTATAACGACGTGTAGCAGCATTTCCCGGTCAACAATGTGTTATTGTCGTGTGATTTCACAGGGGCAGGAGACCTGCTGCTTAAGGTAATGGAGTCTGGAGCGTTTACTAGCCGTGGTCAAGTTGACTGAATTCCCCGGGACCTTCATTCCCTCGAATGCAATATAAATAAGCATAGTGTGTATCTCGCCTGCTCATTGGAGCAAAGAACTAAATATGTAACGTGCTTAGAACAGAGCCTGACACACAGCAAGTTCTAAGTACTTGATAGTGTTACTATTCTTAGTGAGATTATTTAAGACACACCAGCTACTTACTTTATTCATTCATGCAATAACCATTGCCTCACACCTGCTGTGTGCCCAGTACTCTTCCTAAAAATTAAGGATACCTATGTCTACAACACAGTAGACAAGACCTCTACCCTTAAGGGTCTAAACACGTGCCCAACACAGGCAACCACTCTGAGCACATTCTCTGTGTGACCGCACGAGTGCTGAACATTTTCCAAAGCCTTCTCACACATGGTGCCATATTTCTTTCTGTCCTTTTTTCTTCCAAGTCTTTATTTAAATTTCAGTTGGTGTAATATTAGTTTCCGGTGTAGAATTTAGTGATTCGGCAGTTCTGTACATCACCCAGTGCTCATCACAATAAGTGCCCTCCTGAACTCCCATCTATTTCGCCCATCCCCCGTTAACCTATCCACCACCCCCCTCTGGTGACCACCGGTTTGTTCTCTATAGTTAAGAGTCTGTTTCTTGCTTTCTTTCTCCTTTCCCCCCTATGTTTGTTTGTTTTGTTTCTTAAATTTCACATGAGTGAAATCATATGGTATTTGTCTTTCTCTGATTGACTTACTTTGCTTAGCGTAATACGTTCTAGCTCCATCCATGTCATTGCAAATGGCAAGATTCCATTCTTTTTTTTTTTTTTGGTAGAGTAATAGTCCATTGTATATATACACCACCTCTTCCTTATCCATTCATCCATCAATGGACATTTGGCCTCCTTGCATACTTTGGCTATTGTTGATAGCACTGCTATAAACATCGGGGTGCATGCGCCCCTTCAAATCGGTATTTTTGTACCCTTTGGGTAGATAGCTAGTAGTGCAATTGCTGGGTGGTAAGGTAGTTCTATTTTTAACTTTGTGAGGAGCTTCTACACTGTCCTCCAGAGTGGCCGTGCCAGTTTGCATTCCCACCAACAGTGCAAGAGGGTTCCCCTTTCTCCACCTCCTTGCCAGCATCTGTTGTTTCTTGTGTCGTTGATTGTAGCCATTCTGACAGGTGTGAGGTGATGTCTCGTTGTAGTTTTGGTTTTTATTTCCCTGATGATGAGTGATGTTGAGCATCTTTTCAGGTGTCTGTTGGCCATCTGGATGTCTTCTTTGGAAAAGTGTCTGTTCATGTCTTCTGCCCATTTCTTCACTGGATTATTTGTTTTTTGGGTGTTGAGTTTGATAAGTGTTTTATAGATTTTGGATACTGACCCTTTATCAGAAATGTCATTTGCAAATATCTTCTCCCATTCCGTCGGTCGCCTTTTAGTTTTGTTGATCATGTTGCCTCAATCTCTATAATGATGCCAAGAAATTAGTATTGTCTCCCATTTCACAGGTGTTGACACTGAGACTTGGAGCAGGCACGTCATTTGCCATGTCATGTTGTGATTGGCCCAGTCTGACGCCCAAACCTCTGCTCTCAGACCACCCTGCTGCCCATCTTAGCTCTGAGAAAACCAGATTGGCACTCGAGAAGCTACTATTGATTTGTCCGGCATTGATTGCTACTGCTTCCTGGGGCAGTGTGTGCAGGGTGGTGGGGGATGGGGCTTTTCATCCCATGTGTCACCCCGTGATTTCAAGCCAGCTGCCACCTCTGCCTTCAGTTTTCTTAGGCAGCTGGGACTGGGATTCCCCCTTAAAGCCAGCCCTTTCCCCAGGGCCCGACAGACGCCAAGCGCTCCATAAATGTGCGTACAGTTGAGCTGAAAGCCACTCCATAAACATAAGCCTTGGCAAGCAAAAGGTCCTTGGGACTGAAGACCTAAGGACAAAGAAAGGAAATGGGGCCTTTAGTTTGGAGAAGAATCAGGACATCCATACCCAAGGAGCTGTGGGGAAAGGGGGGGGTCCAATGGTCAATTAGGGAAAGCTTAAGTCTGGGGTCAGGCCAACCTGGGTTCTATCCCTGAGTGACCTTGGGCGAGTGGCCTTATTTTCCTTGGCCCCATCTGCTGTCTACCCCCATAAGGCTGCAGCAAGGAGGAAAAGGCTGCATGTGCAGGGCCTGCGTTTAGACCTTTCAGAACAGAGCTCTTTGTCTGCTTTGTCCTAGGAATTAATGTTTTTAATATAAAAACGTGTGAGGAGATGTTATTGCATAACCCAACACTCATTCTGTCTGAGTCCCAGGGGGAAGTTACAGGGAGGTGTGGTGAGGAGGTGGGGAGCAGGAGGGAAGGATGGCCCGGGGAGAGAGAAGCGCGTGAGCTGAGGTGAGGTGCCAGACCTGGAGCCAGTGCACCTGCAGTTCAGCCCCCTGCTCCACCCCTGCTGGCTGTGCAGGTTTAGGCAAAGTGCCTCATCTCAGGTCCTCAGTCCCCTCATTAACAATAATCGTCCTTAACTCATAGGGTTGTTTAAGAATTATTTAGAGCCTGGCACAAAGGAAGCATCTAGTTAATATAAATCATCATCATCATCATCATCATCATCACGGTCTATTAATTGGCAGAGAGAAAGCATTTTAATTAGATATTATTGGGTAACAAACCACCCCAGAGCTTAGTGGTTTAAAGCCACCACGATTTTATGTATTTGCTCATCTGGGTTAGCAGGTTGGATGGGCTCTACAGGGTGGTTTTTTGCTGGTCTTACCTAGGTCATTCCCGTGGCCGTGATAATCAGGTGGCTCGACTGGGAATGGGTCATCAGATGGCCTCACGTCTGGGGGTTGGTGCCAGCCAGTAGATGGCTGGTCTGTTCTGAGGATGCTTAGTTCTGCTTCATGTGGGCTCTCATTCTGCATCTGCTGGTCTAGAGCCAGTGTTCCAAGAGAGCAGGACCTTGAAGGCCCCTGTGGCCCACAATGTCACTTCTGCTCCCTTTATACTGATCCTGGTCTGTTACCAGGGCAGCCCAGGCAGGAGGGAGCCAGACTCTCCTGGTAGGTGGTGCAGGGGAGTCGTTTTGCAAATGCACATGCACCCAGAGATGGGAGGGATTCTCACAACCAGCTTTGAAAACAGCCCTTTACAGAGGGAGCTAACATTTTTGAGGCCCTGCTGACCTCCCAGGCACATTGACTTTCATAGCCTTTGGTCACACAGCAAAATTATCTCCGTGGTGATGTGAGGACTTCACTGTACTAGGAATATTCAAGCCAGGTCTGCAGTACTGTTAAAATAATGGAGATGGTGGGATCTAGGCTGCAGACTAGGGGCTGGGAGAAGGGCACCAGGGTTCTTTCTGTTAGCAAGAGTTGCAGGGTTGGAAGAAAATTCACAATAGCAAAGTGAATTGTGGGTGAGAGGTAGGATTTCTGTTGAGTGGTGGGATTGCAGAGTCATGTTGGTTTTGCTGACAAGAAGTGAATATCAGCAAAGATGTGTGGTTCTCCCCAGGCATTAAGGAAGGGAGAGGCACATGATTTTTGAAGGGCCTTAACTGACAAGGGAGAATGGAATCATCTAGTCAGTCAGTCTCAGAGGAGCTCTTGGTGAGGCCACTTTAATGTCCTGACCACATAAAGCAAGGTGGGTGTGGACACAATACTTCTTCATCCACATGCTTGTTGCTTTTGCCTCTGGACTTTTGAAGCCAGTGAGTTTTTGGCTAGAGAGTGAGATGAATTCTGGGCAGGGTGGAGTTTGTTGGCGGAGACAACCACTCTTGCCAAGAACGATGAGAAAGTCTATGTTGTACAAAATATAAAAATCACCCATTCAAATCCTCAGGGAGCAGCTGAAGTGGTGAGAGACAGAGGAGCCTGGTTCTGGGGAGGGGACAAGCTTGGAGAGCCAACTGGCTTTTTCTTTGGGGTCTTTTGTGACCTTGGGACAAGGCTTTGAGTCCAGACCTGGTGCAGTAGATGACCCTGCAGGAGACAGAGAGATGCTCTCTACTGGGGCCAAAGTGACAGAATTAGAGACTGGGGAGTTGGGGGGGCACTTCAAACACCTGATTGGTTTCCTCCTCCAGACGTTTGCTAGATTCTAAAGCTTGCAGAGCGGGGCGTAGATAAACCAACAAGAAAATCTCTGAACAGCAAAACAGAGTTTTTCTAGTCTAGATGCTGAGAAGCAGAGGATCAGTGTATAGGCTCTACCATGGACAGGACCCAATGAGCTAGCTGGGCCCTCATCTGGCTGCTCTAGGTGTTTGAGTTCAGGGTCCCTTGCAGCCACAGAGGTGCTTCCAGCAGGAGAATGGCTGTATACTTTAGGAAGACCGTTCTGGACCCAGTGCAGAGAAGGGATGGGAGGGTACAGGAGAAGGAGGTGCTGGTTGTGGACAATGACTGAGGGGCTGCATGATGATTGATTTACTCCATTTCTTTCATAAATCAAAGGAGCAGATAAACACGAGCGGACAGAGGAAGGCACACCACTTGATGAATGGACCATCTGTCTCCGCAGCAAACTTGGGAAGACGAGGGTGAAGCCAAGGCAGAAAAAAGAGGCATCATTTGTCTTAAGTGATAAGAAAGAAAAGAAAACTGGCGTGGCATTACGAAAGGGGGTTGACAGGTTTTTACAATGCGGGGGAAGGATTCGTTTTGATCCGTGTGATATTAAGCAGAATTGAAACTAGGGGAGGATCCAAATTAGGTTGAAAAGCCAATAAAGCAGTTCTCTGAGACATGCGGGTGAATCAGCTCAACTCATTCATTTGGGGAAACCAAGGCTGGGGCAGGAAAATGGCACCATCTTGCTCAAGGGACCCAGTAAACTGATTACAACCCCCATGTCTTTCTTGTTTGTGTGGACTTGCTCTATTTTCCAAGATGATGATCAGTTCTTGCAAATGTCCCATGTACGGTTGAAAATAGTACATACTTAGTTATTACTGGCTTCAGACTTCTATAGGTGCATCATTATATCAGTCTTATTAATTATGTTCTTCAAATTTTATTTGGCCAGACTGGCATTTTAGTATGCTAAATCTGTCAAGTTCTGAAGATGTGTTTAATCATCCAACGATGGCAGGAGATTTAGCAATTTCTCTTTCTAATTTTCTTAATTTTGTTTTGTGTATTTCGAGGCTATATTATTCAGTACTTGTGAGTCTAGTATTTTTCTATTATGCTATGAATTTTTATTTTACAAAGAGGTAGTGACCTTCTTTCTGCTTTTGAGTCTATTTTGTTTAATGTTAATATAGTGATATTGAGTTTATTTGGTTAGTGTTTGCTTGGTACAGCTTTTCCTATTCTATTAAATTCAATCTTTCTCTGCCCTTACAATTTAGGTATGTCTCTGGTAACAGCCTGAGGCTGCATTTTGGAAATCCAACAGGACGATCCTTGTCTTTTTAATGGAGAGTTTAGTCCATTTATAATTATTATGATAACTGATATATGTGTTTATTTCCGTCATCTTATTTTGTGCTTCCTATCTACCCTGGTTTTGCTCTGCTCTTTGTTTTTCTCATTTCCGGCTCTCTATAAAACGGATTAAGTTTTCTTTATTCACCCTAGGCACATTTCCATTCTTTTAGTGGCAACTCTTTAAAGTTTCAATGAACATTCTCGGCTTAATATCTCTACCTGCTTCCTATACACAAGAGCCTAAATGGCTTTAATTCTGATAACTCCTTTTTTGTCTTTCATATTGCCCAGAAGCATATTTCCACACTACTTTTATACTTCTCAAATTAGTCAGTATTTTATATAGTCAGTACTTGTTTTAATTACCAATTTGTTTGCTTACCATTCCTTCTTATATTTGGCGGGGGGAGGAGGTTAATTTAGTTCTCCCTGGAACACATTCTTTACTAACATTTTATCAATGAGACATTTAACCTGTAAGCTTCTTACATGCTTTCTCTATGCCTGAGAATGTGTTTATTTTATTTTCATCATTGAGTGATCATTAGCTAGATATAGAATTCTAGATCCCCAGTTACTTCTTCTCGGTAATGTGACAGTGTTATTCTGTTGTCTTCTGGTTTCTATCAAGATACTTGCTATTGGTGTAATTGCCATAGATTTTTAGGTAATCTTTCTTTCTGGTTGCTTTTAGGATCTTCTCTTTGTCTTTGGGATTCTAGACTTCTGCTACAAGACATGCTTATTTTTATTTATCCTGCTTGGAACTTGTGATTCTTGAATCTTAGGATTTATATCTTTCAGCATTTCTGGAAAATCTGTTATTATATATTTGAATATTACTTTTCCTCCCTCCTTTCTTTCCTTTTGGAACTCATATAACATTGTTGGGGTGCCCCATTTTTTATTCAATGGCTCATGATCACGTTCATGTTTTCTAATCTCTCCAAGTAACATTCTGTGTAATTTCCTCAGATCAATCTTCAAGTTTGCTATTTTTTTTTAATGTGAAGACCCTGTAACTAGACTGTTGGAGTTCAGATTTAGGCAATGAGCCCTTTCTGTGCCTCAGTTTTAGCATCTTTACAGTGAAAGTTACCGTAATACCTAGCCATTTAAAATTATTTTGAGATTAAATGAGTCTATATATACATATATATATATATATACATATATATATATATATATATATCTTAGAGCATAACCTGATCCCTAGTAAGTGCTGTATATAAGTTAGTCCTTCTTTTACTTATTTTAAGAATCTGCTTTATACTCTTTATCTAATAGTTCTGTTATTTGGTGTTCTTGGGGAACTTAACCCTACTGATTATATGTCTTCACTCATGAAATACTATTCTCTTGAGTGTTCTGTAGTCTTGGTCCCTGGGGCTTTATCTGTAGGAGTCCTATGTGTCTCAGCTTTGGCTGCAAAGGTATTACAGGCTCAGAGATATCAGCGATATCATGCCCAGGAGAATCAAGAGTGTCCCTGGTCTGGGATGTCAGGAGTATTAGGAGTATCATTAGCCAGGGGTTTCACTGGCACCTTTTTCTGTTCATTCACCAACTGAAGGTTTGTGGGCCATTAGGATGATATAAGTTCAGCCCCAAATTCCCATAGGACATAGGCCTGTATTCATGTATTCTCAAGGGAGATGTTTTTCACCCCACCTAGAGCTCAGGCTAAGACGGCCTCCTTGTGATCTCTTATGCTAAACTGGGGTGTTCCCACCCTACCTCTTCTGCTGAGGGAATGGCCCTTCCAGGTTGCTGGCTTTATGTGGTGGTCTCAGTTCCAGGGCCCTGACTCTCTCTGCATCCCATTCCCCTCATGCACAGAGACCAGCATGGCCTTCCACTGTGTCTCACGCACATTTCCTTTACTGACTTGTGAGTTCAACCCTTCATGTAGAAGACACGTTAAGTGCTTTATCCAGCAATGCGAAAGCTATCCTGTCCGCCATATTGCAGGAGGTTGAATCCTTTCTTGGTCTTCCTTACAACCCCACATCTTGCCTGGAGCCCAGCTCAGGGTTGGTCTCAGGAAATGTCTGTTGAAGGACAGACTGGATGGCAGAACATGTAAGAGCTCAGGCCTCCAGTTCAGAGCCTTGACTGTCACTCAGAACCACACCTCTACCTTGTCAGGAGTCCTGTCCTAAGTACAGGAGACTATGCCTGGAAGGAGGACAAGAGGAATTTATTTATGTTTTAAATGTTTATTTATTTATTTATTTATTTTGGGCGAGAGAGAAAGAGACAGAGAGCAGGGGAGGGGCAGAGGGAGAGAAAGAAACAGAGAATCCCAAGCAGGCTCCACACTGTCAGCATTGAGCCCAACACGGTGCTGGGACTCATGACCTGAGCCAAAATCAAGAGTCAGATGCTTAACCACTTAATGGACTGAGCCACCCAGGCGCCCCAGGACAAGAGGAATTTAGTTGGAGACTGTGATATTCCCTCCAGAGGTCAGCTAACAGTGTTTCTTATATGCTTCCTATGCGCCTGATGCTGTCTGGGCCCCGAGGACAGTGGTCATTAAGGCAGACCCAGACCTAGCCCTTCTGGAGCTGACAGGGTCGTGAGTGGGGCAACGCTTCCCAAAGGTCAAGGCATGTAGGACACCTGGAGATCCCATCGATGGGCAGATAGGGCAGGAGGTTCCGGTCTGTGATTCCGTCTTTCCAGTGATCCCACACCAGTTCCGAGAAAATGCCAGAGCTGCAACCCAGTCAGGGCCAGCAGGGCGGAGAAGAGGCGAGCACAGGCTTTGGCCTTGAGCAACTGGGGGGCCAGTCCTGCCGGGTGTCCACCCCGCCTGGGGCCTCCGTCAGTCTCTCACCCCCGAGCCTTCGTTCCTCGTAGGATGCTTTCCTCATTGAGCCACTGTGAGGAAACCATGAGACAGGCTTCAGTAACCGTGACATGCTTCTTAGAGCTTCTTGGGTGCCAACCACCCTTCCCAGCATTTACAGCTACTAACTCAGGGCCCTCCCAGCAGCCATATGTGCACACGATTGCCAACCCTGTCCACAGGTGAGAAAACAGGCACAAAGCTGTTACAGAGTTGGCTGGGGATCACCCCACAAGAAAGTAGGAGCTGGGATTTGAACCCAGGCGGTTTACATCCAGATCCGTGCTGCTAAGCCAACATGGTGCTGCCTCCCAGGCTGTGGGAAGACACTTCGCATGGTCTCTAGCCCGTAAAAGGGAGTACACGGTATTGGGTATTATTTACAAGTAAATCCTGTTCCCAGAGCTCAGATCATGGCCCAGGAGACCCAGATACATGTATGGAAGGAAGCGCCACTCAGATCAGCCTTAGAGGGCCCCGTGGGCCTGGGGAGGCAGGGCCATGGGGGTGGGGGCAGGCAATGTTAAAGCGGAGGGGTCAGTGTGACTGGGAGAATAGAGGGGCAGGACACCGAGAAAGGACAGATGGGGCCAGATAAAGGCGGCCCAAGGAGTGCAGAGTCCCTCCTGCAGGGACTGAGGAGCTCTTGCGTAGAGGCGGCGATCGATTTTTTTAAAAAGCTCAATGCTGTGTTGAGTTCTCCCATCAAAGGAAACGTGTAGGGAAATTCGTATCGGTGACACTTGAGCAGAGAGATAGTGGAGGCAGGTGGCACAGAAAGGACCCACATTTGACGATGATGATGCCTGAGGTTCACGGATGTTACGAACGGGAGTGGACACTTTTGGGTGCAGGCTGGGAGCCCGCATTGCTCTGAGCACTCATGGCCACGTGGTCATTTCATCCTCATAGCTCTCTAGTGGCACCTCGCTGTGATTACCCCTTTCTACAGGCGGGGAAACTGAGGCACAGAGGGGGCAAGAATACTGCTCAAGGGCTTGGGGGGGGGGCTTGGTTCTGGAGTACATTCTCAACCTCTACACCAGGTGCCTCTCCAGTTTTAGAGGGAAAAGCAGGGGGGGTGGCTCGGTCCTGGGGTCATCCCTCCCCTTCCTCCTCTCCCCCATTCCCTCCTCTCATCCTCCTCCTTTTGTCCCCTCACTTCTCCAGCCCTCTCCACTGTAGGCTTGTCACCAGGATCCCGGCATTTGGCTGCTTTCTGGGCTAAGGGGGGCTTTCACCCACCCCTGGCTCACTTCCACGCCTCCCAGGGCTGCCTGAGAGCCACCCTTGAGAATGGCATCCTCCGTGGGTCCAGGCCAGGGAGGACACCGTTGCTGCCCTAGCCCATTTCCCATGAGCACCTGAGCCCTGCAGGGAAGAGCGGGTTTGGACAGGACAGAAACGGCTCTGCCTGAGACAGCCCCACCCCCTACCCCCTTCATTCTTGCACCAGACACTGAGCGAGTCTGGGCTGGCCGAGTGCTCCAGTTGGGCACACGGGGATGAGCGAGACGGTGCCAGCCCTCTGGGACTCCAGCCCCATAAGCAAGTCACTGGAGTGCAGCCTGATGTGACGGATGCGTGTTGGGACTTCTCCCCTCCCCCCCCCCCACTCCTTCCCGCACACAGAGAATGTGGGGGTGGGGTGGGGGTACCAGGCAGGCTGCCACTCAAGGAGGCTGGAGAAGCAGAAAAAGGCCCCATCACACCAAGTGCTGTGAGCGGTGCCCTGGGAATTTGGATCTTCTCCCAGAATCAGTAGGGAGCCATCCGGAGATTTTAAGCCGGGCAGTAACAGTGTGTATTTTTATTCTCTGAGGCATGTTTTTAAAAGTGTTTTCATGCGCATCGTTGCATATCCACCACCCTGTGGGAGAGGAAGGCGGGTCAAACCATGCCCATGTTACAGATGGGAAAACTGAGCTGCAGAAGGGGCAAGGGACTTGCCGGGTCGCTCGCAATCCAATACGGCAGAACCAGTCTTTGGTGTTCCCCGTGGGGCTTCTCCCCTCTGGGCTCCCGATCCCTTGTTTTGAGGGTAGCCCTTCTAAAAGGAAATTCAGGGGGTGCCTGGGTGGCTCATTCAGTTGAGCGCCTGACTTCGGCTCAGGTCACGATCTCACGGCTCGTGAGTTCCAGCCCCGCGCGGGGCTCTGTGCTGACAGCTCCGAGCCCGGAGCCTGCTTCAGATTCTGTGTCTCCCTCTCTCTCTGCCCCTCCCCTACTTGCGCTCTGTCTATGTCTCTCAAAAAGAAACAAACATTGAAAAACAAATTTTAAAGGAAACTTCGTTGCAAAAGCTGTAGGGCAGAGATCATGAGTATAATGTGCAACAATAATGTCTGTGTCGTTCATGGAGTGCCTGCTGTAGGCCAGGAGCTGTGCTCGGTGTTGTAACCGCATCAGGCATAACAATCTGTGAACTGGTGATGCTCTCACAACGCAACGAAGGAAACTGAGGTTCCAAAGAGCGAAGCCGCCCTCTCTTTGGTGGCGGATCTGCCTCTTACGTGCCCCTCTTGGATGGCTGAGTTCTCAAAAGGAGCCCAGCCTAGCTGTTCAAGTGCGCGCTCCATAAACAGACCAAGGAACGAAGGCGCTAGCATGCAAATCACATACTCTTCTGCTTTTGTGAGGCATTCAGCCAAGAACCGTGGTTCATCTCCCTGTGGAGACAGGTGGCTGCTGGGCCAATACCTGGCAGCTTCCTGAGTTACACCTGCCATCTCGACCCCGACGGGCGGAGGTCCAAACGTCGTGCAGAAGTGAGCCCCCACGAAGAGGCAGGTACTGGAAAGAACCTATTTGGGGCTCCTGGGGCAACTCTCTCTAAATAGTCACTGAGCGGACATGTTCTTGTGTGGCTTCTAGTCTAGCCTTCTGTGTGGCCTTGCCAGCCTCAGCCTCCCCTTCCCCAGAGGATCTCTAAATTTTCTTGAACAAATTAACCGAGGGAGGAAATGACATCAAAGAGACGGCCACCCGGGGTGGTGAATTCTGCGTTAAAGCACACAGTTCAGGAGTGGATCTAGCCAGGGGTGCCGGGTGCATGGAGGGGGCGTGAGTAATCTGAGAAGACTTCCTGGAGGAGGTGGCATGAGGAATCCTCCTGCATAGAGAGCGGAGCAGGGCCGCCCCAGAAGCAGAGGAGGACTTTTGTGCTAGAAGGGGGACTCAGGGGACGGGGGTTTAGTTCTGCTTGGCCTCACAAGAGCTGCACATCCTCTGGGAAAGTGGCTCTTTGTTTCGAAGCTTTTTTTTTTTTTCTGTCCTGTGAAATGAGATAATGATAAATTATTTCATCTTGCCCAAGGGGAACCAGACAGAGAAAATCCTCACCTATGTGAGGATGTATTTCTCTACGCGGGAAACTCATGCAGTTTCCATTCCTGGGAGCCTCATGCAGATCCCCCAAGAACGACCCCCTGCCCGGGTGGGGCTCCCTCTGTGTCTCCTCCCTTTGCCCTGGATGCAGACCACAGAGGTCGTGGGAATACAGCAGCCACGTAGCCGGGACGGCGAGGCCCCGGGGGGCTGGTTCTCCCGCATGTTTCTAGCTCCGTCTGGTCTCTGGGAGTGCCTTCAGCCAGCTGACAGAGGTGGATTCCAGCCACCTTGGAGCCTGGGGGTGGCACTTTAATTCTGGGCCCTTGGGAAGGGAGTGAGGCGCTCTTACACGCAATGCCAGAGGGCCAGTCGGCCTGAATCGTTCACTCGCTTATGCACGAGGCATCGATTCATTCTGTCCGGGGCTATCCCTCCCGCCTTTCTTTCTTTGTGGCCTCCGCACTTCTTCCATTTATGCCTTAGAACGTTGTTTGGAGCACCACCCCGGTCCGGGCCAGGCATCCTGGGTAGCAGAGTTGAATCTAAAACACATTCCCTGCCCCCCCCCCCCCCAGGGGCTTACGTGTTCCCCCAGGGGCTCTGGGGTTAGTTACAGCCCCTCTAGCTGGGCACACATTTGCACAGCCTCGTGGGAGGGTGACCCAGCTACCGGAAGGGAGCGGTCAGACCTTCCCACCTGGGATGGGCGGGGGGGGTTCATGCTCCGTGCACCCCGTATACAAAGCTGCTGCACCTGTCCCCCGTAGTGTGATGTTGGGGAGGGGGTGCCCAGATACGTTGATTAAAACTGTTAAACTTGTCCAGTCTTCCAAAGCTTACAAAATCTCAACGATGAGGTGGCCAACAGAGAAAACAATTTAGAAAAGTTTGGTGATGTTTTCAACCAATAGTTGAAGCCACAGTCAGTCTGATGCCCAGGGCAGGATCAGGGATCCTGTGGGGCAGTGGCCCGCACAGAGCCCAGGTCCCCGATTCTCGGTCCCGCACCTGCCACACAGGGGGCAGCCTCTGCCGGGGACCCAGTGATTTCCATATCCACACCTGGAGGTGTCTTCTGAGTCCTGTAAACACAGGAACAAAATTTAAAGACCATAAACATTCATGAGGCTATAAACCTATCATGTAAAAGCCATCTGAAACTCCACTTCTCTGGAGGTGCTCAATCGGGTTTGCTCACGGTGGGGGAGCTAATATTTAAAGGTGCTCGTTGTCACAACAGTCCTTAATGACCTAACATCTTCAGCACTTAATTACCCTTTATTAGATTATAGCAGAATTAGGTAATTGCACCAAGCACTTGAACTCTTAGCCGTCTCCCATTTGTAAGAAGGTGATGTATACAGATTGAGAGTTTCTTTTTTTTTTCAATATATGAAATTTATTGTCAAAATGGTTTCCATACAACACCGAGTGCTCATCCCAAAAGGTGCCCTCCTCAATACCCATCACCCACCCTCCTCCCTCCCACCCCCCATCAACCCTCAGTTTGTTCTCAGTTTTTAAGAGTCTCTTATGCTTTGGCTCTCTCCCACTCTAACCTCTTTTTTTTTTTCTTCCCCTCCCCCATGGGTTTCTGTTAAGTTTCTTAAGTACCTTGGGGTCCAGCTGAAGCAGGATGTGCTTCGTGTACGGGGCCCGCGTTTCCCTCAGTTTCTCAATTTGATTTTTCTGTTTAGAACGACTAAGTCGTAAATTCCACCCCCCCCCCCCCCCGCTTCCTTCTGTCCTTGTGCTTCTAATACGAGTCACTGCTATTCGAATATGGTTCACGTCAGACTCCGTTCTCCTGGCTCCTCCAAGGGTATATTTCATCTTGTGCATAAATGTCAAGATTTAATGTCATTCCTAAAGGAACGAACGCTCACTTTTGCAAAACAAAATGTAAATCCTAGTTGCCTTGGCTATTGGGTTTGGGATACAGGAATATTTACATAACCTCCAGCTTTTAAAATAAAGCAGATTTGGGATGTAAATTTTAAAAAATAAAAAATAAAGTTAAATTACAAAAAAATAAATAAAATAAAATAAAGCAGATTTGGCTTAAAAAAAAAAAAAAACCACTCCTGCTGGCAGGGGAGCCAGCAGCCTGAGAAATGTTCACACCCTTTGACTGTGTAATAACCCCTTTTGGGGATTCTTCACTTGCGTGATCACTGAGACACAGATATAATTAATTGCACTATTTATCACAGTATGATTTATACTTGCTGGCTATTTGAAAAACCCTATAGTTCCAACTGCAGGAAATGGTCAGGTAGATGGTGATATATCCGCTCCGTGAAATGTTGGCCATTTGACATTCACGCAACACACATTTACTGAGTGCCCACTGTGTCCCAAGGACGGTGTTACGAGTTGCGTATGCAACTATGGATTACGTAGCTGTTAACAATGGTTGCTGTGAAACACGATGCTTTGAGAAAATCATATAATGGTCAGTAAAAACCCCTGTGAAATTTCATGATCTCAATTGTGTTGAAAACACACACATACGTGGTTTCTGGGAAGCTGGCTTATTTTTTGTTTTTTTATCTGTTTCTCCAAATATCTTTAAGATGCACATAAAACTTCTACAGTGGGGAAACCACCCCCCCCCCAGTGTTTCAAAACCATTTTGGAATATGAATTTGGACGTGCCACTCTTAGGAACTGTGTCTGTATGTTGGAAGTCACTGTCCCTTTGGAAGTGACACGGGAAGGTGTTCTCCCCAGGAAGAATGGCGCCTGGCCCTGGGGAGACGTTATGTCGCTGGGAAGTGTGCAGGACATCTGTGCCTCCGGCTCATGCTTGCGCCCACCCCCTTCCTCCAGCAGCTCGAGGGGAGTGTCACCTTCCTTCTCACTTCCTGTCCATCAGCACGCAGACCAGCCGGCTGGCTCCCGCACAGCCCTCGGTCAGAGCAAACAAAGGTACTTCATCATCTGCTCTGCACACTCCCTGGTGACCCACACCCCTGGCTGCTGCTGTCTGAGAGAGCTGTATGTGTGTGCGCATGTGTGTGTGTTTATGAGAGAGAGAGAGAGAACGAGAGCCAGCCCAGCAAAGGGCTTTGTTTGCCGGTCTTGCCTTTGACCTTGCACGATTAAATACCTCACCGCTCGTATTTCCAGGTGCCCTGGATATGGTAGACACGCCCCGAATATGAAACGAACTAAGACATGTTATTCAGGAGAATTTTGTGAAAGACTTTGTCTTTCTATTTTTGACTTAATGAGCTCTACCTCAGTTAAATTATCGGGTGTATTATGAACGTTTAACATTTATAGAAGACTATAAACTTTATGTTCCTTAATATTGCAAGTTCCCTGTGTTAATTTCAGCTCCTCGTTTCAGACCCCTCCAGCGAGCTATACCTGGGACTTAGAGGTGACGGAGGCAGTCTCCTGTCCCGACGGCTCAGGGTCCGCCAGGGACGCATACCTGGCTCAGACATTGGCAACGTTGCGTGATCCGTGCTGGGACCCGCAGAGGAGGCAGCTGGCCCCGGCAGAGGCTGGCAGGGATCTGCCGTGTAGTTAAGGAAGGGTATCTGGAGAAAGCTACATCTAAGCTGAAACTGGAGACTGGGCAGGAGTTACCAGGCAGAGGGCAGGGGTAGAAAGTGAGAAAGTTCCAGGCAGAGGGGACACCGTGGATGAGGGCCAGAGGCTAGAAAGATTAGGGCAGCTTGAATGTGTTTGGAGCCAGTGGTCAGTGGTCAGCTGTGGGCTGCAGAGGGGGCAGGATCTGGAGGAGTCGTGCCCTCGAGGCACGGGGGTCTCAACGGTAGCCCCACACGTGTGGACATCAGACTGTAGCCATGGCATCTGTTCCTGAGCCCTGATTACTGAGCCACTTCTGGATGACCGGTCTTCTGGTTCCCGGGCACAGCTGGGCTACCCCTACCGCCCCCTTATCCTACTTTGTGGTTTTTTTCTAGCGCTCATGGCCATCTGCCAAATGTGCATCGACTCTTGTCTGCCTTCCCCTTCCAGAGCGGAGGTCCGTGAGAGCAGGACCTTCACGCATCTCACCAGAGATGTCGGCACACAGAAAGCACCCACAAAATATTGTGCCTGGGGCGGGGGGCTCAGCCGGTTAAGCGTCCGATGTTGGCTCAGGTCACGATCTCACAGTTCGTGAGCGCAAGCCCCGCGTCGGGTTCTCTGCTGACAGCTCGGAGCCTGGAGCCTGCTTTGGATTCTGTGTCTCCCTCTCTCTCTACCCCTCCCCTGCTTGCACTCTGTCTCAAAGAAAAAAAGAAAGCACCCATAAAATATTTATTGAATAAATGAGTGAGTGAATGAATGATACAAATAGGCTATGGAGGTGCTAAGTATTGTTCTCCCTAATGACAGAGCTGGTGTCCTTGCTGGGTGGGAGTCGGAGAGCTGGAAGAATGGTGGGGGGCGAGGGTAGGGGTCCTACTTACAGACTGGTTTATCTCCAGCAGCTTATTACCTCTTCCTCTGGCTCTGAGTTGTGACCTACAGGTCTGAGGGTACAGGTCCTGGGCGGGTTCATCCACTTTTGTAAAAAAAAATTGAGGTAAAATTCACGTAACGTAAAACCCAGCACGCTAGCCATTTTAAGGCCTTCAATTCCTTGGCCTTTAGTACCTTCATAATGTTGTGCAACCATCGCCCCTAGCTGGTTTCAGAACGTTTTCATCATCCTAAAAAGAAACCCGAGTACCCATTGGGCATTCGGGGCCCAGTCCCTCCTCCCCCAGCTCCCGGAAGCCACTAGTCTTTCTGTCTCTCTGGATGTGCCCCTTCTGGACATTTCGTGCACGCGGAATCGCACAGCACTCGGCCTGCCGTGTCTGGCCCCGTTCCCTTAGCGTGAGGTTTCAAAGGTCAGCCGTGGCGGGGTGCGTGTCACAAGTCGGTTCCCTTTTGTGGTTGAATGAGAGGCCTCTGTGTGGATACGCCACACTGTTGTATCCATCCGCCACTTGATGGACCTTTGGGTTGTTTCCGTCTCTTGGCTATCGTGAAACTTTAAGGCGCCGAATTAATGGTGTTCGTTATCAAAGTGTAAACCTTAGAGAAGGACGCATACACAGGGAAGGGAGGCTTCCGGGAGCCCCAAGCCCATCCGTCCACCCTGGGCCTCTGCTCCATGACGCTGCTAACACCCCAGAGGCCGTAGATGTTCCCAGTCCCTTGATCAGCTCCCAGCTGAGACACTGCCATCTCCGGAAGTCATCCCTGCTTCCCACGGGTGAGTCCTGAGGTTCCTAGCCCCGTCCTCAGCCCAAACCCCGGTGCCAGCATGTCTCCCTTACAAGACCACGGGCTCCCCAGGGCTGGGACCATGTGGGGCCCAGTGCTCAGAAAGTGCTTTGCTGCTGGGCACCTGGGTGGCTCAGTCGTTAAGCATCTGACGTTTGGCTCAGGTCATGAGCTCATGGTTCATGAGTTCGAGTCCCACATCCGGTGAGCATGAGCCCTGCTTCTCTCCCTCTCTCTCTTTCCCTCTACCTCTCCCTCTCCCTCGATTCTCTCTCTCTCTCTCTCCAAAAAAAAAAAAAAAGAAAAAAGAAAAAAGAAAGCACTTTGCTGAAGCTGAACATTTGTGGGATATGCAGGTCAGAGACAGGTTGCCATAGAAACTCAGTTTTTGGATGTCTAGGACTGGGACCCGTCTGTCTGATGCAGCCAGCCTTCTCTCAGCACCCCCAGGGACAGACTGGTTGCCTATGGCATCGTGCCAGCCAGACCCTCCCCCAGGCGGCCTCTTCCGCGGGATGACCATTGGCCTACCTGGCCCTGTAGCCTTAGATCAAGTGTGTCCTAGATCTCAGGCCTCGGAGGGAGTGGCCACCAGTTCCCACGCAGGCCTCTATGCTCCCCATGTGCCCTCTAACTGGAAAAGTTCTGGAAAACTGGAAAAGAAAATGGGGACTCTGGGTCTTGGAGGGCCACCAACACCCCGTCCCCAGTTTGCCTCGTTTTCTTGTGGCCACAGAGGACGGGGGCTCCTTGCCGGCCGCTTCCGCCCCTGCTCCTGCCTCCTCTCCGAATCCCCTCGACCAGCTGTGCCATCCTCCCAACCCGCTGGTTCCCTTGCTGCGGCCAGGCCCCTACTTCCCCGCCCACCTCCCCTCTGCCCGCTTCCCAGTGGCCGCTGGGGTCCCGCACCCACTCCATCTAGCTTCTCCTAACACCTCCATTCCTCAGACCCCGCTCCCGCCCCAGCCTCCACTTGGGCTCAGACCCAAAGCTCACTTCCTGGTCCTTCTGCGCTGAGTCTCTTCCCCTACTCGTGAGAGAGCCGTGCAAGGCCGCTCCCCTCCCTCTACTGCGCCCCTGCACCACCTGGTCCCCTGTCCTTCCTGCCTGTGGGCTTCCCTAGCGCCTTCCCCGCCCTCTCCTCCTGCCCCCACCGTGCTCTTTCCCATAGCTTTGTCCCAGACCTGGCATCTGGCTCCAGCCCAGACGCCCCTCCAGGCCACCCAGCCTTCCCACTCCACCCGCCTGCCTCCTAGTCCAGACTGAGGGCCGCTGGGGGCGGCCGGAACTTAGCCAGATGTGAACAACGAGGCTTCGTATCATCTACAGCTCTGCCCCTCTGACACAGCTCGGGCTGGGCGAGCAGACACCCACTCGCTGCCTCCCCTGTGCCACAGGGGGGCTCTGGTTCGTCCCTGCCTGGGGCGGCCCCTGGCCCCTTCTTCCCCAAGGGAGGAATACGAGAGGTGCCAGCTGTTGCTGTGGGCCAGGACTCTGCCCCTTTGCCCTGATAACCCATGGATGTCCTCCTTCCCCCTGCATGGAATGATTTTCCTCTGCTGCCGGGGTGGGGTCCAGGCATCCCCCCACCACCAGCCTTCCCCTCCTCCACCAGCCCCTCAGTCTAATTGTGTATGCTCCCCCCATCCTCCACCCCCGGTTGGCCACCCCCCAACCCGTGGCACAGGTGCTCTTGGTGATCCGGCCCCTCCTTGTGTTGTCCTGCATGGCTGGGGGCAGGGGTACATCTGTCTGGGTTTGTGAGTCCCAAAGGCCAGCCTCACTGCCTGGCTTCTCCACCCACTGGCCTGGGTCCTGCAACCCCCGCAACCCCGGGTGGGGGTCGTTTCCTCCTCTGCCGAAAGAGGGTGACAGTCCCCACACCGTGCTGTTGGGAAGCCATGTGGCCCCTGGGTCCTCATAGAGCCCCCGAAACTCCAGGCCCACGGAGCCTCTTCTGGTGCCCTACCCGCTTGCCTGCGTCCCCCAAACACACACAGCCCCCCCCCGGCCCGCACTGCGGTTTCTAGAAAGTCCTGACTGTAGGGTTTAGGCTTGTGGGAGGAGGTGTGGGGAGGTTTCAGGGAAGACGGGCTTTGTTCGGGCTTGGATGCTGTCCAGAAGTGGGCATCTCAGTCGATCTCACCTCAAAGGGGGGAAAGACTCCACTGAGCCCTATGCGTGTGGTGACTGGGTAGAGCAGCCACAGGAAATGAATGCAACCAGGCTGGGGGTGTTGGCCATTTCTGCAGTTCGCACGGTGACCTCGTCTTAGCCCAGGACGAGGAGGAAACGGATTGCTTTGGGCTTTGCTTCATCCCCGGCCCAGCGGGGGCTGGTCTGATACCCGTGGTCTGGAAAATCATTTGTGTTTGCAGGAGGAGCCCTTGGCGGTGAGCGCCAGCGGGTTCTAGCCCAGCCCCCAGCAGCTCCCGCGTGGGCCCCGGCGCTCAGGCTGCTCTCCTCCCCTCTACCCCGCGAAGATTCCCCTACCCGGATTTCTTGCCCTGGTGGGCCTTTCTTCCGTGGAGAGACCCCTCCACAAGCACAGAACTGTCACACCCTGAGCTTTTTGTCACTCTTACACGGACGTCCAGAGACAGGGGGCTCACGACAGCCCTGAGCCACACAGTCCATTTCAAAAGATCTTGATTTCTTTTTTTTTTTTTTAATGTATTTATTTAAATTCAGGTTAACAGACAGTATAGTCTTGGCTTCAGGAGCAGAACCCATTGATTCATCTCTTACTTACGACACCCAGGGCTCATCCCGACAAGTGCCCTCCTCGATGCCCATCACCCACCTAGCCCATCCCCCACCCACCTCCCCTCCAGCAACCCTCAGTTTGTTCTCTGTATCTAAGAGTCTCTTATGGTTTGCCCCCCTCTCTGTTTGTGTCTTATTTTTCCTTCCCTTCCCTTCATCTGTTGTGTTTCTCAAATTCCAAACATGAGGGAAATCATATGATATTTGTCTTTCTCTGACTGATTTCACTCAGCATAATACACTCTAGTTCCATCCATGTTGTTGCAAATGGCAAGATTTCATTCTTTTTGATAGCCAAAT
>NW_024412376.1:163803663-163810720 GCF_014898765.1 Herpailurus yagouaroundi | reverse complement strand
CCATATATATATATATATATATATATATGTGTGTGTGTGTGTGTGTGTGGATAAAGAAGTCTTCTTTATCCATTCACCAGGTGATGGACATTTGGGCTCTTTCCATAATTTGCTATTGTCAATAGCACTGCTATAAACATTGGGGTGCATGTGTCCCTTCAAATCAGCATTTTTGGATCCTTTGGACAAATCCCTAGTAGTGCAATTGCTGGGTCGTAGGGTAGTTCTATTTTCAATTTTTTGAGGAACCTCCACACTGTTCTCCAGAGCGGCTGCATCAGCTTGCATTCCCACCAACAATGCAAAAGGGTTCCCCTTTTTCCGCATCCTTGCCGACATCTGTTGTTTCCTGAGCTGTTAATTTTAGCCATTCCAAGAATGGCTCAAAAGACCTTGATTTCTTAGAAAACTCTTTGTTCTTCAGAGCTGAAGTTACCCTTCTCAGGGTCTATGAGCATAAGCACGGTGAAAACAAAATTCAAATAGGGTCAGGTCTGGAGATACACTTCATTGATGCCTCTTGAGAGCATGTTTCCGTATGTCGGGTTCATTTCTACTTTTTAGCCTGGGCCACGAAGCTGCATGCTGAGCCTTAAACTGGTAGCACAGAGTAGCAAATCTGGAGCTACCTAATGCCTGGGAGACATCAGGTACCAGCCCCCCATGGCCTCCCGACACACAAGTCCCCGAGTGCCTGTGGCCCATCATGGTGGCTACCAATGGCAGTTACCCAATGGGATTATCAGCATTATCACATCCATACTAGCTGACTACCAGGTTAATATGAAATTGAGTATTAAATTAACAATACTCATCGAGCACCAGGCTCAGTGCTGGGCCCAGAGTCAGCACTCAACAAGCACCCGCCACTGCCCGGACCACCCTTTACCACCTTTGTTGTCAGGATGACTAGCCTGGGGAGTGACACAGATCCAGGCTCGAATACTACCTCACTAGCTGGGGATCCTTGGGGAAGATGTTTGACGTCTCCGAATATCAGTTTCTCAAATATTTCTCTGAATATCTAGAATAGGGATGAACGGAATTCCCGGGCATTGTTGTTGATCGGACTTAATAAGTTGCATGTAAAAGTGAACTATGAACAGCATTTGTAAGACAACCAGCATGGGTGGGGGGAGGCGCAGGTGTAGGAGCCCAATTCCCCTCCCTCCCGTAACAGGGAAGATCATGAACACCGTCAGTAAAGTTGATCGTCTGTCCCTCCTTACAGAGGAGTTGTCTGAGATCCCAGGGAGATAATGTGTGCGAAGTGGATCGTAAATGCTCAAGTGCCATAAACGTGTTTATAACGATTATGACTAATTAAAATTTAGGGCAGCCGGGAGAGAGGCCTGCTGTGAGATGAAGCTCTCTCCTCCTGCTTTCAGAGGGTCTTTTAGAGACACCGAGGGAGAAAACATTGCCAGTTAAGAGACCTTGGGTTGTGCGTCACTTAGGGCATGGGGGCCGCAGTCCCGCAAACTCTCTGGGTCCTTCAGCGGCTTCGACTTGTGTGCGTCCGTCCCTGGAACGTGCAGCAAGCGTTTGTTCTGTGCCCGGCACCGCTGAAGACTGGCGGTCCTCGGGCCAGACACTTAGAAAAGCAATTTGTAAGGAACCTTCTCCCAAAGACCTCCTCTACAGAACCACCTGTCGCGGGCAGTGCCGACCTCTCTGGGGAGTTCAGTCCCCACTCCGGCCCCCGGAGTGCCAACCCCTTGAGGCTAAGGGCTCTGTCTTGCTCCCTGCCGGGCACAGGGCCCGGCACCTGGAAGGTGTGCAGGATAGATGGGTGTGGCGTGGAAGTGAGTTAATGAAAGCTGGTCTCCAAGCAGTCAGGGACCAGGCAGGCACTCCCCACCCCACAGGTCATTCATTTGTCTTCCCCGTGAGCTGCACAAGGGCTGGACAGCCACCCTGAGATCTTTCAAATTTGCTTTTTCCCTGGGTCCCCGTCACTTCCCTGCTCTGGCTGGAGACCAGCTTGCTGGGGGGTGCAGAATGCTGCGCTCTTGTTGATTCCTATTATTTGGTCCCCGTGGGGACTTTCCAAGTGGCATCGGAGAGCTGTTCAGCTGCCTTTTGCATCTGATGGAGGAGCTGAGCCCTCTCTGCCTCCCCACTCCCCCACCCGGGCAGCCCTGTGTCTACACTCTCCGGCCAGCTGTCCTGTCCCCATTTCTCACCTCCCAGCACCGGCCATCACACTGGTCTTTGTTACAAAGGGTATCTCACCAGACCTTGGCCGTGCCGGCACCCTGATCTCCAGAACTGTGAGAAATACATTTCCGTTGTTTACTCTTAAACTGGGTTACAATTGACATATAACATTATATTAGCATCAGGTGGACAACATAAGACATGTGCATGTGGCAAAATGGTCACCGTAATTGGCCCAGCTGACATGTGCCATCACACAATAACAGTTCTTTTTCTTGTGATGAGAACTTTTCAGATCTACTCACCTAGCAACTCTCAAATACACAGCACAGCATTATCAATATATCAGCTGGGGATACTGTACGTTACATCCCTGTGACTTATTTATCTTATAACTGGAAGTTTGTACATTTTGCCCCATTCACCCATTTCTCCCACCCCCACCCCCCACCCCTGCAACCACCAATCTATTCTTGGCAACCGTGAGCTCATTTTGTAAAATTATTCTTATTTTTTCAGACTCCACTTATAAGTGAGGCCATACAGAATTTGTCTTTCTCTGGCTTCTTTCTTTTTTTTTTTTTTTAATTTTTTTTTTCAACGTTTATTTATTTTTGGGACAGAGAGAGACAGAGCATGAACGGGCGAGGGGCAGAGAGAGAGGGAGACACAGAATCGGAAACAGGCTCCAGGCTCTGAGCCATCAGCCCAGGGCCCGACGCGGGGCTCGAACTCACGGACCGCGAGATCGCGACCTGGCTGAAGTCGGACGCTTAACCGACTGCGCCACCCAGGCGCCCCAACTCTCTGACTTATTTCAATTAGCATCATGCCTTCAGGTTCCACTCGTGTTGTTGCAAATATATGTTATGGCTGAGTAATATTCCATTGTGTGCACACACCACATCTTCTTTGTCCACTCGCCCATCGATGGACACTTAGGTTGTTTCCATGTCTGGGCTGTTGTCATTAATGCTGCAATAAATACAGAGGTGGAGACATCCTTTCAAATAAATGGTTTCATTTTCTTCAAAAACATCCCAGAGTAGGGGCGCCTGGGTGGCTCGGTTGGTTGGGCGTCCGACTTTGGCTCAGGTCATGATCTTGCGGTTCAGGCAGTTCTTGAGTTCAAGCCCTGCAAAGGGCTCTGTGCTGATGGCTCAGAGCCTGGAGTCTGCCTCAGGTTCTGCATCTCGCTGTCTCTCTGCCCCTCCCCTCTTGCTCTCTCTCTCTCTCTCTCTCTCTCCTTCTCTCTCAAAAATGATAAATAAACATAAAAAATTTAAAACACAACAAAAATATCCCAGAGTAGAATTGCTGGGTCATAGGGTAGTTCTACTTTTAATTATGTGAGAACGCCCCCACACTGTTGTCCACAGTGGCTGTACCAGTTTGCATCCCCACCAACAGTGCAGGAGGGTTCCCCTCTCTCCGCGTCCTCGCCAACACCTGTTGTTTCTTGTGTTTTTTGATACTAGTCGTTCTGACAGGTGTGAGGGCATATCTCACTGTGGTTTTGATTTACATTTCCCTGATGATGAGTGATGTGCAGCATCTTTTTGTGTGCCTCTTGGCCATCTGGATGTCTTCTTTGGGGGGCGCCTGGGTGGCGCAGTCGGTTAAGCGTCCGACTTCAGCCAGGTCGCGATCTCGCGGTCCGTGAGTTCGAGCCCCGCATCAGGCTCTGGGCTGATGGCTCAGAGCCTGGAGCCTGTTTCCGATTCTGTGTCTCCCTCTCTCTCTGCCCCTCCCCCGTTCATGCTCTGTCTCTCTCTGTCCCAAAAATAAATAAACGTTGGATGTCTTCTTTGGGAAAACGTCATTTCAGATCTTCTGCCCATTTTTTAATGAGATCCTTTGTGGGTTTTTTTGCCATGGGGTCGTATGAGTTCTTTATGTCCCTTAACAGATATATGATTGCAAATATCGTCTCCCATTGAGTAGTTTGCCTTGTCATTTTGTGGATGGTTTTCTGTGCTGTGCAGACACTTTTTAGCTTGATGTAGTCCTGCTTCTTTATGTTTGCGTTTGTGGCTTTACATTCTGTCGTTTGCGAGCCACCCAGTCTACGGCGCTTTGTTACAACAGGTGAAACAGACTAAGACAACGCTAGCACGTAGTAAGTGCTTATCACGTTCCAGGCCGTGTGTTAAGCACTCTGCACACATCAATTCCCTTAATTATTACAAGTTCCACTGTGAAGTAGACATTACTGTCTACCTCTTATAGATGCGGAAACAGAGAGGTTCACAACTTGCCCAAGATCACACAGCTGATGAGCGGCAGAGGTGGGATTTGAACCGTGGCAGTCTGATTCCAGAGCCCAAGCTCCTGA
This sequence comes from Herpailurus yagouaroundi, assembly GCF_014898765.1. Taxonomy (NCBI): domain Eukaryota; kingdom Metazoa; phylum Chordata; class Mammalia; order Carnivora; family Felidae; genus Herpailurus; species Herpailurus yagouaroundi. Next base: position 163,806,225 of record NW_024412376.1, on the reverse strand, counting down.
TTGCTATGCAGTAAATAATGACTCTCCCTTAAGAAATCCTGAATTCAGAGCTGACTCCGGTAAAGCGTCCCACGTCATATGCTTTGTTGAGGCTCAGTGACTCGGTATTTCCTGTGCTACCTGCCTCCACTCCCGCAGCAATTTCTTGGTTCCAGAACCTGCTGACATCAGCCTGTGTTGCGCTCGCTCACAGCCGTGGGTCCTGCCAAGGCACTCTGGGCCAGCATGCTGTTTGACGATCCTGGTTTTGTGACGGGATCCGGCCGGGGTGGTGGCATTAGAAAGGAGGCTCTTAGAGACCAAGCAGGGGTCCTTGTCAGCCATGCTTCTGTTGCTGGTTGCTCAGGGAAATCTGCTGGGGGCACCGTCAGCCCAGCTTCCCTGCAGGGGCTGAGAAGCGTTGCTTCGGGCACTGAGGCACATTAGTCCCTGAAGAAGGGGTGTGGCCCCTGCCACCACACCCACCTGCACCTGCCTCAGCCACTGCTTCGGAGGAATGAGTGACGCAGACTTGATGTGTCACCCCAGGTTAGCCCATCCACACTTCCAGAACCTTCCAGAACCTTCCTGAACTGCAGTATCCATGGAAACCGGGGCTGGATCGGCCAGCTTCCAAACCTGGGGCTTTCTCTGAGCTGGAAGTTGTGGCAGCACCTCGGCTCCGGAAATGAGACAACCAAGAGACCCTGAACGGGACAGAGGGGGTCCTAAGATCTGATGTCAGCCCCCACCCTGCCACTCACTGGCAAAGTCAGCATCTGGGAGAGAGAGAGAGAGAGAGAGAGAGAGAGAGAGAGACTAATAGCCATCCTGACCAGGGGTCCCATCGGCAAATTCTCTTCGAAACTCACCATGCCCCATGGGATCTCAAGTGACTTTCCTACATCTCCAGTCTGTTTCTCCCTCTGAGAAGGGTCACAGCTCGGGACCATGACCTTCAGCTCCGGCTGCACATTCCCACCCACTGGGGAGCTTTAAACACTGAGGTGTCGCGGCCCGGGGCCCAAAAACTCTACCTGCTTGGCCCGGGGCGCCCAGGGATTAACACTTTTGAAAGGTCCCCAGGTGGCTTTGACAGAGGCATGGACCCTGGTGACCTCTGCCAAGGTGGGGGCCTCCTCGGCCAATGGGGAGCCCTCGATGCTGCTTGCCAGGAGACATCCTTGAAAGCAGAAAGGCCACAGAGGCTGTCCAGTTTCCTCCCGTGCCTTGGAGATGTGGGAGCAGTGAAAGTCGATCTACCAGCAACCAGCTAAGACAGGATTTATTTTATCCTTCCCCTGACAGCTTCCCCCTGAAATCACACGCTGCAGCCCCGAGCTCCTCTCCTCTCTGTCCCACACAGCCCACGGGGTCCCACCATCGTTCATTACCCATGAGCCAAAGCCTGCCTGAACCACGTGCCAAGACCTAACTATGGGAAGAGATTGGCTGTTTTTTATTTTTCCTGCCAAAGGTGCTGGTGTGAACCGTTCAAGAGCGTGGCTCAGGAGCCAAACTACCCAGATTGGAACTCCAGCAACACCACGTTTAATGTGAGACCTTGGGCAAGGCACTCGGCACCCCGTGACCCCATCTCCTCGGGAGAGGCCCTACCTCCCGGGGTGGTCGTGAGGACTAATTAGGTACAGCACCCCAGCCATAAATATCAACGATCATTGCGTGCCTAGAACTTCATTATTCTTGTATCATTTCTTCAAGGAGAGATAAACATTGGTGCTTACTGTCAGGGGAAGGTGCAAAATTCTTGGCTTTAGGTTGTTTTGGGTTGCTCGTTTCTTCGAAAAGAAAGATGATTAGACGTTAAAATCCAAACATGAACCAAGAGTAGAGAATTCGTCTGAAAGCCTCTTAACCAGGATGGCATCAGTCTAGGATAAGGGCCACTCATTCAGTTATCAAACATGTTGTTTCTCAAGTACCTCCTTTGCGCCAGGCCCTGGGCTCAGTGGAGGGGCACCAGCGGTGAGCGACAGAGACACAACCCTCCTGGCCACAAAGAGCAAACAGCTGTCTTAGAGGGTCCATAAATACTTACCCAAGAAATCCAGAAATTTCAGTCATTGTGATTGCCAAGAAGAGGACAGTGAGGGTCTGTAACGGGGGGGCCCCCGGCCGCATCTGGTAGGGGAAACCTCCAGAGGAAGTGACAGCCAAGCCAAGATCTGGAGGATGAGTAGAAGGTCTCTGAGTGTTGAGGGGCAAACATTCCAGCGGAAGGAAGAGCACGTACAGGTCCCCGAGGCAGGAGAGGACCTGGCCACTCGGGGGACGGTGAAGGGCAGCGAGCGTGGGAGGGAGCGTCGGGGGATGCGGCCAGGGAGGCGGACGTGAGCTGGCCGTTCGGGCCCGTGGGCCAGGGCGGAAGTCTGCGTCGGGAGCTGCAGTGGGAAAGCCACGGGAGATTTTCAAAGCCGGGGTGTGGACTGCCTGCTGTCTGTTCACTGTGGCTGCTGTTTGGAGGTGGACGCCAGGGCCACCAGTGGATGTGAGGAAGGGAAGGGCCAATTAGGGAGTCCCCGGGTGCTGTGAGTGTCGCCGGGGAGCGCAAAAGGCCAAATG
>NW_024412376.1:163777795-163803563 GCF_014898765.1 Herpailurus yagouaroundi | reverse complement strand
CCCCCCCCGCCCCCCCCCCCCCCCCCCCCCCGCCCCCCCCCCGCGCCGGGGGGGGGTTCTTGGAGCTTCACGATGACAGAAGTGACAGTGCGGTTTGTGTTTTTTCAAACGTTGCCCTTTCATTATGTGCCTCTCGCTCTGGGCCCTGGAACCATTCTTCTTAGTCATTATTTGCGTCCATCTGGTCCCTGGGCCCTCTGATGGATGACCGGCCACATCTCACTGTACCCTGAGCTGATTGTGCCACCTCGCCCTGGGCCCCTGCTCGGTCTGCAGTGATTTACGGATGTCATAGGCTGGGTGTCTCTGAATGACCTGGGCAAACAGAGACCAGCAATGCTCGGTAATGAGACGCCTTCTGGGGTTGGGTGTGAGCCTCAAAGCTCAGGGAGGAGACGCGCTTTCAACAGCTTTCAACAGAAATAAAGGAACGGAAACCCTCCACCTTCCCTGCGTGACTGGCCCGGTGCTTTTATTCTTTTTCAAGAAGGTTCACTGATATGTTTCCGTTCGCTTCCCTGCTTGTTTTCTTTTACTCTTTAGGTAAAGGTTAAAAATGTCTAGCTTTTGCAATCTCAGGCTGGCTGGTCGGGGCTGTGTGAACGCGGCCACCTTCTCAAAGGCTCTCAGGGACTGGCTCTCGCCCAGCTGTCCCTTTGTGCTGAAACTCTGGGGACAGCGAGGTGCGCTGCGGGAGTCCGGACGTGGGAGCAAGGCGGATCTGGACTTGAATGCTGGTTTTGCCCACTTTCCACCTGGGTGACCTTGGACAAGTTACTTGGCATCTCTGAGCCTCAGCTTCCTCATCTGTAACATGGGCATGAATACAGTAATTACCTTGTGCCCACGTCAGGCATGGGCTCCCACCCTCTAAGCAGAAAACGGTCTTCTGTGTGCTTCTCGGAAGCCTCAGGCTCTGCTTTTAGGGGCACCCAAACCAAGACAGTTTTCATGATCATGCAGAGTCATGGCTTTTGCCTTGGGCACATCACCCTGCTCTAGGGGCATCTTGGTTGTGTGTACTGGGGAGGGAGGGGTGGGTGGTGGAGTGAGGGAGACCAACTGAGCGCCGGCGTCCAGCTGGGCAGACTCCTCCCTACACCTGTCCTGCGGAGGGGGGGGGGTTGCTGAACTCCCTTGGCTCTGCTCCACCCCCTGGCCGTTGATTGGCCCACAGCTAGACACCTGACCCAAGCCGGCCCATCGGAATTCTTCTAGGATTTTTCTGCTCTGAAACTGCCGAAGATTCTTTCAGGTTAGGACCCAGCGGTGACTTTGGGAGCTGTCAATGTGTCTGCGCCCTGTTACAGGGAGCAAGCCGGTGCGGAATAAGAAGGAAACCAGTATCAGCCAAGGAGAAACAGAAAAGTGGTGAGAGCGTCCTGTAGTGCTTAAGGGTCACTGGTGCCAGCTGTGTGTGGAGCCCAGTTACCCCTGGGGATGGCTGTTCAGCCTTCCCTCCTGGTATGGGAGATCTCCTTGCCATACGGTCTTATTTTTGTCTAAGCCACTTCAATTTGGTTGCTGTCACGGGCAGTCAAATTGCATTCCAGATGGTATGCCAAATTATGTGCCAGACAACCTGGCACAAATATATGGTTCTGGGTACAGTGTATTCCCAACAGGTGAGTAGGTTTGTCCCAAAAAGAATGCTTAGGAAGAAGAGGAAACGGAACTTCTAGAATGTTCCAGCCACTGAGCTCCCCGTTTTGTCTGCGTTGCGGAATATGAGGGAAGAAGGGAGTCCGGTACAAGATATGCAGCCACTAGCGATAGAACCCCTCACCTTAACTTATCAGCCTCGAGGCTGGTCTGTCATTTCACTGATGACCATCAACCGCCCGGCTGTCCTCCATCTCTCAGCTCCACTGGCTTCCGCTTCTTTGTGTTTATTCCTGGTGATTATCGCCTTGAGGTCACAAGGGGGCTGCTGTGGCTTCAGACTTCACATCTGTGTCCCAAGAGGAAAAGGAGAGGAAAACCTTTCCCAGATGGCTCCAGCCAGCTTTGCTTTGTATCACATTGGCCAGATTCACCCACAAACGTGTCCTGTGACCATTTCTACTTGAAAGCCAGTTTTCACCTTCCCAACCTCTCGGGTGGGAGGTGACAAGGGAGAAAGGGATTGGGAATAGCTGTCGACTGGTCAGCAATGGTGTCTTTCCATAGCCTGAGCCCAGATAAGGGTCTGAAGAACATGCTGTGTCTGGGAAAGGTAGGATGGGCATGAGTGGACCTTGGGCTATGTGGGCTGCGTGGGGGAAACTCATGTCCACGGTCAAGGCCTGATGCGGTGGTGGGAGCCATGGAAGGCTCTTCAGCCTGCTGGAGGAATGTCAGGACTACGTTTACATCCTAGAAAGACCACTCTGGCTATTAACTTGGAGACAGGTTTGGGCTGGGATTGGACTGGAAGGCGGTGACAGGTGTTTGCAGTGCTCATCCTGTGAATTCGAGGTAATATATGCAGGCGTAGAATTTAGAATAGGGGCGCCCGGGTGGCTCAGTCGGTTAAGCGTCCGACTTTGGCTCAGGTCATGATCTCACGGTCCATGAGTTCGAGCCCCACGTCGAGCTCCGTGCTGACGGCTCAGAGCCTGGAGCCTGCTTCGGATTCTGTGTCTCCCGTCTCTCGGCCCCTCCCCTGCTCACACTCTGTCTCTCTCTCTCTCTGTGTCTGTCAATAATAAATAAACATTTAAAAAAATTAAAAAAAAAGAATTTAGAATAACTCAGCACCTTTCTGAGCTGCTCACTGGACCAAGGAAAGAAAGTGACCAGACAAACAAGTAAGACTAGATTAATACTCACAAGAAATATAGGAGAATCCATCCTCGTGGGAAAATAGACCATGATGTGGCCCTTATCTCCCATGTTCGATCTGATGGAAGGTGGCTTTTCTCCGCATTTTTGTGTGCATGGAAAATCCCAGGCCATACTGAGTTACTGACTCAGCCATGTAAAGCAAGCTCAAGGTTACATCCAAGGGAGAGAGAGTACAAATTACTTTAACACTAGAGAAAAGGACATTAGACTCTATTTCTAACAAGTGAGAAATGAGGAGTACCATTGTATGTGTTCTTTCCTATAGATCTGCTAGCTTTGTAAGAGAGGCCATCATATGCTTGCGTACCTACTGAAAAATTCAAATTACCAAAAGTAATTGCAGTTAAGAAGAAAACATTAAAGGGGCACCTGCGTGGTTCAGTTAAGTGTATGACTCATGATTTCAGCTCAGGTCATGATCTCACAGTTTGTGAGTTCAAGCCCTGCATCGGGCTCTCTGCTGTCAGCACGGAGCCCCCTTTGGATCCTCTGTTTGCCTCTCTCTCTCTCTCTGCCCCTTCCTCTCTTTCAAAAATAAAAGCATTTTTTAAAAATAATAAAGTAATAATAATAATAGGATAAACCATTAAAAACCATAGAAACCAAATCACCGTTAACATTTTGGCACATGTCCCTTTTTATCCTGATGGGTATGTTTCCCCACAATATTCATAGTAGGAATCAGTGTACAATTTTATCACCTCATCTTGTAGACTTTTCCCCCTGCTAACACAGTCTTCATAAACGTCACTGTCCATGGTTTATATGCCACAAAACTCTCTCGACCCGTTATTGAACATTTGACTGGCTTTCTTCTTCTTTTTTTTTTCTGTAATAACATGGTGATCACCATCGTGTATAAATTTTAGTCTTCACAGAAGACTATTTCCTCGGGATGATTCTCAGAAATGGAATGACTGTCTCAAAGGGAACAAGCATTTTTAAAGCCATTGATACTTATCAGCGATTCAGAAATCCACACTGGTGACAAAAGTTAAAGACAGACAATGTATGAGAAAGCTCTGCTTTCTGGACGCTCTCCCTTGGCAGCCTGTGGGTTGGGTCATTACGTCTGTGGACAATTTATTGCCTTATTTCTAAATAGGATCGATACACCCAGGAGCCCTGGCATAATGAGATTCAGAGGGGCCTCCACTCATGAACACATCCGTCAATTAGACCAGAACGTTAAGAACAGTGGAAGTGAAAATGGCTTCTATGAATCTTGATATTGAAACACAGATTAGGGCATTTGGGGAGGGAAGTGTTTTATCTTTAACCGTATTTTCTGTATGCCATGCGATGAGGAAGCTCATGGAAATTGAACAGCGGCTCACCTGTTCCTTAGTATGTGCTCTTTCCACATTACCCACTAAGCTCGCTGACCCCACTGCCCTTACTCAAAATGCATTTCAAGAATAACCATTGGGGGGCACCTGGTTGGCTCAGTCAGTTAAGCGTCCTACTCTTGATTTCCACTCAGGTCACGATCTCGTGGTTTGTGGGATCGAGCCCCACGTCAGCTCTGCACAGACAGCCTGGAGTCTGCTTGGGATTCTCTCTCTCTCTCTCTCTCTCTCTCTCTCTATGCCCCTCCTCCTCTCTCTAAAAATAAAGATTTTATTTTTTTTTTATTTTTAAAAAAAAATTTTTTTTTCAACGTTTATTTATTTTTGGGACAGAGAGAGACAGAGCATGAACGGGGGAGGGGCAGAGAGAGAGGGAGACACAGAATCGGAAACAGGCTCCAGGCTCTGAGCCATCAGCCCAGAGCCCGACGCGGGGCTCGAACCCACGGACCGCAAGATCATGACCTGGCTGAAGTCGGACGCTTAACCGACTGCGCCACCCAGGCGCCCCTATTTTTTTTAATGTTTATTTTTTTTTTTTTGAGAGAGAGAGAGAGAGAGCACGCGCGAGTTGGGGAGGGACAGAGAGAGAGATTGGGAGACATAGAATCTGAAAATGAATAAATATTTTAAAGCAGAAAAAAAATAACCATGGCAGGTGTTTCACCGGGCGCTGGGGACATGGCCACCCTCAAGGAGCGGTAGTCTGGCGTCTCCATGATTTGCCAAGGCCCGGGTGCCGGCTCTCCCATTTGCTGAGGCCTCTGACTGCTGCCCTCTTCCCAGCAGCACTGTGAGGTGGGTGTCATCACCGCCCCCCCCACCCCCGTTGCCGGCGAGGAAACAGAGAGACTCAGTAACGTGCCCCGAGCCGCACAGGTAGGGAGCTATGAGGCCGTGCCTTTCGCGGTCATTCCTCTTTATAAAAAGACAGAGGCATGACTCTGAAAGCAGTTTGAAGAAGCTGCTGAAAATGCTTTTTGCGCTGAGCTTGGCCTGGTCTACTTGTAAAGTTGTATCCACGGCAGTTAGAAACACGTTCTGCTTTTTCTACTTCTCTCCCATTACTTTCACAACATTGGAATCCCTCTCTCATTCGTGCGTGCATCCAGTCTTCCCAAGCACATGCACGCACACGCACACACACACACACACACACGCACACACACTGGTGTGATGGAGTGGCTCCTTCTGGCACACGAGAGCTGATCACGAGCACCTCTTACCAACTCTTCAGTGACGCCCCACTTGCAGCTTGAGACCAGCCACGGCTGAAGTATTTACACCCCAGCAATTGGCAGACGCTAAAAGAATCAGGGCTTTTTTTTTCCCCCCGAGTCCCGGTTTTTATTACCATTTACCAGCTCAGCACTGTGGTCGCCCTTCTCCGCGCCTGCCAGGGCCTGAGAGCAGAAGTTGCCTCCCCTCTTCTGGGGTGTAGCAGACACCCTGGGGCAGGCCCCTGTGGCGAGTGAAGCCGGCAGAGCTGGGCCATCCTTCACTCCCAGGAAACGCGAGACAGCACAGGCTCCGCATGTCTGAAGAGAGGCCAGTCTCTGTGAGCGGACCCCGTGCTGGCTTGAAATGTGCATGGAACACTCCTTCAGTGGCTTCATTCACTTCTAGCAAGTGTCATTTTAACTCCATTCATGGATGAGTTTCTGTAATATCGTGATTTACAATAAGGAGTATCTCACTCCACCATTCCGGCATGTAGCTCCTCAAACTCTTGGAATTTATCGCTCTTGTGAGCGATAAAGATGTATTGGGTATGTTATGTTATGCTGGCGACTTTCGGGAAGCCCCTGGGTCACCTGAGGGCGGATGCTTGCTGTCAGGGGAAACCACCCGGTGATTAAAAGTTGGAACATTCAGTCCCTCCCCAGGGCTTCTGGCCAGGGGAGAGGGTTGGAGATTCAGCTGAACTGCCAGCGGCCAATGATTTAACCCATCGTCCTATGAAATCGAGCCTCCGTAAACCCCCCGGAGGACGGGGGTCAGAGAGCTTCCAGGTTGGCGAACCAGAATGCATCCACCTGCTGGGAAGGTCACACAGCCCCAACTCCATGGGGACAGCAGCTCCGGTGTTCAGGATGCTTCTGGACCTCAGTCTATGCCTCACCTCTTCATCTCCAGCTTTTACAATACTCTTTATGACAAACAGGTGAACTTATGTAAACATTTCTCTGAGTTCCGTGAGCCCCTCTAGGAAGTTAATGGAACCCGAGGAAGGGATCATAAGAACCTCCAATTTATAGGCAGCCAGCCAGAAACACAGGTGACAGCTGGAGGGACTTGGGGTTGGCATCCTAAGGGGGGACAGTCTTGTGGGACTGAGCCCTTACCCTGTGGGGTCTGACACTGTCTCCAGGAGATGGTGCCACAGTCAAGTTAAATTGTAGGACACCTGGCTAGTGTCCTCTGAAGCTCGGAGAGTTGCTTGGTGGTGTTGGGAAAACACAGAATGGAGTTTCCCACCAGTCAGAGCTGCCCAGTGGAGCAAGTTTCCCTGGCATAGGTGGTGAGCTGCCCATAAGAGGATGCATCCAAAAAGAGTTTGAGCAAAATCCATCCCAGATGCTTGAGGAGGGGGACAGTTCTGGATTTGAGAAGGGCCAGAAAACCCCACATGTTCAGAAGGCATAGAGGGAGGGGCGCCCGGGTGTGGCTCAGTGTGCTAAGCATTCGATTTTGGCTCAGGTCGTGATCTCGTGGTCCGTGAGTTTGAGCCCCGCGTCAGGCTCTGTGCTGACAGCTCGGAGCCTGGAACCTGCTTTGGATTGTGTCTCCCTCTCTCTCTCTCTCTGCCTCTCCCCCACTTGTGCTCTGTGTCTGTCTCGTCTCTCTCAAAAATGAATGAATGGTAAAAAAATTTTTTTAAAAAAAGGAGGCATAGGGTGAGAAGAAACCCATCAGCTCTGGTGAAACATCTGTTACGGGAATGGGGACATGGTCCCACTTTGGAGTTCATGAAGGAGTGGCCCTCCCAAAAATGTGAGCCGCTTGAGAGCAGGGAGCTCATCCCCATTTCACCCGAACACCAAAACACCTTTTTGCCCAGCGCGGGAAGAAGCTGGCAGGGGTGAAGCGGAGAGGGCATTGGTTGGAGGACTGGGGAGCGATTCCAAGCTCAGCCATTATCAAGCTGGGTGATTACCGTGGGGCCACTTTGTCTCTGGGGATCGGTTTTTCTCAACTAATTATGTGAGGACTTATTTTAGATAGCTTCTTCGGAATAACTAATATTCTAATTAAAACACCGTGATTCACACCGAACCTGTTTATAGCATAATGTGGATCACAAACAGACATCATTTAAAACATAAAAATTAGCGGCCAGATGGAGCCAACGGAATAGATTCTTAAATTTTGAAAGCTTTTGTTTGACACACACACACACACACACACACACACACAATGAATTTTGCATTTGATTCCCTTTACCTGCAAGAAAATGCCGATTATTCCCTGAGGAAATATGTTGGAACTGGGTTGCATTCAATGAGAATCACATTAAGTTGATTTAGGCTTAATCTGTCCTTTGTCTGCACCCCCCCCCCCCCCCCCCGTTTCAAAAGCTGTTTCTCCTCTGCTTGGGGCCCTTTCCATGCGTGTTTTTCTGTGGGCCTTGGAGTCTGATGGGGTCTCCTTTAAAATCCCAGCTGCACCACTTACTGGCTGTGGGACCTTGGGGAAATTTCTTGCTAAGCCTCAACGAGTGTCCTCCTCTGTGAACAAGGAAATGAAAACACACATCATGGGGGGTCGTGAGGATTCAGTGTGGCAATACCTGTCAAGGGCTCAGGACACTGGCTGACACATGAGAGGTGTGGTCCAGGGCTGCTGTCCCTGTAATTCTTGGGTTATCAGGTTTTGTCTCTGCTGATCCTCCCACCTGGAGCACTAGGTCCCCCTCGGGGCAGGAGCTCCCACATAACCCTCCTTGCCCCCCGTTTACCCAAGTTCTCCTCCCCAGGGTCTCGATCGCCCCGTGGAGGCCGCTGGTCCTTCGGTCCCGTCGCGCGAGTTCCTGACGGCACAAACCTTGTGTTTGTGCAAATCCCGAGTGCTCAGTCCAGTGTTCAGCATGCAGGGAGCTGGGCATCTGCTTTACCGAGTGAGCTAGACTGCACGTTCAGACGAGGGACACATGAAAAGGGAAACCATTTCTGGCTCAGGAACCGCTCCTGATAAAGTGCTGATGGAAAGAAAGTCCTAACCCCAAACACCAAGAAGAGAATGAAAGTGGAGGGAACCCCACTGAATGTGCCCCTCAGTGCCAGGAGCACGTGCCACCAAGCACTCACTCACTCATTCCAACCTTAGACACCTAGCGCTGCTGTGTGACCACAGCGAGCATGCTCAGTGTGCAAGGAGTTCATGTGGCCACTGCAGGAAGTGGAAGGGCTTGAATCTCAAGTGAAGAGATAAGAGATGTGGGCGGGGCTAGATGTTGCAGGTCCCCAGAAGTCTGTCTAAGGAACTTGGCTTTATCCTAAGGGCAGAGAAAGCCAGGGAGTGGAAGGGATGGAGTGATACACTCAGCTTTCTAGTCATTCTGGCTGTTGTGTGGAGCGTGGATAGGGGCGGGGCTCCACCTGGAAGCAGGGAGCCTGGTTAGGATGCTGCCCTGGTGGTCCAGGTAGTATATGGTGGTGGGCTGGCTGGAACTATGACAGTGCAGAGGACACAGAGGAATCAGAGAGAGAGAGGAATCTGAGCAGAGAACACCAGTTCTTTACTTTCTGGGCATTTTTAATCTATGAAGTAGGTCAGGTCGGCACTGCTTTGATTAATACATCAGAGTGAGAGAAAGGGCGGTGATGAAACGGTCCCCAAGTATGACCTTCTCATCTCCTGTATACATCCCCACTGAAGGCTGCCTGACCTTGGGGGTTAGGTGAATGGTGTCAAGGAGAGTCACATCTGTGTGGGCCCCTCCTGTCAGATCACCTTCTCTCATAGAGGAGATCTTCTCTTCACAAAGGTCTGAAACTAAGTAGGGCATGGACTAGTGTCCCCATTTTTGCCCTCATTTTCTGATACCCAAGGGCTTCCCCCCTCCCCATCATGTGGTTATCTCCCTGCCTGGGATCTCTGCTGTTATCTGCTCATGCATTTGCTCCCCCAGTTGGTCCAGGAAGGGAGGCTGGAGCTTAGATCTCTCCAACTCTCTGAGGCTTGTGAACACCTGCCATGGCTATATAGAAACATCAAGTTACATGGTGGGAAGGGACCTTACAGTCCACTGGCTAAATTTTCCTCCAAATGCAGGAGTCCTCTTCAATATTCTCAATTTCCTCTTATATGTCTGGTATATAGTAGGTACTTGATAATGAGTAAATGAGTGAATGAATGAATAAAGGAACGAGTGAGTTAGTGAATGACTTAGTGAATGAGTGAATGAAAGAATGCATGCATGAATGAGTTAGTGAGTGCAGGAATGAGTGAGCGGATGAGCTAATGAATTAATGAGTGAATGAGTCAGTGAGTGAGTTAAGGAGTGAATGAGGGAGTAAATGAGAGAGTGAATTGAGTGAGTGAGTGAATGAGTTAATAAGTGAGTGAGTTGAGTGAATGGATGAAAGAGTGAATGAGTGAGAGAATGAATGAGGGAGTGAATGAGTGAGTGAGTGAGTGAGTGAATGATTTAATGAATGAAAGAGTGAGGGAGGGAAGGAGGGAGTGATGATTAGTTCTCATTGTTGAGAAGTTCTTTACTCTTGGCTGACACTTGCCTCCTGCTAACCACCACTTCCTGAGCTAAGTCCACTCACTGACTCTACAAGGATTCACAGGATCACACTCTCCTCCTCCCCTGGTGTCTTCTCACATATTGGACCCACAGTGACCTGTTCTCTCATCTTCAAACATGCCAACCGGGTCCTGCCAAGTTTGTTCCCATCTTGATCTTTTTGCCTGCCTGCCCCTTCTGCCTAGGGCTCTTGACTCAAATTTCTTTTCATGGCTGGATGCTCCTTGTTATTTCAGTCTCAACTCAAATATCACCTCCTCAGAAAAGCAATTTATAACCTGTAAGTCTAGACTAACCTCCTCTGCCCCTTCCCCTCTCTGTGCTGAATCCTGGGTGATTTCTGCAGATCTGTCTTCCAGTTCACAAGGTCTTTCTTCATCAGTGTCTAGTCTACTGTTTAACCTGCCCATTGAGGTCTTCTATCAGTTACTCTATTTTATATCTATAGAATGTAGTTGTGAATGTTGTAATCATTCTTATTTTAAAGTCCTTTTTAGAGTTCCTGTTACATGTAATCCCCCAGAGCGATTTCTCCTATTTATTGTATCTGCTGGCTATCTCTCATTATTGTGTATCTTTGTATTGTAATAATTTTTTACATGTAACTTTATCAGGAAGTATCATCTATGAGTGACCCACATGGTGTTGGAGGTGTGGAGGTGACCCTATAGTGTTTATTAATGGTAGAGGAGTTGTTATGTTAATTTCTTGATGAATGCAAGATCAGTGCAAGGATTTGGGCACCAACCTCATGCATGACGTAGGCAAGAGATGATTATTTCTTTTTTAAAACTTATTTATTTATTTGGTGGGGTGGGGCAGAGAGAGTAGGAGATAGAGAATTCCAAGCAGGTTCCACACGGACAGAGTGGGGCTCGATCTCATGAACAGTGAGATCATGACCTGAGCCGAAATCAAGAGTTGGACGCTTAACTGATTGAGCCACCCAGGTGCCCCAACAGATGATGATTTCTTATGTTTGGTGTCACTCCCCTTATTCCAATAAAGAGGACTTTGCTCTGAAAGATTCATACACAAGCATCATGCAATGCATCAGTGCCCAAATGCCTGGTACCTGATGCATGAACATAATGCATGTAAATCACCCAGCTTGATGCATAAGCATGAAATTCACTGAAAATAGATTTCTGAGATTGCCTCCTCAATACCGACTCCCTAAGTCTGGGGTTGAGCCCAGGAATCTGAATTCCTGTAAAGTTCTCTAGGGGATTCTGATGCATAGTGAAGTTTGGGTACCAATGATCCTATAAGCTTTGAAGACTGGAATTGAAATTATTTTTGTCTTATTTACTTCAAGTGAAAAGATTTAAAGCACCTTATAAGATATATGAAAATACATTTTGAAAAGCAGACTTAGAAAACATCTACACAGGGTACCTGGGTGGCTCAGTCAGTTAAGCACCCAACTTTGGCTCAGGTCATGATCTCACGGTTTGTGAGTTTGAGCCCCATGTCAGGCTCTGTGCTGACAGCTCACAGCCTGGAGCCTGCTTTGGATTCTGTGTCTCCCTCTCTTTCTGCCCCTCCTCTGCTCACACTTTGTCTGTCTCTCTCTCTCTCTCTCAAAAATAAACATAATAAAATAAAATAAAAAAGCAAAGAAAACACCTACACAAACAGATAACAGATAACCTAAGTAAGTGTGATCTGACTTTATTTACTCCAATACTAGGGCACACAGGAGACGCTATGGTTGGCATCCTCACCAACATCCATATCATGGGTGTGGTTGTGGACCATGCATGACCCACCATTATCCATTTCTGGAGACCCTGGGCATTACTGCAAAGCCCACCCCAGTGAAGTCAGTTATGGGCAGTTGTGGCACTCCAAAGGGAGGCTGCTCTCTGATATGGCTTTGCTGTTTCTGGGATCCCCTTCTGCAAACTGTCAGGCTGCCCAAATGCATTTACTGACTGTCAGCCCCCTTTGTTTCCTGGACCACCCTCTGTCTGGGCAATGAAGGCTCCTCTTCGCAAGCCGATGTGCCTTGCTGAGCTGTGTTCTTTTGGACCTCTAGGCTTCTGCCCTAGCTGTTTCCTCTGCCCAGAAAACTTAAGACTCCATTCAGTTATCTCTGTCTCCAGGTAGGCTCTCTCCTCTGCTTCCTTCATTTCCTTCCTTCCTTTTATCTGTTATTAATTGACCCCTTACCATATCTCAGCCCCGCACTGGAGCTCCCCAACTTCCCTGCATCCCAGCATCTGCTCCACTGCAGACCCTCCCAGCCTCACATCTCGCCATGCTGCCCCTCCACTCTCTGCTCTCTCCACACCAGCTTCTTGTGCTCCCTCTCTCTCTCCATAGGACTTTTGCATAGGCTTCACCCTTCTCTGCCTGATGAGTCCCCCCCGCCACTCTCCTATTCTCCCCACAGTGATTGTCATCTCCTGGTTCCTTATGGCTGTCTCATTCTGCCTTCCTTCTTCACTTCTGCCCTTTTGTGATTCCTAGATTACCCTCTGTCTCCTCAACCACACTGGAGACTCACAAGGGCAAGCCCTGTAACCTCAGCGCCTAGCACTAAGCCTGCCATAGAGCAGGTACCCAGTCTTGAGCAGATGAAATGAAGACATCCTTGAGAACCTCAATCTGTCTCTTCCTTTGGACCAGTTCTTAACCTTCTATTGGCCATTGGCCCCTTTGAGAGTCTCATGAAAGCTAGAAACCCTCTCTGCACAAATACACGTGAGCATTTATTCCATATTATTTCAAAATTGAAAACCACTCCAAATAAAGAGGCCGCTGTCTATTAATTCCAAGCTAAGATTCTTTTCCTGAGAGAGCAGCTGGTGAATTGTGTCCAGATATCATGATTGAAGGCCACCACATTAAAAATTTTTTTTCAGTTTTTTATTTATTTTTGAGAGACAGAGAGAGACAGAACACGAGCCGGGGAGGGGCAAAGAAAGAGAGAGACACAGAATCCGAAGCAGGGTCCAGGCTCCAAGCTGTCAGCACAGAACCGGATGCGGGGCTGGAACCCATAAACCATGAGATCATGAGCTGAGCCAAAGTCGGACGCTCAACCAGCTGAGCCACCCAGGCGCCCCTAAGCCCACCACATTTAGAGATAAAAATGGGCCTCCCAGCATCTTCAAAGGCTGGTGCGTTCAGATGGCATCATGGGGGTGCCATGCTGGCTGGTATGTCCCCTTTAAAAGCTCATCTCCCTACTTTTGTTGTTTCAGGAAAGAAGACAGCACAGAGGCACGCACATCCCACTGAGGAATATTTATATCCCTCCCGACTGACTAACAGAGCAGCAGTGGCCCCAGGATTTGTGGTTCCTTCCAGGGACCTGAGTTACAAGCCAGAGGACTGTCTTCCTATTCTAAGTCATTCATGGGAATGTCTCTCTTCTGTATAATACCAACCAGGGGACCAAAGGATGGCTGTTGACTATCAGAAGCTGTACGTATTGGCACGGGGTGGTGGGAAGAAGGTTGGGTCTGGAGTCCCAACATCTTGGTTGGCTTTGCCCCTCCTAAGCTGTGTTACCTGGCCCAAATTACTTCGAACGTCCACTTCTTTACCTGTCTGAGGGTCTAAACACCTACTTGACAGTTTTGTTCTGACAGCCAAATGAGCTCATGGCTACGAAAGTGTTCTGCACCCCGTACGATGCTTCCCACACGTCAGGGATCATGGCTGTTTGTAAATGTGATTCTCTCACTCATGTGACTGACCACATTCTGCCACAGCTACTCATTACACTCACAGTTCTCTGTAGCTGCCACCCAAGGTGGGCGATGCGGTACCATGGCAGGATTATCGTTTTTGCAGTCTCAGTGGTCATCTTGATATTATAGAGCTCCTGCGGAAGCCTGAGCTAAGGTGAAGGTTCTAACCTGTGCGAAAAATTGTACACATGTGAGCACTTCCCTGGGAAGAGGGGCCATGGGTTTCATTAGATTCTCAAATGAAACTGGAACCCTCAAAAGCCAAGCACCCGTAGTCTAGGGGGAAAGGACTCCACTGAGGAACCCAGAGACCCAGCTCTGCCTCTAACTGGCTGGTGACTTTGAGGCCTCAGTTCCTGATCTACAAAATGGGTGCAGCCACATGCCTTCCAGTAACCTTCGCAGTCGGGCAGCGGATGAGTCTGTGGCCCCTCCCTGCATGTGTCCTCCCCCAGAGAGGACACTCTTCCCGCTGCAGCAAACACTTGCTGGGTCCCTACTGTGCGGTGAGCTCTGGCCGGCTGGAAGCTCCTGTACCCAGTCTTCTTGCTTCCTGAGTAAGTAGAGAGTTCTTCTAGTCTAACCATATGTCATTTCATGCAACTGTGTCCACAGATTGTCCCCCAGATAACCACAGCACTTCAAAATTCTTAAAGCACTCAAAGCTCATTAAAGAGCATTATGGCCCAGCCACTGTGCAGACTGAGGGGTTTGCTGCCTCTGAAAATACCTCCCTGCAAATTACAGGTCTGTGACACCCTCTTCCTTGGGCAGCCGAAGGCGTAACAGGGACACTGAAGCCTAAGCTTCCCCCAGGAAGGCAGAATGAAAAGCAGGTTGCAATGTGGTACTACCTCCATGAGCCGAATTCTTTCCCACCCTGCTGCTACTGGCAGAGATTGACAGTAAGGAGACAGGCTGGTGGTCAGGATCTGCCCCAAAGTCCTTGGCCTCAGCAGAGCCTGGGCTGGCTCAGCGAGGGGTAAGTGACAGGCAGGCCCCACGACCCACGGGGCAGATCTCAGAGAGCTCTTAGTCTGTAGCGGGCACACGAACAGCCCTTGGGTCAGATCTGGCTCACAAACACATCCCATTTGGCTTAGGTTTGTTCAAAAAACAGCAGTAGAGTGCGTAAACATAAAATGTACCATCTTAACCCTTTTTAAATGCCCAGTTTAGGACATTCACATGTTGGGCAACCATCACCACCATCCATTTCCAGAACATTTCCATCTTCCCGAACTGAAACTCTGTCCCCATTAAACGCTAGCCCCCTCTTCTCCCCTGCCTCAGCCCCTGGAAACACCCATTGTGCTTTCCATCTTGACAGGTATGATTGCTCTGAAAACTTCATGTAAGTGGAGTCCTACCAGAGTTGTCCTTTGGGGACTATTTCACTAGCCATAATGGCCTCTAGGCTCATCCACATTGTTGCAGGTGTTAGAACTTCCTTCCTTTTTGAAGCTAAATGATATTCCAGTGGATGGACAGGTCACATCCTGTGTACCGTCTACCTGTCGACCGACACTTGAGTTGTTTCCGTCCTCTGCCTCTTGTGAATAATGTGCTGTGAACACAGGAGTACAAATACCTGCCTTGTATTTGTTACTGTTGGGGTAACCAATAGTAACCCCATTGAAAAACCAGAAGATTTCTCATAGAAATACGAATTTCTGGCTTCTCTCGGAAGACAGTGGAACTGGCAATTCAAGGTTTCTATGTTCATGGCCATGCTCAGATGAATGAGGCCAGCACACTCCTTTCCCAGCGACAGGCACACTCAGCCTTGGGAGGGCTTCAGGCAACCACACCCTCCCAGGGTCTCTTCTGCTGACCACCTACCTTGCCCGGTCTGCCCAACCCTCTGATCAGATGGCTGAAGATACAGTGACCCCGAGAGGCACAGGGACCTGGGCCCGTGGTGTCACAGGTGGGATGGTGAGTGACTGCTGTCACCTGGGAAAGGCCTGGACTAGGTTCTGGTTCCAGCTCTGCTGCTTGCCTGCTTCAGTGACCTTCACCTTTCTGAGCCTAAGTTTCCTCCTTTGGAAGAAAAGATACCTTCTCCAGCAGATTCATGGAATTATTGTCAAGATAGAAGAAGAAGCTGTGTGGTGACTGGAACATGGCATTACTAACAGCACAGTCCAAGTCTGGCAGCCTAGAATTTGAGGGTCCATTTCCCCCTCTGCAAAATTGGAAAAGGGACCATGCCTCTCCACGGGAGTGTCCTGAGGACTGAGACAGGGACGGTAAAGCATCCAGCAGAGCGCCTGGCACACAGCAGGTGCATCCCACATGTTACTTGGTAACAAGAGAGGGCTCTGTTGGAGGGCTCCGGATGCCCCTTGGCAGAGATCGCAATCCAGGAAGACACCTGACGTCCTGATGTTGTGGGCACAGCCTGGCTGCAGATTCCATCAGCCTGATTTCAAAGCCCACCCTCCACCTTTTATCCGCCAGGGCCTGTCAGCAGCCTCCCTGAGCTGTAGACTGTCCCCTGTTGGAGGGCACACAATCACCGTCTTTGCCAGCACCAGGGGAGACGAGAAACATCAGGTGCCTGGTGCATACTAGATGCTCAACAACAAACGTAGTTCCCCTCCTCCCTTTCCCAAGCAGAAGTCGGCCTCTGAGTTTTAAAAGATGGCGTGTTTTCCAGATGAGTATTAAAGAAGAAGGGAAGGAGAAGGAGAGGGAAAATATGGTTCTCAGCCCCCACTGGAGTGCCTCAGGGCTCTTCTGTTCTTGGGGTTAAGGTTTGTTGCTCAATGGGATTCATTCATTCATTCAACCAGCACGCATTTATTGAGCACCACTAAATGCCAGGCACCAATGATGGGCCTACCTGGGGTAACAGGAGAAAACAAAACATACCAATCCCCTGCTCTTTGGGGTCGAATTATATCAGCCAATGGGTCAGTTGGTGGATACATGCTCATTAAGTGCCTCTTCTGAGCTGACTTTATGCGGGACCTTGGCCTCACCTTCAAGGCTCATCTCTGTTGCTGGATGTGGGCTGCCTCCAAGCTGTACCCTGTGGATCCTGCAGCTCCTGTGGCAACCCCAGATGTCACCCTTGTCCTGGGTCCCTGATCACCCACCCCTGGTCTTTCTGTCCATTTGTGTTGCTTCATTGACTCGGTCCATTCCATATTCCCCGAGGGAAGTCTCTGAGCCTCTTTGGGACCCGTGAGGCACCCCTGGGGGGAGCAGTCCATCCCAGGCCCGGTGTGGACCCTGGCAGAGCCCTGCCTGTCTACCTTTGGGCTTTGAGTGAGATGGAAATGTGACCAGAAAAAGCACTTTGCGGACCTCAGTGTTGTGCATATGCTTTCTTCATTTCATTAATTCAATACGTGTCTGCTGTGCCCCTACTGTGTGCTGTCACGAACAAGGTGGTCTGTGTCATGACGATTGGAAAAGGTCCCTAAGCTAAGGAAGAGAAGCTTGCTTGTCAGATGGTTGTACTATGCATTCATAAATTATGATTAGCAACAGCCAGGGAGTTGGCATGGCAACGTTTCCCCACAAACTGCCAGGCAGTGTTCTTAAAATAGGTTCCCCGGAGGTGTGGCAGCGGTGGAAACACACAGAGGCAGTGTGGTCTGATGGCTCTGTGGACCAAGGTAGACTCCACTGCCACCTGTGTGTTCAGAAAGGCCATGCCACCCCCTTCCTGAGCAGACCAGAGGCACGGTAATTAAGATAGACCCGGAAGCATCCATTGTTGGAACTGGTGACTTAATTTGTTATAAATACCCCTGCCTTTCCCCATTTAACAGGGGAGGTAAGGAAAGCGGAGCCCCGAGGGGTTAAGTGACCAACCCAGGGTCACACAGTCATCTGATTGCAGATGTGACTGAATCTGGTTCTGACGTCTTTATAGAGACTTCTCCAACTGTGCTTTTCTGCTTTGGAATTCTAGATCTGGGCCTGATGCAGTTCATTTTCTAAAGGGTTACAGTCTGCATGGCATCACTTAGCAACATGCATCGGGTCAAGGAATCTTTCCTTTAGTATAGAATCTATGCCCGGTTTCTCCCTGCGGAAGCCCTGAATCCCAAGATGTCATGGAAACTCACTTGCTTCTTGGCCAGGCTGAGATGATTGTGGTTTAAGTTCATCTCTCCACAGCCTTCCCTACCCTAGTTTCCCAGTGTGGAAATCAGGTAGCAGAGCCTATCCAAAGTTTATGATCTGCTTTGCAATGAGATGACTGTGTGAGTTAGTGACCCCTCATTACAGAGGACGGGGAAGCCAAACCCTTTAAAAGATGAGTTCCCTTTCTTCTATTTGTGTTACTCAGCAATTTATTGCATAAATTTTATCAACTTGAGAAGGTGTTTTGTCTCTGTTTTGTTTTTTTCTTTTTTTACCTTCAGGCTGGCGAGCTGCTTTTAAGAGATTCACAACTCTTGTTTAATCCAGGGTGAAATTCCAGGACCGGAATGTGAAACTTTGTTGAGCACTATCTACTTCTGAGAATAGGGTGCTAGACACGTGTGACGTATTTTAGAGACTCAACCTTTCTTTCTCTATGTAGATAGGGCCTTGCTGTGGAAAGGGCTCTGGGCTGGGAGCAGGGAGGTCTGCCAACTGAGCTTTGCCAAACCCCCTCTCTAGGCCATCGGTAGGCCATAAAGATTGCCCTAGGTAGTGATAATTCCTTACTGTGATTTCGTGTTGGACTCACCTGCAGAGCTTTTTAAAAACCCAACGCACATGCCCCTTTCCAGGCCTTGAAACCAGCCTATCTTGGGTGGGCCCCAAGCGGGGATCTTTAAAAAGGCCCCCAGTGATTCCAACGGGCAGCCAAGGGGAAAAGCATCAAATTGTCCCTTTCAGTTCTGCCATCTCCTGTGTTAATTAAATTCCAAGATGCCACTGGGGATTTCTTCTGTGTTAGACTCATTTATTTTTGCTCCTTGCTAGGAAAGAAATGTGTACTCAGAGTTGATAGGAGGAACCTTCTCATCTCTGGAATGTTTTTGACCATGAGTCAGCTTTGCAACTTCACCTTTAGAGGCCCTTTTAAGCAGCTAATGATCCTTAGGAAAACGAAATGCATGACACCGTAGCATTCATTTCTACGGTGGCAGAACCTGACGCTGAACTCCTTTTGGTGGCTGATCACAGCACGCTTACATGGGAGTTTGGATAACAACTGGGTGATGCAGTAGACATCAAGAATGAACCGCTTGTGTACGGCCGAATGCATCCTAAAATCTTCCGGAAATAGATACTCCAAATCCACCGCTATCTATAGCTTTATCAGTTTTGCAACCAAATAGAAGCTGATTTCTGTTCAGCATTTGTGCCAGTGGCCAACTGTGTCCTATCTGGCCTTGAAATAAATTCTTTGGGAATTCTTGATGCCTTAAGGAGGTGGACAAGGAAGACCCCTGGGACTTGTTCATGTATTTAGTCCTCTTCCCTGTTTTAGAAGAATTTCTAAAAAAAGATAGTGTGTGCCTTGGACCAAAACTTGTTTTTAAGAAGCTGGTAGGCTTAGGATGGAAGGATTGGCTTTCTTTATCCCATTGGATCTTCCCTAAATCCTACTCTGGTTTGAGAAAGCACAGCTCTCATCCCAATCTGACTTTTGCATCCATGGCACAAATGTATTACATGGAGTCATGGAAAGACTAATGGGAGAACTGGTACAAATCAAAGGAAGATTTGCTCCAACACCATTTTTTTTTTTTGTCTTTGAAAAGTATCATCAGGCTATGTCCACAGGTGGATTGATGCTGCATTTATATGATGGTGGAATAAGGGGAGGGGAAGACAAATGAATGAGATTGTTAAAAATGGCGGAAAGCTTGATATCAACTCTGTATCAATATATTCTTTTCTAAGGTAAAGTAATGTAATACCATGTTAATGGATATGACGTCAAAAGTGATGGGGGAATAAATATCTATGCAGTCACAGTATAACTATTAACTGAGACTTTTTCAATGAGGGTGAAGACAAGGTCTGACTCGAATGGAGATCATAGAAGGAGTTATGGGCCAGATACACTGGGTTTGGACTGTCCTCTGCCAGCAACTGGTTGTGCAAGTTTGGATGGTGTGCTTACCTCTCTCAATCTCAACGTCCTCCATGGAAACGTCAGGGAAGGTGTGAGCCTTGATGAGATAGCACACGTTTTCTAAAGCACCTGCATATGTTGGCGCTCTGCAGATGTTGGGAACCTTTCCTCACCCCTTGGAAAATGCTCTGATGCATTTCAGTGCCATGGCTGGGCGTGTGTCACGAAGCTGAGTTGTGTGACTCCGTTGGTCTTCCAACTCAGATTGTTCAGGTTTGCACAATCCACTTTTGATGAGGAGGCAAGGAAGGGACCTGGGTGTCATTGGCAAAGATGATGAACACGGCTTGAGAATTCATCTTGGCAGAATGTCCCTGTTCTCTTCAGTCTTCCAGGGTGACTCCTGGGAGGATATCGTGTGAAAGCTGTGAAGCACAGACAATAGTTTGGAAATTGCGGACTTTCCCACTGGGTCCCAAATGTACAGTGATTCTACACCTTGCTACTGCTTGAGCATTAAAGGAATTTTATATTATATATGGCCATTCATAAACACGAGGGTCAGAATTTTGGCAGAGTTCTGGCCCTCCCCTCAGTTAGAAGTGTGGATTCCCATGGGAGTGGTCTGGGAAAAGGAGCAGAACCCCTTTCCTTCTGGATGCTTTTCAGCAGGAACCTCCCTTGGGTCCAGGAGAAGTGGCTGTCCCCCAGCTCCTGCCTTCAGCAAATGAACAGAGCGCTCAGTCCCTGGAGACACTCATTGGATTCCCGATCAGTTGTGAATCAGGCTCAAAACTCCCTTCTGGGTTTTCAAGATTTGTAATGATTGCTCAATCTTGTGTAAACCAGGCTGGCATTTTCTCTTGTTACCAAGATGTATTTTTCTATGTTAGTTAAATGTATAATTTGTGTAATTTTGTACATTAAAATGTATGCTTTTTCACAATTAAAGGTTTTTTTTTTTCCCTTTTGAATGTCTAACTTACTGATGGTTTGTTACAAAGAGTTGTAGACCTTGACACAATACAAAAAGGCAATGAATCCAAGAGTCCTGATTTTTGGTGGGGAATGGTGTCCTTCTCAGAAGTCACATCCACTTTGCACAAATAATGAAGTGACTTCCTTTATGGCCCTTTATATGGCTGTATTAGTTTGCTGTTGCTGTAACAAGTTACCACAAACGTAGGGGCTCCAAACAATACATGTATCTTACAGCTCTGGAGATTAGAAGTCTGCATTGGGTCTCACAGGGCTAAAATCAAGATCTCTGCAGGGCTGCGTTCCTTTGGGAAGCTCTGGGGAGAATTTGCTTCCTTGCCGTCTCCAGCTCCTAGAAGCTGCCTTCGGTCTTTGGCTTATGCTCTCTTCCTCCATCTTGAAAGGCAACAGCATATCTCTCTCTGACTCTGACACCTGCTTCTGTCATCATGTCTTCTTCTCTGACTCTGATCATCCTGCCTTCCTCTCTTGCTTATAAGGATGCTTGGATTACCTTAGGCCAAACTGGATAATCCAGGATAATCTCCCTTTCCCAAGATCCCAAACGTAACCACATCTGCAAATTCCCTTTTGCCATGCAAGATAACATCTACACAGACTCTAGGGATTAGGAGATGGGGATCTTTGGGAGGGGGATATTATTCTGCCTACCATAATCCGTTATGAACTGATTTGGAGGTAGTGGGGGAAAAAAGCAGACATATTAGAATCAAACAGGCCTGAACTTGAACTGTATCTCTGCCACTCGGTGGCCACACAACTTTAGGCAGCTTGCTTAACTTCTCTGAACCTACACAAAGTGACTGAAATAATCCATTACTGGCCTCACAAATTCATACCTAACAATAAACTACATTTCCCTTTCCCTCATTTTTTTTTTTTGGAAATCATTCTTTTTACAACTGATACTTAAAAATTTTTTTTTGATGTTTACTTATTTTTTAGAGACAGAGAGAGAGAGAGAGAGAGAGTGGGGAGGGGCAGAGAGAGAGGGAGACACAGAATCTGAAGCAGGTTCCAGGCTCCGAGCTGTCAGCACAGAGCCTGACTCGGGGCTCAAACTCACGGACGGCGAGATCATGACCTGAGCCGAAGTCGGACGCTTAACCAACTGAGGCACCCAGGCGCCCCTACAACTGACACTTTTAAAAAATATCTTTTTGTGGGTTTGTTTGCCCAAGAGGGGCCCTGATGGAGAATATGCATTGGAACTGAGTGGCCTCTCCTGTTCTCTCCCTATGGCCATGTGATGACGTGACCCTTCCTGTTTTCTGCCATCACCCCGGAAGCCCTCATGGGCTGACAGGATGAGCTCCTTGCTTATCCTTCCCCCCAATGCCACAGTTTCATTCACTTGTGATCACTCCTTTCCTGGAGGACTGAGAGCAGTCAGAGAACAGGATGGGGAAGGTCACGACCATCCTCTGGCCCGAATGCAGTGTGCTCAGGTTTCCTGGTTTTTTTTCTGCCGGCCTCCGTCAGATACCATTCTCTTGGCTTCCCTGCAGACTGGTGGGTGCATTTCCTAACTTACACCCCCAGCTTGGTTTCTGGCCTCCCTTTCTTTGCTACGCTTGGGTTACTACCCTCGAATGAGGGGACATTGTAGGAAGCACTCAGACAAAGCTGAGCCAAACCCCGGCATGATCACCTCCTGGCAGTTAACTGGAGTTGCGAGGGTAAGGTGTGTACCCCTCAGTGCTCCAGCCTGAAAATCGGGATGGTATTGTCTGCCACATAGGGCTGGGGAGAGAGCCGGTGCCGTGTAAAGCAGAGTGTAGTGTGTAGAGATGAACGGTGAGTGCACGGACCCTTATGTATACATGGTAGGCACTCCATAAAAGTCAAACCCCCCCCACCTTGTCTGTAGGGGCACAGAGGAGTCCTGAGGAGTAACATAAACATACAGTGGGTGCCCAAATGCATGTTGGATGCAGGATGAATGATTTTTTGCCCCAGGTTGTATGGAGAACAGGATTCTAACCCCCAAATCTGGACTATCCCAGGCCTGTTCTTTTGTTGTTGTTGTTGTTCCTTAATGTTTATTGTGTGTGAGCAGGGGAGGAGCAGAGAGAGAGAGAGAGAGAGAAAAAGAAAGGGAATGAGAGAGAATCCCAAGCAGGCTACACGCTGTTGGCGCTGAGCCCATCTCGGGGCTCGATCTCACAAACTGTGACATCACGACCTGAGCTGAAATCAAGAGTCACGTGTTTAACCAAATGAGCCACCCAGGTGCCCCCGCCTCCCCGCCAAGGCTTATTCCTTTATCTCCCCTCTCCTAAAGGGACTACTCCAGCCACACTTCTTGGGGGAGGGTAAAGAGTACTCATTAAGATGCAGATTTTGGGACCAGACTACTGTGTTTAAGTCCTAAGCAGCATCATTTACCAGCTGTGACCCCAGCCAAGTCACTCATCTCTCTGAGCCTTAGTTTTCTTATCTGTAAAATGAGGCTACTTACATCAAAGATTGCTGTGAAGCTTAAAACAATGACTATATGTAAAGTGCCCACAATGGTCCTTGGCATGTGGTAAACTCTCTGTAAAGGGGAGCTATTATTTTCCTTTCTTGCTTCTGGAAAAGGTGACTTCCCCTCCTTCTTCCTTGTCCCACTGCCTCCTAGTCTTGACAGCTGCCTCGCCCTTTCCTACGGCAGGAAGTGTTTTCTTGGAAAGCAGTGGGATCTCTGGCACGAGGGGTATTCAAGCAAGGAGAGACTGCCTTCTCAAAATGTTGAGAGCAGGCACAATCATGGAAGATTGACCTCAAAAGTTCAGTCTAACTCCTATTCTTGGATCCTCTGGTATTTCTATGGGTTTAGTGGCTATGAATGTTTGTGAAGCTTTAGGAGAAGCTTCTAGGTGGGCTTCAATATGAGATTTCCTTGCCTGGGATATACTGGGAATAGTGTTTCCCAGGACAGATGGAAGTTTTTACTGAAAACACTAGCAGTGAAGCCTAGAGTCCCCCAGACCTCAAGAGGATTATTTGTGACAGAAATCTGTCCAGGGTACTCAGGGACAAAGGAGTGAGGAGGCCAGCATGGAGGATGGGGTGGATAGAAGAGAGAGTGGGGGGGGGGGTTGATATTCTCTATTCTTACGCTTTTTATGGTCAGTACTCCCTGCACTGCAGTCATATATGCTTCCTGAAGGCAAGGGCTTTTTTTTTTTTTTTCCAACGTTTATTTATTTCTGGGACAGAGAGAGACAGAGCATGAACGGGGGAGGGGCAGAGAGAGAGGGAGACACAGAATCGGAAACAGGCTCCAGGCTCTGAGCCATCAGCCCAGAGCCCGACACGGGGCTCGAACTCACGGACCGCAAGATCGTGACCTGGCTGAAGTCGGACGCTTAACCGACTGCGCCACCCAGGCGCCCCGGCAAGGGCTTTATAAATACTCATTGTTATGTCCCCCGCATGGAAACGGGACTTGCTACATGGCCAGTGAGCTCCAGACCTGGCTGAGTAGCAGTACGATCCGAGGCACTAGACATCTGCTTCACTACTCCTCTCCTGTTTCCTCATCTTCCAAGTGGGCAATTTGTTGCAGGGTTACAAGACAGCAGATGTGGGGAGGTGTCAGCTACCATGAAGCCAGTAGCCCTGGAGTGATCAGTCCATGGGTTCTGGGAGTCACACGAATGAGAATGTGAGTCCGACTGTCTGGGACTCCAGAACTGGCCAGACCTGGTGCTGAAGGGACAGCTCCCAGAACAGGGAGGACCTGGGGTGTGAGGCCAAGCACTCTTGCCCCCTGCTGCCGACCCCACCCAGCCCCAGATGCCGCCTGTCCGGACTCGCCTGCAGAGGGTCGGCAGCTGGTGCTCCCATCCGTCCAGAAAGAGCAGCTGGGATCGCCGGGTCCCCCAAGACTCTCAGGCCCTTCTGCCTGATAATAATCATGGAAAAATGAGGGACAGTATCTAGGGGAGGCACATGGAGCCTGGCCTCGAAGAAGGATTGAGGGGAGACGCAGATGAATGACCCCCAAGACCCCATGCCTCCCACGTGGCCCAAGTCAGAGGAAGCCTGGGACCCTCTCTTGCAAGCTCCTGGCACATTAAGGATAGGCTGTACAAGGGGTCGTGGGAGGTGACCGTAGAGTGGGGAATATGTATCTGTCTGGGTGACTGACAGGAGAATGTGTGTATGTACGTGTTCATCTATCTCTCTGTGTGTCTTTCTCCGGAGGGTTCCTATTTAAGCTTCCAACTTTCCTTATTTCTGGTGTGGATTTCTGTGTGGGCGTCCTGACCCGGTTTATGAGTGTGTTTGTGTGGAGTCACCTTGTGAGTTTGCCCTGGGTATGAGTGTGTGACAATGTCTGTGCGGAGTGGGTGTTGTAGGAGTGAGCAACGTGCAGGAACGTGGTTCTCTTGTCTGCCTGAGCGAATGGGGCCGTCGCATGGCCCTCTCGTCTTGCCGTATCATCTTTCCCAGCACTTAGCACCTCCTGGTACATTATGTGTGTTTGCTTCCTCCCTCCCTCCTTAGAACGTCCGCTCCCAGAGGGCAGGACTTGGTGTGTTTTGTCCACAGCACTGTCCCCAGCACCAAACACGTGCTAGGCACCAGCGGGCACTCAGTAGAATAGCGAGGAGCGAATGAATGCTGGGTCCAACGTGTGAGTGCTTCTCAGGTTGCGCAGTTAATTTCGGCGTACTGCTGCTGGGTTGGCGGTGTTGGGTGACTAGGAGAATTTACGGCGAGGGTGTGTGTAATTGGCTCGGAATATGTACAAGCTTGTACGTGTGTGCAAAAGTGTGTCTGGGGAGCTGAGTGGAATGGACTGTGGTGTGTGCGCTAGCGGATTTGTGCATCTCTCATGTGTTGTATGGCGTAATTGTCTGGTGTGCTAGTGCGAACCTGTGTGTGCCTGAAGAGCGTGTGTGTGCCCGCACGCGAGTGTGTGTGTGTGTGTGTGTGTGTGCATACTCGAGGCTCCCACCCCTCGCTCTCCTCGCGCCCTGCGCTCGGCCTGGGGGCGGGGAGTGGGGGTGTGGCGAGGGCACTGCGGTTCGGCGGCCCGCCCTCGGCGCTGCGGCTCCGGCGCGTCACTGTCCCTCCCCGCCCCCGCCGCGGGCCCCGCCCCCCG
>NW_024412376.1:163754759-163772795 GCF_014898765.1 Herpailurus yagouaroundi | reverse complement strand
CGGCGGGCGGGCCGAGCAGCCGGGGCAGCGGGCGCGTGGGCAGCCGCGGGCGCCGAGCCTCCGTCCCTCTCTTCTGCCCTCCCGGGCCTTTGTCACCGCGCCCGCGGGGAGCGGGACCGGCTGAGCGAAAAGACAGCCCCACAGGTCCGCCGGCCGGGCCGAGGGCGCCAGCGGGGCCATGTCTTACCAGGGCAGGAAGAGCATCCCGCACATCACGGTAAGCCGGGCCCCCGCCCCCGCCCCGCCGTTCTTTGTGGGCTGGGGGTGGCCGCCTCCAGGGTCGGGATCCGCGGGGGGACTGCAGGGGCGGCCCGCGAGGCTTCCTGCGTGGCGGCGGGTGGGGCGGGGCTGATCTCAGCCTTGCAGCCCCCTCCCCCCAGCCTCTGGGGACAATGGTGGTGGGGGTGGGGGGGGGAGCCCCGCAGCCCCGGGCGGGGGCGGGGGGGCGGGGCCCCCCCCCGCCGGGCCGGCCCCCCCCCCCCCCCCCCCCCCCCCCCCGCCACGGGAAGTGCCAGAGGGTGGCGTGGACCGGGTGGATGCGGCGCTGAACAAAAGAGGGAGGGGCGCGGGGGGCCGAACCCCTCCCTCCGGCCCTGGAGCGGGCTTAGGGCGGGGAGGGCCGATGGCCTGCGCCCGGCCTCTGCACCCTCCAGCTCTTGCGCCTCGCCGCCGAGTTCCTTCCATGCCAGAGGCAAGAAAAATGCCTCTGCCCACCCTCCCCCCACCCCCTTCCCCTGCCCGTACTGATGGAGTGGAAGTCTGGACCCAGAAACAGCGCCATGATGGAGGAGCCCCTCCCATTCCTCACCGCGGCTAAAAATAACCCTCTCGGGGCTGCGCTGGCAGCTGTGGCCCCAGAAGGGTTAACACTGGGGCGTAGGAGAGCAGTGGGCCCGAGCCTACCGCCGCCGTCCCTGGGTGCGGCCGGAAACAAAGGATCCCTGCTTTGTCTTGGGTGGGGAGTTGAGGGCTGAGGAGGCAGCGGTGGGGAGACCTGGCCTCCACCCCACTCCCTCCTTGGCACCGGAGGGGAGCCAAACCAGCCCCGAAGGATGCGCCCCACAGGCGCTGTGGAAGCCAGTGGGCCTCCGGTGGTGGGTGCAGGAGCAGCCAGGGGCTGGGAGGTGGGATTCCAGGTGTGATAGAAGCCTCCGGCGTGACACCTGAGGTCTGAGGACAGGAAACCCAGCCTACTCCTACTCCTTTACACAGAATCCTGCCTCTGGGAGCCCTAGGGCGCCTACAGGAGGGCAGCCTTGGGTAGGGGGAGGGAGCGGACACTTCCCATTCACCTGCTCAGTCTATTGCGGGCATTATTTTATGGAGTCTTCTCGAGAAATCGTTTGAGGGCGGCATCGTCTACCCAAACCTCCCAGAGGCTGGAGCACTGGCTGGGGCACGGGTGAGAGGAAGGCTGGGTGAGAGCCCCCCATGCCTCCTGTCCAACTGTGGTCTGAGTCTTCCTCTAGAAAACCCCTCCTGGGCTCAGCTTCAGGTCTTGCCAGCAGGCCTTTGGTGAGTTTGTGTCCAGAGGTATGACCCCTGAGGGTAGAGACCGTCTCTAACTCATCCTTGATCCCTGCCTTCTGAGATATGAAGGTGTAAGTGGCCAGTCCTTTAACACTCTAGTTGCCTGTGAGTCGCTGGAAGGGGTCTGGTTGACCCCAGGCGCGGCAAGTGGGAGGAAAGTGGAAGGGGGGGGGTGTTTGACCAGGTCCCTGCCTTGGGACTCTCTCTCCCTACCCCCTGAGGGGAACTAGGGCAAGTGATGGCGGTGCAGGTGATGGATGCAGTGACAGATGAGTCTGGAGCCTTGGGTCCCATTGTGGCTGTGGCCCATGGAAGGTCTGTCTACCCCCCACCCCCAGGAGCCCGGTTTCCAAAAAGGCGGTTTGGCCGGATGATCTTTGAGGCAGGTCTCTGTAAGGTGCCCCAGACTCAAATAGTTCTCAGTCTGCAGGGACACAGCAACCACCCTGCCCTCCTGCTGTGACCCGCTGAGCGGAGGTGACTTGGCCAGGCTTCCCTACCAGACAGATCTGGCTGCTCATCCTTGCTCTGCCAGCTCTCTTGGCCTCCGTGCTCCGATACCCCAAATGGGCCAACACTGGCCACTTCCCAGGACCGATGAGCATCCAGGAGAACTCTGGCAAAGCGCTGAGTGTGTGTCAGGCACATAGTAGGTGCAGCTGGGACTGCTGGCTGATTCTGCTGCTTTAGTGTTTGTGTGAAGCTAGTAGTCAGCCTGTGTGTCAAAGAGAACCCAGTGGAGTGGTTCCAACAGCTTCAATAGCTTGGAGAAGTGGGAAGGAGATGCTGAGAATTATACTTAGTTCCTGGGAAGGAGGCTCTTGATGAACACTTGTGTTTTATTTGGTCCACATAAGCCCACTCCATCCAGGAAGATCTATGGTTTAAAGGAAGAGCAAACCAGAGAGGATGGACTTGACTGGAGCCCCTTTGCAGGACCCTCGGCTTCCTGAGGGTCTCTTGCTGATAATGTCCATGTTGTGACAGGAACCAGAATGCCGTTAAGTGGGTGGGAGGGCACCTTGGCTTTCCTGATGCTGCACCCCGGCTTGTGCAGTCATACTCACTCGGTAAACTAAATTAGCGCTGGTCTGTGCCGGGCACTGTGCGGGGTGTGAGGCCAAATAGGAAGGAGGTGGGCCTTTTGCCCTTATCTGCCCAGAGTTTGGCAAAGACTGACATTTCCGCCTGAAGTTTGCACCAAGGTGCGGGGGCTGTCGTAAGGGGACACCGAGGGGCCTGGTGGAAACCACAGCAGAGAAACTCACCCTAGTCCTGGGATGGGGGACAGGAAGGATGGGGGAGGGGGTTGTTTCTGCCTGAGTGGAGGGAGGCCCAGAGGCAGAGGAGTGTGGCATGCTGGAGAAACTGAAGGAAAGTCCGCATTGTGGGAACCCAGCCTCTGCTTCCAAGTCTTCTCTGTGCATCGGGAACAAATCCTGGATGTTTCCGGCAGCCATGGTGGGCGTGGCCCGTGGAGGGGCCTTGGGGGTTGGAAAAAGACCGAGGGAAACTCTCAGCTCGTCCCCAAGGACCCCACCTGCTTCGTGTTTGGCCACTCTGTGCCCCCGTGAGCCTCAGCGTGGTCATCTGGCCAATCGGGATAAGGTTCCAGCTTACGCAGAGACTCCAGAGGTAGGGGAGAGGGTTCCTCGAGCAGAGGAGAGAGGGACATCCCAGGCAGGGCACGGCTGAGTCAGGAAGATGTTCTACCCACCTTGATGGTGAGCGGGCATCTTCCCCTCTGGTTCCCACCTCAGCCTTTTCCTGAGAGAATAGAGCACCCGACAGAGGAGGGAAAAAGCAGAAACGCTTCGCTTCACCCCCCAAGGTTGTTTAAAATATTTACAAGGCGCTCCTTCGTGTGTAGCTTTGTAAAAAATTAACGGCACAGCCAGGGATTAACTTAGCTAGAGCTGTTTCTGGAGCCCACTGCGGTGGTTAAGTGTTAGAACATCCTGGGCGTGGCTATCCGCAAACAAAGGCACATGGTTTCCTGCCCCCCCCCCCCCCAGGCTCTCGTCTCCCAGCTGAGCCACTAAGGAGTGGGGGGCCTGCTCCGCTGTGGGGGGAGACCAGCGTGTCCACACAGCGGTTATGAATTATTACTATTGCAAGTAGGACCTCACGAGTCCTGGTCATTTGTGGTTTTGCAGGCTGTTATTATTACAGCATTCACCATGACCTCCGTGATCTGACTCGGTGTCCAGAGCGCCCCCATGAGGGAGGCGGGTTACTTGGATCATCCCTGTTTCCCAAAGAGAAAACTAAGGTTCACAGAGGCTTAGTGGCACGGAGGAGTTCTTGCAGCGGCCTGCGGAGGGATGAAGAGCCGGATTCAAGCAGAAGGGGGAGATGGGCTGGTCTGCCTGCCCTGAAAGTCACTCTCTGGTTGAAATCTGTACGAGTCTGTGTGTGTGCCTGCGTTCGATCGAACGGTGATGAGGAGAGAAAGACAGGAGTTAGGAAACCATCAGACTCAGTTAGTGACTCTCATGTGCAAGCGTGCAAACCCCATGTGAGCCCTGTCCTGCTTCCCGAGGATGTCGCTCAATGTATCGATAGGTATTCAGTTTATTTGCTCCCCTTTCTTTTCATGCAAAGGATTTGCGATGCCCACAGTGATTTCTCATGCCTATAGTGAAATCCTGAGGATCCTGAGGAAATTCCTGAGGATCGAAGTAGAGCAGGGAACAAACCTGCCAGTACTTCAGGCCACTGGAGGTGTGCAGCTGGACATCTGATGGTGATTCGGAGCTTCCGGCATCCAGGGTAGAGAAGCAAATGCTCAGCGACATCGAGTTCGTGACCAGAGAGAGGGAAGTGGGCCATTTTCTCGGGGGGAAAATTATTTTAAGTGAAATTCTTAAAAAAAATTTTTTTTTAATGTTTATTTTTAAGACAGAGACAGACAGAGCATGAGCAGGGGAGGGGCAGGGAGAGAGGGAGACACAGAATCCGAAGCAGGTTCCAGGCTGCGAGCTGTCAGCACGGAGCCTGACATGGGGCTCGAACTCACGAACCGTGAGATCATGACCTGAGCTGAAATCAAGAGTCAGATGCTCAACTAACTGAGCCACCCAGGCATCCCACCTTAATTCCCTTTTTTAAATCTTTCTTTTTTTAATGTTTATTTATCTTGAGGGAGAGAGAGAGAGAGACAGAGCATGAGCAGGGGAGGGGCAGAGAGAGAGAGAGAGAGACATAGAATCCAAAGCAGGCTCCAGGCTCTGAGCCGTCAGCACGGAGCCTGACGTGGGGCTTGAACTCACGAACCATGAGATCATCACCTGAGCTGAAGTTGGATGCTTAACAGACTGAGCCACCCAGGTGCCCCTCAATTAAATTCTTAAAAGGTGTTTCAGAGAGGGTAACCATGATATTGTTAGCTTCGTTGGTAACCTAGCTATGCCAACTTAGCCCTGCATGTCTGTGTCTCGTGATAGACTTGGCCCGGACTGAATACATGGGACACACGTGATGTAGCATATGTGAATGTGCCTGGCACGCTGTGAGTGGCTGACAGATGATCGTCTCCCTCTCCAAACTTGGGCTGTCTCTTTGAGGAAACAAAAACTCAGGGTGGCAGGTGAACGGCAAGGGTTGGCCGCATGTCTGTTCTGTTGTTTGAACTGTGCGAGGTGCGATGAGCGGTGAAAAAAATTCCCCGTCTCGTGATCCATAACCTTAACGAGCTTACTGCCGAGGTGACAGAGTGCACACGTGAGCAACCGAGAATGACAGAGCACAGGTGTTAGAGGGCCTCGGGGAGGGGGAGACTCTCGGGGAGGCTGTGGGAGGTGACTGCCTGAGGCGTGGGGGGGGGACAACACGAGCTAGACATTCAAGGATTTGATTGGTGGAGACAAGGGAAGAGTGTGTAAGGCACGTAGAACAGCATGTGTAAGACTTGGACTGGGGAATGAATACGGTCAGAAGAGAGTGAGGGGTTAGTCATCGATAGACTGGGGGGTGAGGAACGTGAAAGAAATGTGAATTCTACAATTCTTTGGAGGTCAGGTAGACTGTACCCAACATGATAGGGGGGAGCAGATTAGATTCCAAGTCCGGCTCCAAGGGAAGCGGGGTATTTGACTTTGGGCAAATCACCTCCTTTCCCTGAGCCTCAGATTCCTTTTCTCTATAGAGTTGGATTAGAGGATCCAGTTCCGCATTTTGGATACTCTGATTTTATGTTGTGGGTAACGGGAAGCCACCAGAACTTCAAGGAAGTTCTTGAACTGGGAAGATGGTGTCATAAAGGCAGTGTGTGTGAGAGTGTGGGTTCTGAAAGCAGACAATTTGGGCTTGACTTCTATACTAGCTGCGTAACTTGGGCGCGTTGTTTCTTTCTGAGAATTGAACGAGTTAATATAATACATGGAAGATGCTGAGAGTAGTGCCTGCACATGGTGTAGCGTCTGTAGGTTAGCTGCTGTTCCTACCGTGGGAAGGCGTGTTAGTCGGCGTTGTTCCATAGCAAGCAGCCACCAGGTCTGGTTTTCAGCAACAGACACTGAATTCTTGTTCACGCTGTGCGAGGGCCTCGGATTGGCTGTGACTCGGCCCCCGGATGCCGGTGAACAGCGGTCTGTTCCCTGTGTCTCCTCACTTTGAGACTCAGGGTGAAGGAACAGAGGAAGGAAGCATGGGAGTCTGGTGGCAACTTGAAATGCCTGTGAGGACTTGGGCTCAACTGTGGCTCATAGTCACGCGGCCAAAGCCAGTCCCACGATCCAGACCGAAATCAGTGGAGAGAAGCCCGATGTTAGACTTTCTTAAGGAGATAGGAGGGTTAAGTGTGAAAATTAGGGCACATAGAAGGTGGTAATCAACACCCGTTGGAGCTGATGATGAAGTGGTCAGGACGCATGAGGGGTGAGTTTGGAAGAAAAGGCACTCGAATTGAGTGGGGGATAGAGCGCCAAGCCGAGGGGTCTCAGTGGACAATTGGAAATCTAGATTGGAAGGGGGGGGTCAGAGCCAAGGGGCCAGTTACGGAGATCGGAGACCCAAGAAGATAGGAAATGTGAGATATTCTAGCAGCCAGTGGTTCTCAGCCCATGTGCTGTGAGCAGAGGGACACATCCAAAAAACAAAACAAAAAAAATCCTCTGCAGATGCACCGCTAAATTTTGATCAGCATCTAAAATTCGTATTTGTTGCAACCAAGTCGACACGTTGTTCCAGTGACATGTATCAGGTGGTATTCTGCACGCTCACAAGCTGGGAGGTATCCAATGAGTGTCAGTTTTTGTGAATCAAAGGCACCCCCTGGCCTGGAAGGAAGCGTCAGAGGACTTTGCCCTTGAGCATATCAAAAGGACACAGGGCAGTGCATAGTGCCAGGGTGCTGAAGAGTAAGCACGGGCAGTGACGAGCAATTAAAGGCCCCCGAAGACGGGCGGTGACACCAGTAGGGAGGGCACGCCGATGAATGCCGACCGACTTGGCGGTGTGTATGTCTTTCATTACTTTAAGAATGCTGCCATTTTTTTATGCTGTTTGTACATCTTTTTTTTTTTTTTTTATATGTTTTTTGAGAGAGAGAGAGAGAGAGAGAGAGAGCACAAGCGTGAGAGGGGCAGAGAGAGAGGGAGAGAGAGAGTCCGAAGCAGGCTCCATGCTGTCAGCACCAAGCCCCACATGAGGCTCGAACTCACGAACCGTGAGATCGTGACCAGAGCCAAAATCAAGAGTCGGACTCTTAACTGACCGAGCCACCCAGGCGCTCCTGGACGCGTCTTCTGAACACAGGTTGAGACTCACGGTCCTGGAGAGATGCAATGATGAAATCGTAACTTTGCTCTGCGAAAGGGACTCTGAGTCAGTGTTGGTGGTGTGGGAGAAGGAGTGGGGTCTAAGTAAGGTGTTTCCGGGAGGGGCTGGTCTAGAAAACGCGAGCAGGCAGTAAACGGAGGGAAGTGATGGCTGTGAGCCTAGGAGGTTGCGCTCGCCCACCTCCTTCCTCGGGCCTGCGCCCCAGGCACCTGGAACATTCTCCTGGCGGGGCTCACCCTCTCTGGCCCTTTGCACTTGTGTTAAGTTGTGCCCATTCTCCATGGAGGATCCTTCCCCTGGGGGCCGGGAGCCACGAGCACTGGCACGTCCGTAACTGTGGTTTGTCCAACCTCATCAAACACTCTGGAGGGCTGGGACAGCTTTTCTGGCATCTCTCGGGGGTGCTGCAGCTCGCTGGTGACTCACAGAGGGACTCCAGGCTGCGTGGGTGGCTGGATGAATGAAGCCAGGTTGTAAATGGTGCTGCTTTGCTGAGCGAGGTTTTAGCCACTCCTGCGTTTGACTTTCCTTAACATTTAACTAATCCTATCCGTGGATTTCGTGTTCAGGTGGTTTACGGTCCAGAAGAACGTGAGGGGGGCATGAAGGGTTTTTGGAGCTCAAAGAGGGCCGCCCAGGTGGTACTTTGGCGGTGGGGAGAGGGCAGGTCTGATCTTTGAAGGTGCTTCATCGTATTTCCCACCGACAAGCACGATTTTACAATAGGGGCCCCCCATTTAAGTGGGTGCAGATCCTGGCACACGTGTCCCCTAGGCCTTGACTGAATAATGACTTGGGGTCAGTCCCACAGGAAGACTCAATGGCTCTGAGGCAGAACTGCATAGAGCACACGGGGAGCTGTTCGAGATTTTGTACCTGTCCCCAAATTATGCTGCCCTGTCTTTTGTATCCTGCCATATTCATAGGCCCTTAAGGGCTGAAGCCCTAATGATATTTTATTTATGCAGTCTTAAAGTCGAAAGGAGCCTTTTAAGTTATGTAAACTTGTCAGCGTTTGTGTGGTTAGGAAGGCAGGAAATAGTGTCTGTTGCTTCTCCCCCAGCCCCCTATCCCTCCTCTAGTGTAGGAATTCCAAATACCCTCTCCTTGCATACCTCTAGTGACAGGGAGATCACCACTTTGCTCAGCAGCCTGCTTTATCCTTGGGAAGCTCTGTCGTTGAAAAGCTCTTAGGTATGTGGACTGAGAATCTGCTTCTTGTCCTACGTTTGCCCTCTGGATAGTCACAGCCCTCCTCCTCTTCTACGCCGATATTCCTGGAGGCTCTGGAAGGCATTTCTCAGCCATTTCTCCTTATCCAGGACCTTCTCTTTTCCAAAATGGCCCCAGTTCTTTATTCCTCGCGGAGCATACTTTCCAGGTGCAGTCTTTTTCTTTCCTCCCCCCGCCCCCCCGGCCTTTCCTTTTCTCCTTTTTCGTTTGCTATCCTCTATTCCTGGGCATGCAGAACAAAACAGACTCAAAATAAAACTTTAATCATTGGGCATGGGTTTTTTTTTTTTTTTTAATGTTTATTTATTTTTGAGAGAGACAGAGCATGAGTGGGGGAGGGGCAGAGAGAGACACAGAATCCCAAGCAGGCTCCAGGCTCTGAGCTGTCAGCACAGAGCCCGACATGGGGCTCAAACCCACGAACTGCGAGATCATGACCTGGGCCGAAGTCGGATGCTTGACGGACTGAGCCCCCCAGGTGCCCCATTGGGCATGTTTTCATACCTAGGCCAGTATTCCGTGTATGAGGTGTGCAAAGTGCTTTTACACATTATCTCTAGAAATCCTATGAGTTGCTACTTTGATTCGTTCTGTTGGCAGAGCAGGAGGCCGAAGCACACGGAGGTTAAGTATCTGGCCCCAGGTCACCCAGCTAAGAAGCTGTGTGGGAACAGGCTGTGGTCTCT
The DNA here is from genome assembly GCF_014898765.1 of Herpailurus yagouaroundi. Lineage (NCBI taxonomy): Eukaryota > Metazoa > Chordata > Mammalia > Carnivora > Felidae > Herpailurus > Herpailurus yagouaroundi. Next base: position 163,763,565 of record NW_024412376.1, on the reverse strand, counting down.
GGTGTGAAGGATCTCCCAGTCTCACGGGAGAGAGAGACAAGAGACGAGCTGAATATAACACATCACGAAGCAATGCTAACCGTAAGGCACAGGCCTCGCACTGTGGGGACTGCAAGGGTGACCGTGTGTTCCTGGGGTCAGGACCTTGAGCTGGAGATCACCGGGGAGAGCAGGTTCGGCAAGAAGGCCAGAGGGAGGCACGGGGATGTGACGTTGCAGTTTTAGGGCATGACATGGTTGCCTTTGTGTTTCAGAAAGGTCACTGGCTGTCATGAGGAAGGGACGAGATGGGCAGCAGGGGGAGAGGTGGCGAGGGCGGGTGGGGGGCAGGTGCCGCGGGGAAGTGGGAATCAGCAGGTGTATGCCAGGACTTTCTGGACCAGATGCAACACGATCTGGAAGACTTGGGTGTGACATGAGAATTTAGAAGTCGAAGATGGAACTGAGCATCTGTATACGATCTGACTCCCTAGCTTGCAAAGACTTAAACAAACAAACCAACAAACCAACAGGCTCAGTTCTAAGTGCTTGTCCACGTGTTAATTCATTTAACTTTCAAAAGAGCTCTCTGCATTACAGATGGGAAAGTGAGGCTGGGAGAGAGCTTGCCTAGGACACAGGGCTAGCAAGGGCGGGGCCAGATCTGAGCCCAGGCAGTCTGCCTTGGCACCCACGTGCTGAACCATCAGGCCACTCTGCCTCTTTGTCACATGAGATAATGAGTGTGAAAGCATCTGGCCCACAGGAGGCATTGCCAATGCTTATTAGGCGAATAGGTCTCTGCCTTTAATATCTCCCCTCCCTGGAGCCCTTTGCAACTTCCAGAGCCCTGGAGTCTGCCTTACTCCCTTTTGGCTATAATGGCAGCAACCCCATTAGGAGGTCAGGTGAGTGCATGGCACTGGGAATGTGCTTGGATAAATAGCGGAATGTGTATACGTGTCCGGCTCTTGCTTATCCCCATTTTGCAGAGGAAGGAACTGAGGCTCAAACACGTTAACCAGGTACAATTAGGAGAACAGGGGAGAACTACCTGGGGGTAATGGGGCTGTCACTTTGTAGGTACCGACGGAGCTAGGTTCAAATCGGGCAGCACCATCTGGCTGTGTGACTGAGAAATTACCTCACTTCTCTTATTTCCTCATTTGTAGCAACCATACCCACTTTTTTTTTTTAAGTTTATTTCTTTATTTATTTTGAGAGACCACATGAGAGGGGGAAGGGCAGGGGCAGAGAGACAGGGAGACAGAGAATCCCAAACAGGCTCCACACTGTGAGTGCAGAGCGCGACACAGGGCTCAAACCCACAAATGGCGAGATCATGACCCAAGCCAAAACCAAGAGTGGGCCGCTTAACTGACTGAGCCACCCAGGCGGCCCAGTCGTACCCACTTCTTAAAGCAACTTAAGAATTAAAATGAATGCAGAACTGGCACTTAGTATGCCCTCAGGAATGTGATTTCCTTAAAGAGAAAGGATTTGTGTTCAGATTGCTTTATGGAAGGTAAAAAGCAGAGACAAGGAGACACAAAGTGGGTCCCAATGTAGATACGGAGATAGCTGGCATCATTGTCCTTTGGGGCAGCCCGAAGGCCCTGCCCACTCCTGGTGTGTTATTTTAAAACCAGATATTCAGTCCATCAGGGAGTATTTTCCTGAATGTCTGCTGGTATCATGGGACCTGAGACCTTGCTGTTAAAACTGCAGTTGTCATGGAAACGGGCCCAAGCTTCCAGAGAAGGTCTGCAATCCATGGGGACCACCTGTATTTCTAATTCATGAAAGAGGAAAATGCCACTGTGCTCTCTGCCCATGCGAGGGGAGAGCAAATGTGTGTTAATTAGATTGGGTCTCAGGCCTGTTGCCCTTTCCAGAGCTGCCTTCCCGGAAAGTGCTGCGAAGCAAAGGGCTGCAGGCTGATGGGCTGTCCCCTGAGGCAAAAATCAAAGGCAAATGGGCTAGTTTTCTGTGAATGAATAAGAGTGCGCAGCTGCACCTTTTGGAAGACCTGCACGGGGGGCCTGGGAGGAAGGGGGCTCTGGTTATTAAAGGTAGGGACTGAGTCTTGAGCTGTGAAGTATTTGAGCTGGAAAAGCCCTCAGGCAGCTCTCAGCACGTGATCTTTTTTCCTTTTTCTTTTTCTTTTTTTTTTTTTTTAGAGAGAGGAAGAGAGTGGGGGCAGATCAGAGGGGGAGAGAGAGAGAGAGAGAAAGATAGACTCTTGAGCAGGCTCCACAGTCAGTGCAGGGCCCAATGTGGGGCTCAATCCCACGACCCTGGGATCATGACCTAAGCCGAAATTAAGAGTGGGATGCTTGGGGCGCCTGGGTGGGTCAGTTGGTTAAGTAGCCCAACTTTTGATTTGCGCTCAGGTCATGATCTCACAGTTTATGTGAGTTTCCAGCTCTGTGCTGACAGCATCCAGCTCTCTGAGATTCTCTCTCTCTCTTTCCCTGTCTCTTTCTGCCCCTCCCCCACTTGCACTGTCTCTCTGTGTGTCTCTCAAAATAAATAAACTGGAAAAAAAAAAGAATGGGTTGCTCAACTCACTGAACCACCCAGGCTCCCCTTGGCACAGAATCTTGATGGTGTATCAATTTGCTTTGACACCATAATGCCACGTAAACAAACAACCTTGTAATTCTGTGACTTACAACTTGAAATATTTCTTGCTCTTAGGTCTGTGGGTGGTAGAGACGTATTAGCAGAGCTTGGCCAGATTTGTCATCAGGCTTCTGTTTGGGTCAACTTTTCTCCTCATATCATCTCCTTCTGGGACTCCAAACGAAGGAGGCTCCATCCTTGGCCATGCGGTTTTCGTGACAGAGGACGGACTGTCAAGAGATTGAGCTGAATCCCGTCTGCCTCTTGAAGCTTGTGCTCAGACTGGTGCACTCACATCTACTCTCATTCTGTTGGCCAAAGCAAGGCACACGGGTGTGCCATCAGCTGGTGGGGCAGGAGAGCACCGCACCCACATTGACGCATGCCAAGGGTGAGAGAACAGAGATAATTGTAAAACAAATAGCACAATCCACCCCCGAGGGTCTACATCAAGATTACCTGGGGGTGTTGGTTAGTAACATAAATTCCTGGCCCGTAAGTTGCATCTGGTAAACGAAATTCTTGGCAAAAGCCCCTGGGTTGGAGTTTTTAGCAGGTGATCCCAATGGGTTTTGAGGATCTTCTAGGCTCAGGCGCCATGTTGTAAGTTGTACTTGCATGAATGACGTGTGTCTACCTGTCCTGTTGAATGTTTGAGTTGTAAACATTAGCCTCAGCATTAGTGGCTTGTAGAGTTTGAAGGCCTGGTAACTTTTAGAACTCACCTTGACATTTCTTTTGTCTTAAGAGAATGCAGTTCAATGCATGAGCAAAGCACATTTCTATTAAAATGGGGCTTCCCTCAGGTCACGATCTCGCGGTCCGTGAGTTCGAGCCCTGCGTCAGGCTCTGGGCTGATGGCTCAGAGCCTGGAGCCTGTTTCCGATTCTGTGTCTCCCTCTCTCTCTGCCCCTTCCCCGTTCATGCTCTGTCTCTCTCTGTCCCAAAAATAAATGAACGTTGATAAAATGGGGCTTCCCTGATCTTCTTGAGACTCATTTCCATGCCAGCCCCTTGGAGGAAGGAATTCTTCCTTTTGCCAAGGAGTGACGGGTCATTTAGTTACTCTGAGCATCTTCCCACTGATGAACCAGGCAGCCTCATCAGAACCTGTATGCACCCACACATCCCCGGTGGAATTGCCTTCTCAGTGTGAAGAACATTCCTCTGACCCTAACCTTAATCCTCTGAATCCTTTTTTGATACACATTGTTCATTGGCTTCAGATTCCAATGTCTACATCGTAGGAGAGGGGGTCTGGAGGTTTTCATGACAGAGGACGGACTGTCAAGAGATTGAGCTGAATCCCATCTGCCTCTTGAAGCTTGTGCTCAGACTGGTGCACTCACATCTACTCTCATTCTGTTGGTCAAAGCAGACCAACTTCCCTCCCCCCAACTTCTTGGGAGAATTAAAGTCTTGTACTAGGAGTTAAAAGTACTTGGAACCAGTTGCATACATTGCGAAGCATAAGGCACGACTGTTTGTGTCCTCTGGAAATGTAAAGATTACAAAATGCCAGTGAGCTGACAAAGGAGAGCAGTGAAGAACTACAAGGCTGGAGGAGGGAGAGGGATCTTCAACATCCCGGGGCTGGGAGACACCTTGCTATCCGAGTGACCAATGATGTGTCAGGACCACGGACAGCACACAGCTTGCCCTTTCCATTCCTTGTTCATCCCGTGGAACCTGGAACTTTGGGAGCGTCGTGTCTGTGTATATACTATTCATTTTGCTGGAATGCTCCCCTCCTCCCCCCTTTTTGGCTTCATGAACTTCTCACATTCCAGAACCCAGCTTAAATGTCCCCTCCTTGATGACATAGTCGCTGTCTTTCCCTGTCTCTGTAATAACAGCTTTGGTTTTCTGCCGTTTTCCAGTTCATAAACGAGTGATTGGGGGGTTGATCAGATGAGAACTGCACCTCCCTTTTCTTCCAAGGCTCCCTTAATGGATCTTCCAGTCTTAAGACTTTGCGGTGGAGATGATAGGTTTTATTCCCACCAAGCAGGAGAGAGGACAGAATGCAGGGAGGCTTAATGCTTCATTCATTCAGGGGTGGACAATGATGCAAACGTTTTGCTGTGACCCAGACCTCGCATTCTGGCTGAGGCTGCCTGCTGTTTACTTTGCTGCTGTATGGGTAAGAAGGTCTGAAGCTTTAAGAGCTAATTTTTGTAAGCAGCACTCAACATAGCACTTAGTGTTTGTGAAGAGAATGAAGGCGTCCTGCCAACACCAGCTCCCTCCCAGTTGAGGCTGGATGCAAGATAATAGTGGGTTTGAAGACAAGCCCTCCCCTTCTCTGAGCTTCTCCTCTGACTCACAGGACCTTTGGCAGAGATGTGATTGCTGCCCAGAACCAAGGTTTAGGTGGCCCTTCGTGGGAGCTCTTTCAGCATCATCTGCACTGTACAGGCTTTGCACTAAGCCAGCTTCTATTCCCAGGCAGTAGGCTTAAGCTTTCAGGGAATTTTAAAAGCAGAAAAAGGGATTTCTGATGCATCAGTCTTCTCTTTTCTCCTGTGCTGTGTTTCTTCCCCCACCCCTTCGTCCTCCCTTCCTTTCTTCCCTCTCTCGTCCATTCCCCCCCCTTTATCTTATTCCCTTCCTCCTCTTTTCACTGCCTCCTTCTCTCTTTTCAAACATTGTGTTCTTCTTTCTCCCTTTCTCCTTGCCTCCTGTCTGTCTCCCTCTCTCCTCCTGCTCAGCAAACGTTTGCTAAATACCTCTGGCTGGTCCCTGGGATCCAGAGATGAATCGCCCCAGGCAAGGCTGGCCAGGAAGGGGTGTCCAGCCCTGCGGGAGACGGACACATGAGCCATGACCATGCCAGATGCTCAGTCTTGTAGCAGAGGGGTGTGCAAGGGGCAGTGGGACACGGGGGCACCCCATAGTCTCTGCTGGGGGGAGTCTGTTACTATTAGAAAGATTTGCTCTCCCCCCCCCCCGAATTACTACCATATAGAGAGTTTGGTATTTTGCCTTTTCAGCTAAGATTTTATTGTCTAGCACTTTTGTCTGTCGTTAAAAATTCCTGGGAAATATTTTAGCAGCTGAAGGATACCCCATTAGTGGTGTGGTTATACGAGTGCAATTAATTCTGGATCACGCTTTTGTGTACAATCCTTGGACCTGTTCGGGGATATTTTCCTGAGGACAGATTCCCAGCACTGAATTTTTATATCAAAGGTCATGAGCAATTTTAAGGCCCATGATACATTTTGCAACATTGTCTAGTGCTGATTCTTCCTGAGAAACCCCTGCTTTGAGGAAACTATAATCAGTTTCCCTTTTTGTACTTCTGCCCAGTATTTGTGTGATGTCTCAGCTCAGGAGCTTTTGTATGTTTGAGTTCTTCTTTGAAGAAAACCCTTTCATTATCATGGGGACCCGCCCAGACCCCATTCCTCATGGCGTTAGGGTCCCCTTGAGCTGGCATCTGAACCCCTCTCCAGGTCCCCACCCTGAGGTCCTACTTCAGCCAGATAAAACCACATATGGATCCCCCAGCACACCCCGTCCCTCTGGGCCTGTCCCCATGTCATACCTCTTTCTGGAGTCTCTTTTGTCCTTTGCCGCATGGCTAATTCCCATTCATGCTTCCAGCTTAAGTAAGCGTTTTTCCCCTGGAAGAGCTGGAACGGGGGCACCTCTGTGCTCCTGGCAATCTCTGCCCCTCTCTCTGTCCCAGCCCTTCCCAGTCTCCCCCACTGGCCTGAAAACTCCTTAAGGGCAAGCGCTATTTCTTTTAGCTGCACATACTCCTCCCTTAGTTATTTATGGAGTGTGGTTCCTGCTATAGAAAACGGCAAAGAATAAACAATGCGTGACTCTACTGAGTAGTTACACATGCCAGACGTGTGCTAAGTGCTTTATGTATATACCCCATGGACTTTTCCCAACAGCCTTATGAGGCAGGGACAGTTGTCCCCATTTGCAGGTGAGGAAACTGAGGCTAGGAGAGGTTAAGGCACCTGGATAGTAAGCAGACAGAGACTGGACCTTGCATCTGACTCTGGACAGTCTGTTCTGATGTAACGCTGATCCAAGGACACGAGCCATACTGAGCGTAACTCCCTTTAGGTCACAGCTGTCATCATGGAATGAATGGCAGTCTCTGGCACACTCTAGCTGTTGGACTTTTGTTGAATGTTTAGTCAGATATTTCATTTCCTTCAAAGAATCGAAAGGGTGATTGTGACACAGAACAATTGTCCTTGTTCACACGTGTGTCTGTGAGAGGCAGGAAATTATTAATTTTCTCTTAAATATGTGACTGTTATTTTGTTACATTCTTAACAATTATTTACCATCAGCTTCACTCCTCTTGGTGTGAGATTTTACACTCAGATTTCCTGCGTGAAAAAAGGGAGCCCTAGAATGCTAGGTCCTCGGGTCACAGACATCTGGTAGTTTCTAAATTGTATCTGATTATGGGTGTCATGGATTCTAGAGTGTGAAAATGCTTCTCTTTTTTTAACGTGCTTTTTTAATGTTTATTTTTGAGAGACAGAGAGTTCATGGGGGAGGGGCAGAAAGATGAGACAGAGGATCTAAAGCGGGCTCTGAGCTGTCAGCGTAGAGCCCAATGTGGGGCTCAAACTCACGAACCGTGAGATCATGACCTGAGCCGAAGTCAGACGCTTAACCGACTGAGCCACCCAGGCGCCCCTCGCGTGTGAAAATATTTTAAGATGCGACAGAAGAAATATTTAAGATGTGTTTGGTGCAGTGGATGCCAGGCCGGAAGTTAGGGAACCTTGGGTCTAACCCGTACCCCCGTTAGTTGTGTGAACATGGGAGGTCACCCGGTCTCTAAGCCCCGTTTCCATCTGAGGTCAGATCAGACCCAACACTCCGTAAGAACCACTCGGCGCAAACAGGCTTGGAGAGCAGAACTGTCGTAAAGCACAGTTCCCAAGGTGTCATCTGGGGAAAGTTCCCTTGTCAGAACTTTCCACACAACAAAAGGATCTGTGTTTGGAAAAGATGTTAAGTGCGGTCCCCCGCTCGCGTATTCACGTTACACGTCAGCAGAGTAAAGGATCTGGGTTCTTGTCATATCGACCATCTTTTGTTTCTTCTTAACCCAGAATTTTCTAAACTCACTACCCCCAGGACTCACCTTGTCCTGGGGGAATAGCCTCTACTTAAACCCCTCTGAGCTAGAGTGCCACAGGACATGATTCTGAACATGCCAATTAAGAGGCAAAGGCACTGCTAATTTCAAGGAAGAAAAGCAGGTTGTTACATTGGCCCTTGCCTTATCATACACGGACTTACTGTTTTAGAACTACGCTTGCACCCGACTACGTCGGAGCTCGGACTGGTGCAGTAGCTGCACGCAGAATCGGCTGGTAGTTGGGGAGGAGGTGGACTTGAACACAAGCTGCACCACCTGATTCTAGAAAGAGCAGGGTGGGGCTGATCTTCTGGTGTGCAGTGTATTAAATACTACCTTTCAGGCTGAGCCTGAAAAGCCCTCTATTAAATGTGGCAGAGCAGACAGCTGCCTGCGGGAGGCCGTGTTCTGGAAGCCACGCACCAGCTGCTGCTGCCGCTGCCTCACATTCCCCTGCTTTCCGGTGCCCGGGAAACCTGGACACAAGCTTGTCTCTGCTTCTGGGTGTGCAGAGCCCGTGCCTCCCCTTTCCCCTGGCACCGGAGTATCCTCCCCGGGAATGTGCACATCGTGGCTGGCTTCTGTCTTAGGGCTAAGAGGCAGGTTGTAGGGCCTGGGAGCGGTTGAGCTTGAAGACAGAGACTCTCCTGCTGGGGGGTAAGATGTGCTGGTTCCTACTTGTCTCCCTTGCCTCGTGGCTCGTAGTTCTTTGTCTCCTGGCTGTGATACCTTTTCTCTCCATCTTAATCCATTTGTCCTTCAAGAATCAGTCAGGGATCCGTCTGTGTGTCCATTCATCCATCTGGCCATCCATCCATCCATCCGGCCAGGTTGTGTCCAATACTGGAGATGCAACACTGAAGAAAACAGGTGAAATCTCTCCCCTGGTGAAGCTACCAGTCTTGTAAGGACATTTGCAGGGCACAGCTGTAGGTGGCCCGTCCACCTACATCAGCATATATGCAGGTGTCCCCTGTGAGTTGTGTCTGCCACAGCCAGTGGGCGACCACCACAGCTCTGAGGTCAGCGGGCAAGTCACATTTTAGACAAATGTGTGGATACATAGCGTGTAGGGGC
>NW_024412376.1:163752599-163754749 GCF_014898765.1 Herpailurus yagouaroundi | reverse complement strand
GGGTTTTGCTGGCAGGGCACAGGTGTATGATGTTCCAAACAGGGCAGGCGGCGGGAGGGCTGTCAGGTAAGTGACACCGAACAGACACCTGAAGCAAGTGGGAGAGTGAACTTTGCCTGGGTGGTGGGATTCCAGATTATGCAGGGTCTCACTGACCTTGGCTTTCACTCTGAGGGAAGTTCGGTGCTGATGTCAGATGCAGGCAGAGGGTTCTGAGCAGCAGGCTGTGGGCTCCGTTTCTGCGCAGCAGCCTTTCCTGAGTCTTTAGTTTGGGTTAACCCTTCTTCTCTGGGCTTTTACAGCGTCCTCTGCCTTCTCCTGGTTCATGCCTTGTGCATTCTGTACGGTTCCTCAGAGGGTCCGGGTGGGATCAAGCCCCAGTTGACCCCAGTGTTACCCAGATCAGCAAACACCCTGCATTGGATTTCTGTGCCTAACCCTACTTCTTCGTGACCGTTCTTGCGGTACCTCCCGTATACACGATCTGCCTCAATCCTTGTCTCAGGCTCTGCATTCAGGGAAGCCCATGGAGGACGCTCCCCCAGAAGTGACTACCCTGAGTTGTTAATGTCTGTTTACTCTCTGTCTCCCTACCCCAGGGCTGGGGCTTACGGACAGAGACGCTGTGATTTATTTATTCATTGCCGCATCCCCAGCTAGGAGATGGTACAAGTGGAAAGCAGCACGCGGCGAAAAGAATTCTCTGCCTCCAAGAAATGCAAAGGAACAATTATTGAGAACCAAGGGTGCTTGGTGATTTTATGCAAGGCAAATAGGGGCAATACTTTTGGGAAGCTATCTGGTCCTGTTTATCAAGGGCCATAAACGAGGTTTATACTGTGTGACCCAGTTGTTACGCCTCTGAGGACCGAGCCTAACGCGTCAAGCCGAGGGAGACACTTTGTGTGGAGAGACGCTCACTGGTGCTCACTGCAGCAACGTCCCCCGTGCAAACACTCAAAAATAACTCCGATGCCCAACAGTAGGGAGATAGTGAAACAATTTACGGTGTATCCACAAGGTGAAATGCTTTGTGGACACTTACTTATGGCTGTGAAGAACATGTGATAACTTGGGACACCCTTATGGCAAAATGCAGAAAAGGACACAGTTGTGGTTTTGGGGTTCTAGAATTTGCTGTGTGTGTGTGTGTGTGTGTGTGTGTGTGTTGTTGTTGTTGTTTTTTACTGTCTCTGGGCCTTGGCTACCAGTTCTCTGTCCCCAGACACTGAATGTTTGCCCTACCTGGACGAAGTTTGTTTGTTTGGAACAACTTATCTCGACTTATTTTGTAGGGGTGAGCTGGTCTTGCCTGGCCCCCCTTAAGGGGGACAGCTCCTTAACTTTGCTCCCATGATGGGCACCCTCCCCTTTTCCTCTTGTAACCAGCCCCCAGCACTCAAGGCTTGTGAAGCCTCTGCCTCTCCCTCCGCCATCTCCACTAGGACACATTCCCCTCTGTCCCTGGTTCCTCCTGGCTCCTCAGGGCTTGGCCCTGGGCTGGGAGCCGAGGCAACGTGCAGCATCTGATGGGACACAGATGAGTGGATGGATGCGTGCATTACGATCGCCACCATGGGGATTCACGGAAAACGGTAGAGAGAAACATCAGAACGTTGACTGGAGGTCATTCCGGGGCAGTTGTGTTTTTTTTTAATAGTCTTTCTGCTAGTTTTTAAGATGTCTCTGAATTGAGTTTTATTATATTCAATAATGATGCCTTAAGAAACTCCTGTTCTACGAATGACCCAGTTTTCTGAAACAAATGAATGGCATCAGAGAGGGAGGAGGGCGGGACAGACCCCTGCAGACTTCACAGAGCCAGATGCAGGGTGGGGGCTGTGGACGGGACCACTCAAACCGCCCACGGTCAAAGGACATTTCTGAGACAGCCAAGCAAAATTGAGCATGGTCCATTAACCGATATGAAGGAATTCATGTCAGTCGGGTCCACTGAGATGATGGTTTGTGGCTATGTTTATTTCAAAACTTCTTGGGGCGCCTGGGTGGCTCGGCTGGTTAAGTGTCCGAGTCTTGGTTTCAGCTCAGGTCATGATATCGCAGTTTCGTGAGTTCCTGTCCCACGTCGGGTTCTGTGCTGGCAGCGCTGAGCCTGCTTGGGATTCTCTCTCCCTCTGTCTCCCTCTCTC
>NW_024412376.1:163654017-163752499 GCF_014898765.1 Herpailurus yagouaroundi | reverse complement strand
CTCTCTCTCCCTCTCTCTCTCTCTCTCTCTCTCTCTCCCTCTCTCTCTCTCTCTCCCTCTCTCTTTGTCCCTCCCCCACTCATGCTGTCTCTGTCTCTCTCAAAATAAATAAATAAACTTAAAAAAAATTTTTTTAACTCCTTCATGGTGAGAGATACACACTGAAGTATTTACAGGTGACACGATACAGTGTTTGGGATTTTATTGGAAAATACCGCAGCAAAAACAAAACAGAAGTGTCGGTGGGGGCACAGAATAGGTGGAACGTGAATGGCGAAGCGTGGAAGGTTTTGAGTCCGGGTGATGGACGTGAGGGGGCTTTTTTATGGCGTTTCTTTACTTTTGAAAATATTTGGATAATTTTATATTAAAAGTTCAAAAAACGTCTCGGCTTTTCCCTAGTAACACTGAATACTTTGCTTGGCTTTTCAGAGTGACCGACTCCTCATCAAAGGTGGACGAATCATCAATGATGACCAGTCCTTCTATGCTGACGTCTACCTGGAAGATGGACTTATAAAGTGGGTTGACCAAAAACTTTTTTTTAAAAAAAGAAAAAGATTTTATTTTTTTAAGTAATCTCTACACCCGATGTGGGTCTCGAACTTACAACCTTGAAATCAAGAGCCACACGCTCCACTGAACGAGCCAGGCAGGTGCCCCCAAAACGCGTCTTTGAAGAAGCCAGTCTCCCCGGGCTGCCTGGCCCTTAGGGGACACAGACAGCTGGCGTTCCATCCCCAAATGACTGTGCTGTGTCCTGTGAATGTCAGGGAGGGAGAGATTCGAGGAGGGAGGAGCTCCAAACTAGTGGTGGGTCGGGGACTAGCCGTTATCGAGTGCCCCTGCCGTGTGAGCCTTCTGTAGGGCCTCAGATGCACAGGGAGCTGTGATGTGCACCTGCTGGCCTCCTGTCCTATTGCAGGAAGTGGTGGGCTAGTGAGGCAAAACACCTGCCCCACACTGCAGTGTCCGTTAGGGACAAGGCACAGGTGTCAGCTCTTTCTTCCACCTGCCCAGAATTTCTGGATTGGGTTGAAGGGGGGCAGGGGAGAAGGGAAGAATGTTAGGACAGGGCCGTGGTGCTTAAATAAAAGACATCCGTCGGGACTGAAGTCTCCTCCACTTTCTCCCTATCGGCGTCCTCTCTAGCTGTGACATCCCAGTGTGCTCGTTCGCTCGGTCACTGTAATGGAGAACCCGCGGCTGGGCGGCTTCAACGATAGGAATTCACTTGTCACAGATCTGGAGGCTGCCAGTCCTGGGTCAAGGTGCCGGCAGGGATGGTTCCTTCTGAGATCTCTCTCCTTGGCTTGCGGATGGCCGTCTTCTGGCTGTCCTCCCGTGGTCGTCCCTCTCTGTGCATGCCCTCCTGGGGTCTCTTCTCTTCCCCTTCTTACAAGGACATCAGTCCTACTGGGGGGTCAGGGCCCCTCCCTAATGCCTCATTCTAATTTACTCACCTCTTTAAAGGCCCCCTCTCCAAAAACAGTCACATTCGCAGATGCTGGGGGTCAGGGCTTCAACATACAAGTTGGGGGGAGCACAGTCCACAGACAGTGGTTTGGATGTGGCCTCCACATTTCACCGGCTCGTAATGGAGAGGTTCAGCTCTTTTTCTTATGCATGACGAACGCCCTGGATTCGCTCAGCATCTTCCCCTGGAGTCTGGGAGAGTAGGAGCTGGAAACTCTCAGTATCCAGCTCCGGCTGCTGGCACAACAAAGAAGTGCAGAGGGGAACACGCGTGAGATGAAGGTCAGGACTGTCTGGTGCCCATGTAGGCTTTGATGAAGAGGAGGAGGAGGAGGAGGAGGAGGGGCAAAGGGAGGAAGAGGAGGAGGAGGAGGAAGGGGAGAAGGAAGAGGAAGGAGAAGAGGAGGAGGAGAAAGAGGAGGAAGGGGAGGGGAGGAGGAGGAGGAAGTGGAGGAGGAGGAGGGCGGAGGAAGAGGGTCAGGAGGAGCCCTACTCTGCCCCTTTCTGCCAACCCCAACTCCAGCCCCAGACTCCAAGCATTTCAAGTCCAGCCCAAGCCCCTGTTTTTCCAGGTGATTCTCTCCTCTCAGCTGTTCCCAGCCACACTGAAAACATGGTACCCCCAGAGCGAGCCCAGCAGCCCTCGCCTGGAACCTCGCACCCATAAATCCTCTGCCTGGAACACCTTGACCCTTCCCTCATTCTCCTTTTCTCCCCCCATTCCCCGACCCCTGTTTGTCCTTTGGGTCCTGCTTGTGTGGCTCCTCCTCCAGGAAGCCTTCCCTGACCCCCGTGTTGGAAGCATTCTCTTGCTGGCCAGCCTGCGTGCCAGTCCCACATTCCTCATGCTGCACGCGGCCCTGACTTAGGGACCTCACCTTAGGGCCTCCCCCCCGGGGCCTGGCACAGTGCTGGGGACAGACAGGTACCAGGAGCATTGGCTGCGAGAACCCTAGCCCGTCAGTGCAGGACCTTGGTCTCGGCCGCAGTACAGCCTGGAACCAGAGGGAGAAAGGCACACGTGGTGGTGGGGGGGGTGGGTGTGGGTAGTGAGGTTCCTAGGTCACCCCCTGCTTAGATAAGGAGACAGCCATTCCAGGGCAGACCCTGGTTTGTGGGGGCTGGGGGCTTCTGGGGCGTGAGGGGTAAAGGATGCTGACAACTGTTGTGGGACCACCTTCCCACCAGCCTCACGGGGTTTGAAGTTAACCCCCCAGGAGCCTTGCAGTCCAGGGTGTATGCATGGAACAAGAGCTCACTGGCTGAGCTGCATTTATGAAGTGCTTGCTGCATATGCGAACACCTGGAGTCTTCGGACCTTGGTGGGCCGTGTTGTTCAGGAACTACGCGGTTTCCACAAGTTCGGTATCTGTCGGCCCCTCTCGGTCTGAAACGCCTTTGTATTTGACTCTGCTGGCCCTCCCCTTCTGCCGTTAAGCAGACGAGTCTCCGGATGGTCATGTGGGGTGCAGGTCCCTGCTGGCTGGGAAGCGGGTGTGGGAGGGCTGAGACCCTGGGGGAACCACCTGCGCTGACCCCAGGCACCACCCGGCATGAGGAGGCTCAGTTATTTCCCTTTACTTTGATGGAACCCCAAGAACCCTTTTATTTGGCAGCCGTTCACCAAGCTTTCCTGACAGCTGTTCGTCTGTCTTTGTGCAGAATCTGTTACGATTCATTGAAGGTTCCGTCCAGTTTGCTCAGCGCCGGTGACTCAAACGCCGGCCGCCCAAGACTCCTGAGCGTGGTGTCGAGCGTCTGTCTCATTCTCAGAGCCTCCTCTCTCCTCGCCCCTTTTCCACACCCGTTGCCATCGAGAACCTTTTAGGTTTTTCCTCCGAATGCACTGAGGGCTCCATTTGGCTCAATCCCGGTTTGGGGAGAATCTGCTTCTATCTAAGGGAAGCAGGAAGGCAGTTGAGGCTGGTGGGCAGAGCCAAGATATGAGATTTGGGGGGACCTGGCTTGAGTCCAGACCCACCACTGACCTGCTGTGTGGCCTCAGACACATCACGTGCCTCTCTTGAGTTCTGCTTTCTTCTTTCACTTCCTGTAAAGAGAGGCGACTGTCATGCCTTCAAGATGGACCCCGAACAGCAGTACTTGCTGGCCGTGTGGCATGGTGACTGAGTCACATTCCCGATCAGACTCCACGGATACCCCCCTGTAGGGCCCATGCCCAGTCTGGGACATGCCCAAGCCGTTGCCAGCATGAAACAGTTGAACATGACCCCATGTTCTTTAGAAGCCAGTTGGAGCGTTAAATGGGATGATCCCTGAAGTGTATAGAAGGCCAGTGCTCAGCAGTGACCTGCCCCTGCTGTAAGGCTTGGGGGTGTCTCCTCCCGGACCCCTGACATAACGCCCTGTGTTTGGAGCTGGACAGCGGGAGGATCGGGCAAGGCAGGAGTCTGCACATCGAGATGGAAATTACAGAGGGGAAGAGGTTGGCGTTGGGAGCAGCAGTGGCCGTGGCTGCGGGAGTGGTAGCGGTGATGGTCCCCGGCACCGTCCTTCTGCTAGACCTACTTTTGGCTTGGGGACAGATAGTGTGTGATGCCCCAACTCTGTGGAAGACCCCCAAGGGGAGCCCCGTGGCCTCTGTTCCCCCCCCCCCCACCCCACTTGCCTGGACCGGCCCCTCCCAGGGGTCCAAGGGGAGCCAGAGGATTCTGTTCCTGCCACCTGGGGGTGGATTCTTTTTGGGGGCCTGGCATGGTGGTCACCAGAGCGACACTTTCCTATACCTTCATTACTGGTGTTTTCACATGACTTAGGATATTGTTGCCTAAGCTGATGAGCTCAGAACAACTGTATTTAAAAAAAATTTTTTTTAATGTTTATTTATTTTTGAGAGAGAGAGAGAGAGAGAGAGAGAGAGAGAGAATGAGTGGGGGAGGGGCAGAGAGAGAGGGAGCCACAGAATCCGAAGCAGGCGCCAGGCTCTCAGCAGTCAGCACAGAGCCCGACGCGGGGCTCAAACCCACCAACCGTGAGATCATGACCTGAGTCGAAGTCGGATGCTCAACCAACTGAGCCACCCAGGCACCCCTGTATATATATATATTTTTTTTTTAATAAAAATCGCTCATGTTCAGATCTAGTGGTCTTCACCAGGCGTTGACCTTGGAGGCTGTTGTATCTATCCTGGTGCTGGCTGAGCCTCCCCTCTGCCCCCCATGTCTCCTGACTCTGGTTCCAGCAGGTGAAACACAGCTGCCACCACAGGGGCAAGGCTTCGAATATCTTGGGCTCTTCTCTCTTCTTCCAGCCTTTGGAATTTTCTTTCTTTCTGGAGGGAGTTTGCAGGCACCTGGTGCATTTGGGAGCAGAGGTGATGGTCAGCATGTGCAGAGAAACCCTGCCATCCCCAGTGTGATTCCCTCCAGGCAGGTTTTACCCTGTTAGTGGATTTTTCTTGTGGGTACTGGGGAGTCCAGCAGCTTCCCTGAGGTCAGTGCTCCTGAGAGTGAAAATGAAAATCCTGGTTGCTTGTCTGTATTAGCTAGCCACAGGTGCCATAACAAAGGCCCCCATACCGGGCAGTTTAAACAGCAGACATCTATTTTTTCATGGGTCTGGAGGCTGGAAGTCTGAGGTCAGAATGTCAGCAGGTGGGTTTCTTTGAGGCCTCTCTCCGTGGCGTGTAGACGGCTGTCTTCTCCCCGTGTTCTCACATGATCAATCCTCTGTACGGGTCTATGTCCTGATCTTGTCTTCTTACAACGACACCAACCAATCTTACAAAGACACTGTTGGATTAGGGCCCATCCTAATAGCCTCATTTTACCTTAATTGCCTTTGTGAAGGCCCAGTCTTCAAATACAGGTACATTCTGAGGTCCTTGGGTAGGGCTTCAACATCCAGCTTTTGGGAGGGTCACACTTCAGCCCATAGCACTGTTAAAGTTTGCAGAGCTAAGGGGACTTTACTCCTGCAGTCACTGTCCTCTGTTTCCCTGAAGTGGTTGACAAAGAGTGGGAAGTTCTCTGGAGGGACAGGCTGTTCTGAGAACCCTTTGACACCAACCTCCGTAAGCCTCCCCAGATACCCGGGCTGGTAAAGCAGCCCACTTTATACCCTCCACCCCTCTGCTGTCCTGGATTGTAACCACCTGCCCACATGCCTCTCCCCTTCCTCAGGCCATGAGCCCCTCGAGGGCAGGAACCCTGCCTGAGCTTTCTCTGTCTACCCAGTCCCCTGCATAAGACCTGGCTCAAAAATGTTTACCCAGTGGAACTGACACCACACAGTTGGCTGCCATTTTGTTTTTCTCTTAAGAACCCAAGGCCGTTTCTGTTGTTTCCAGACAAATAGGAGAGAACTTAATAGTTCCTGGTGGAGTGAAGACCATTGAGGCCAATGGGCGGATGGTGATTCCTGGAGGTATCGATGTCAACACGTACCTGCAGAAGCCCTCCCAGGGGATGACAACTGCTGATGACTTCTTCCAAGGGACCAAGGCAGCACTGGCAGGCGGGACCACCATGATCAGTGAGTTGCACCCCTGCCTTGGGCACATGTGACTTCTCTTCTACGTCACCAGCAGCATCAGCAACACCACAACACTCAATATAGATACAGGCACTTTGCTCAGGGGACCATTTAATATAACTCACCACAACCCTTCCATAAAGACCAATATATTATGTGTGCCGCTGGTAATACACTGATAATTTTATAGGCAATAGACATTTAAAAGTTTAAAGTATTTTAATGCATTTGAAATGAGATGACTGGCACATTGTGGGTACTATTGTTTCTTGTGCGATTAAAATGAACGTTTAAATTTCTAGGAACCGTGGACTGATTTAAAGAAAAGTATCAAGGGAAGAATGATATGGATTATAGGCAGACAAAGCCAAAATTTCCTGAACCTGGTGTGCACATGGCTAAAGTTTGGGAACCAGTCATATAGATGTTACTATGAAAGATGGAGAACTAGAGGCTCACAAAGATGAAATAAGTTTCTGGACGTTACACACTGGGGAGCGGGTTGTACTAGTCAGTATCGATGCTGTAATGCTGTGATAATGCTGCATAACAAACAGTCCCAAACTTCAAGCATCACTTGTTTTTCTTGGTCAAGGATCTGAGGGCCCAGGGAGAGGACTGGAGTGGGTCTGCTTCAGGCTGTGGGTTGGGTTCTCAGGGACACCATGGATCCCCCATCCTGGAACCAACGGCCACCTCAACTGTGCCCTTCTCCTGGTAGATGGCAGAAGTGCAAGAAGGGTCTGGCAGGAACTTGTCACTCCTCTTACCACCTTATGTCTTCACTTACACACAGAAGTTCTGTTGGCCAAAGCAAGTCACACGGCCAAGCCCAAAGTCACTGGGATCGCACTCTGCCCACCACGAGCCATGGGGAAGGTGGGGAGCAGAGGAAGAATTGTGCACAAATAATGCCATGTACCTCAGTGGTTTCTTTGGAGGCTAGATTCTTCCTCTACTGCACTTTTCAGTCCCCTATATTTTTTTAAGTAGCTTTTGTTTCTTGGATTCCATTTTAATAAATGGTTTTTAAAAATATTTATTTATTTTGAGAGGGGGGGCGGAAAGTGAGCATGAGTTGGTGAGGGACGGAGAGAAAGAGAGAGAGAGAATCCCAAGCAGGCTCCGTGCTGTCAGCATAGAGCCTGACATAGGGCTCAGTCTCACGAATCGTTAGATCATGACCCGAGCCGAAATCAAGAGCCAGTCGTTTAACCTACTGAGCTACCCAGGCGCCCCTTAGTAAATGATCTGAATTAAGCATTAGCTGATTTTCAGTGTTCTTTCAACTGGTAGGCTCTCTGTATCCAAGCAGCTCATCCCCAAACTGGCCACAACCCTGCCCATCTCTCTTCCTCCAACAAACCCCTTTGGAAGTACATTGTGGGCTAGAGCTGACTATCGTGGGTGGGGCTCGAACCCACGAGCAGCGAGATCATGACCTGAGCCAAAGTCGGACGCCTAACTGACTGAGCCACCCAGGTGCCCTATAGGATGAGCTGTATAATAGGAGCCTCCCCACCCCCCCACCCCCCACCATAGTATTGCTGGGAGACATACATGAGGTTACTGAGCGTAGTGCATGGCACATGATAAGTACTTGGAAATATGAGCTCGGATGGTTCTGAGAGGTGGAGATGGAAGTTCCAGGCTCAGGTGACCTGTGTGGAGTAGAGGACAGAGCCCCAGATGAGGAGTCAGGATGTCCAGAGTCCCCCTTTGCTCTTTTCCCATCATGAGCTTTGAGACTCTTGGGAAGGCCCCTGGCCCATTCTTGGGGTCTCCTCCTCCCCGTCTATAATAGGGTGGTTTTCACAGTGTGTTTTATGGAACTCCAAGAACCTGTGACAACACCAGGAGGACCATAGTAAGAGGAGTGTGAGGGGCAGCGAGGTTCTGAGTCCCCACCCCATCTTTTCATTCAGCTGATCCTTATTGAGGGTTGCTCTGTGCCAGGCACGGTGCTAGGTGTTGAGGGAGAGGATGGAAAAAGCAGGCATGGTGCTAATTCTCCAGCGGTTGCAGGCTCGGGGCGGGTTACAAATCATATATGACTATGTATCCATGTCTATAGTCTGTGACTCGGGCTACAACAGAAAGGTGCACAGAACTCTGAACTGAGGGGCAAAGCATTCAAGGAAGGCTTCCCTGAAGAAGTGGCATTCATGCAGGGATCTGAAGGATGAATATGAATTAATTGGGTGAAGAAGGTGGAGGGGACCAGAGCCCCAGGAAGAGAGAACGACATGTGCAAACACCCCGTGATGGGAGAACACAGTTTGCATTTAAGAGACCCATGAGGCATGAATGCAGAAACTTAGGGGTAGAGTCCTGTGAGATAAGACAGGAAGGTGAGGGTGGTGCTGAGCCTCGATGGCTGAGGTAAGAGCCTCATTTCATATGGGCAATGAGCAGCTGTCGAAGGATTTTAAGCAAAGAGTGATGTGATCTGCTGATCTGCTTTGGGTTTTAAAGAGACCATAATAGAGTGGCCTAGATCAGATGTGGCTAGACCGGTGGGATCACAGTAGCTCACTGAGAGAAGAGGGTGGCTAGGAATAGGGGTGTGGCCATGGAGTGGACAGAGGTGGACAGCTCCAGGGATACATAAGAGGGAAATCTACGCACTTGGTGATGGGTCGGACGTGGGGGTATCTGAGAGAAAGGAAGTGTCAAGAATGACCCCTTCGATCCTAGGTATGGAACTAAGGTGGTATCTGTACAGCTAAGGAGGTGGCGGGGGACCAGATGTGCAAGTGGTAACGATGTTGCATTAGGTTTGGGACATTTGAACCTGGAGGAGCTTTTGAGTTTTGCTGGTGGAGAGGTCGGGGAAACAGCTGGTTTCAGAGTTCTGCAGCTAAGCTGGAGTGGGACATTTTAATGATTAGCTACATTGAAGAAAACATTCCAGGACCAAGCCATGAGGAATTCGACCATTTAATGGCCAAGGAGAGGCAGAAAATTCTACAAGGAGCCTGAGGAAAAATGGCCACAGAAGTAGAATAAAAGCCAGCAAGCCATGTTGTCATGGAAACCAAGAGGAGGGAGTGATTCACTGTGCCCTGAGAGGGCCAGTGGAGTCAGGATTGGATGTTTCCATTAAATCCAGAGACATGGAGATTGAATTAGCAAAGGCCAGTGCTTTAGATGGGTGGAGGAGTGAGTGGGAGGAGAATAGGGACCTCTCTTTATAGGTGTCTGGCTGTAAAGGGTGGATGTTAGGGAGATAGGGCAGTAGCTAGAGGGATATACGAAGCCAAGTGAGGCTTAAAAGTTAGGCGTCTCCCCTTTCATTTGCTTTACATTTAAGATTTTATTTGAAAAAGGGTGATGAAATTAACATTCTTTTAGTCTCTAAAGTCTTTTTCACTTTTCATCTATGGCAGCATGGGGTAGGGGAAAGGTTCAGAGACTGCAGCAGACGAGACTCTGGGGATCTTCCTGCTGCTGAACTAGTTGTGTGATGTTAGACAAGTTCCTTGCCCTCTTTGAGCCTCAGTTTCTTCATCTGCAATGGAGATGCTAATATTCACCTCGTGGGGTGGTTGAGAGGATTAAATGTGATAATTTTAGGCCTTGTGGCAGTATCTGAGGCATCGTAAGCATTCAACAAATAGTTGTGATACTGTTGCTGCTGCCGAAGATGACAATGACAATGGTGGTGACCATGCCGCTGCTGATGGTTATGGTAGTCATGGTGACATTGATGGCAATGTTGACGATGATGATGAAGAGGGTTGTGATGATGAGGATGTTGATCTTGGTGATGGAAGTAGGGGTGATGATTAAGGTGGTGGTGGTGATGATGGTGATGGTGGTGATGGGGTGAAGAGGCTATTAGAGCCTACCATTGGGACATCTTGGGTCCTAAACATCTTGGAATGTGACAAGTACCGTTCTTTCACAGTTGACCATGTTGTCCCTGAACCTGGGTCTAGCCTGCTGACCTCCTTCGAGAAATGGCACGAAGCAGCTGACACCAAGTCCTGCTGCGACTATTCCCTCCATGTGGACATCACGAGCTGGTACGATGGCGTCCGGGAGGAGTTGGAGGTGCTGGTGCAGGACAAAGGTCAGTTAAAGTCTCAGAATGGGGGCGCAGTTCTGGAATTTCTGGTTCTTTGGCAGGTCTGATTATGTGAAGTGAAAAATCCCTTTATCTGCATCTGCGGGGAGCCCAGCTATGTGCTGCACACTGTCGCATAAACAATGCAAAAACGGGATCCTCTATAAGGGGTCTGTCCTCTTCTCCTTCGAGTCCTTGGGAGGTATCCCCCTGTTCACAGAAGCAAGCCTCATTTCCTTAGCCTGGCACGCAGGGCCCTCGCTGATCTAGTCCCCTTTCTCTTTCTCTGCCTAAACGTATCTGGGGTACTTGTTATCCTGGATGCCATCCCCTGAAACCTGCTTGACCACTGGACCTGTGCTCGCACTGAACCCCCTACCAGGATGGCCCTTTCTTCTACTCTGCTTCCCGAGCTCAACTAGCACCTTCTCCAGTTTCCCCTTTTTTGGCTCTCCCCTCTCCATCGTACTTGGACTATGGGACACTGGTTCTTTGGCTCGTCTGTTACACCCTGAGCTCTATGAGTGGGGGGATCGTCTCTATCCAACTCTGTATCCCAGGCCGTTTCCCTTCTGTTTGGACTCACTCACACCGGGTGGCCCTGCACAGTGTAGACCCTACAGTGTGCATCATGTTGAGATGACTTAAATTGCAGATACATGAAGCAAAACAAGAGGACAGAATGAACCAGGACAGGAGTGGTCTGTCTGGAGAGGGACTGTTCTGGATGCTCTCTGAAGAGGCACCCTCAAATGAATGAGATGCTTCAAGGAGACCTAGAGGGTGTTTTCAATTTTTAAGATAGAGATGCTGTGTTTTCTCATTATAAGAGTATATTCTCCACAATACAAAAGAGTCAGGAAATAAAGAGAAGGAAATAATGTTTTTCTTCTGGCCATACCCCCCCGCCCCCACCACCTACATTAACGTTAAGGAGTATTGCTTTCCATTCCCTGTCTATTTAGACGATTTCCTCCTTATATAGTTATACGACGGCAGTTATCCGAGATCCTTCTATTTTCACTTAACATTTTATGAGTAATCGTTAGTTTTCATTAATAACTTTTTAATGGCTTGTAATGTAGCACGTAATGGTTAATTTGCTTATTTTCTTTTTATCGGGCACTTAGGTTTTCTGTCTGCTTTACTGTAAATGGTGTTACGGTGAACATCTTTGTCTACGAACATTTGTTTGCATTTCTTATTGCTTCCTTCGATTTCCAGAGGTGGAATTACAAGGTCAAGGTGTTAACGTTTTTCAAGATTGTGACACTTGCAGCCAAATTGCTTTCCTGGAGGATGCACACACTTGCATGCCCACAATCCCCGTGTCTCTGGCTCCTTGCACGTGTGCACCGTGGGGCGTTACTTCTACAAAATCCTTGTAAATTTGATGAGGCAGATCCAGTCTATCAGCATACGCTGCAGTTTTTTTTGTTTTGTTTTGTTTTTTTTTAATTTTTTTTTCAACGTTTATTTATTTTTGAGACAGAGAGAGACAGAGCATGAACGGGGGAGGGGCAGAGAGAGAGGGAGACACAGAATCGGAAACAGGCCCCAGGCTCCGAGCCATCAGCCCAGAGCCCGACGCGGGTCTCGAACTCACGGAGCGCAAGATCGTGACCTGGCTGAAGTCGGACGCTTAACCGACTGCGCCACCCAGGCGCCCCACGCTGCAGTTTTTTTATCATTAATTATGTCAGACATTTTGCATCCTCGTTGTGAATGTCCGACTGTATTCTTTGCCTACTTCCAGGTTTGGGTTTTCTGTGTCTGAGTTCTCCACATCAAGAAGGCGATATCCCTCCCTTGCGGTGGCTGTGAATCACACTCTTGTTTTGGGCATCGCGATCCAAGGGAATTTACAATTCTGTACCTTGCCTTCCTCACCTCGTGTTAAGTCCTGAGCAATTTTCCACTCTCCCCATGGGGCTCATCGTATCAGTTTTGGCAGAGCCTGACCCTATGGGGATGTGTAGAGGGGACGGGGGGACACTGAGATCACAAAGCTGTCACAAGAGAATGCCACAGCTCTGTCAGGGAGGGGACTTTGTGGGGTCGTATTTATCGCACTGTCCTGGAGGAGGGCAGAGAATTTTCTCCCCTTGACCGGACACTTGTAAGGAAATGGCTTGTGGAGGTTTTTCGGTGCATTCCTGGTTTTAAGTGTCTAACTCGTATTGTGTAATGTTTTTTTTATTGATTTAAGTTTAAGAGCTAGTGCACGTAGGGTGCCTGGGTGGCTCAGTCGGTTGAGCGTCTGATTTCGGCTCAGGTCATGATCTCACGGTTCGTGGGTTTGAGCCCCGCGTCGGGCTCTGTGCTGACAGCTCAGAGCCTGGAGCCTGCTTTGGATTCTGTGTCTTCCTCTCTCTCTGGCCCTGCCCCGCTCATGCTCTGTCTCTCTCTGTCTCAGAAATAAATAAACATTAAAAAAACAAAACAGGGAGGGGCATCTGGGCGGCTCAGTCGGTTAAGCGTCCGACTTCGGCTCAGGTCGTGATCTCATGGTTTGTGGGTTTGAGCCCCGCGTCGGGGCTGGCAGCTCAGAGCCTGGAGTCTGCTTCCGATCCTGTGTCTCCCTCTGTCTCTGCCCTTCTCCTGCTTGTGCTCTGTCTCTGTCTCAAAAATAAATACACATTAAATAAATGAAAACAAAAGAACTAATGCGCATTTATTGAGAAACAGTATGGAAGTGTCTAACATAAAAAGTGATAATTTGGTGTTTGTCTTCCCAGGCATTTTTCCTATTTGTGTATTTGTGAGGTACATGCTCACCTAGCCATAATTTTTACTTAAGTGGAACTGTAATATGCATAATCTGCAGGATGCTTTAAAAAAATTTTTTTTAAATGTTTATTTATTTTTGAGAGAGAGAGAGCAGGGCTGAGCTGTCAACACAGAGCCCGACACGGGGCTCGAACCTGTGAACCGTGAGATCATGACCTGAGCTGAAGTCGCACGCTCAACTGACTGAGCCACCCAGGCGCCCCTGCAGTATGCTCTTTTAAAGAATATTTTTCATTCTTTTAAGTTTTTATTTAATTTGAGAGAGAGAGAGAGACAGAGAGAGACGGAGACAGAGAATCCCAAGCAGGCCCTGCACTGTCTGCATGGAGCCCGACTAGGGGCTTGAATCCACAAACCACGAGATCATGACCTGAGCCAATATCAAGAGTCAGACATTTAACTGACTGAGCCACCCAGGTGCCCCTGCAGTATGCTTTTTTCCTCAATAAGTGTCATGGACAACCAGGCCCCTCCGCTTAGCGGCTGTGTGACCTTAGGCCAATCCTTCAACCTCTCTGTGCCTCAGTTTCCCCGTCTGGAGAATAGAGGTAACAACGATGTTGTTTTGAAAGTCCAACGAGAGGCTATATATAAAGTACGTAGAGGAGTGCTGGCCCTGGTTTGATTCTGTATTATTAGTTATTTCTTTTATCATCATTACATCGTTTCTCCTAAGAGTATTCCATTTTATGGAGGGACTGGGCTAATCTACTCCCTAGTGGAGAATTTTAAAAAATCGTGTTGTCAGGGCTCGCAGGGAGCCGACTCTGAGGCAGAGGATGGCCTGTAGGAAGCGAGTGTGGATTAGTTTCATGTTGCTGTTATAACAAACTCTAGCAACCTGTGGTTTAAAACAACCCAGATGGCACCTCTGGAGGCCGGAAATCTGAAGGAGGCTTTAAGGTTCAAGACAAGGTACTGGCAGGGTGGGCCCCTTCTGGAGGCCCGGGGAGAACACTTCCTTGCCCTTTTTTAGAAAAATATTTCGTAATGTTTATTTATTTATTTGTGAGACAGAGAGAGAGAGAGAGAATGCGAGCAGGAGAGGGGCAGAGAGAGAGAGGGAGACACAGAATCCGAAGCGGGCTCCAGGCTCCGAGCTGTCCGCCCAGAGCCCGACGCGGGGCTCGAACTCACGCGAGATCACGCGAGATCTCGCGAGATCGTGACCTGAGCCGAAGTCGGACGCTTAACCGACTGCGCCACCCGGGCGCCCCTTCCTTACCTTTTCCAGCCCCTGCAGGCTGCCCAAGTGCCTTGGCCCCTGGCCCTGCATCTTTCCAGCCACTGCCTCCCTCCCCCCTCATTGACTCCAACCTCTCCCTTCCTTCTTTCACTAAAAAGGACCCTGGTGATCATACTGGGCCCACTCAGGTGATACAGGATGATCTTTTATCTCAAGGTCCTTAATTTAATCTTACCTGCAGATTCCCTTTGTTGGGAAGGGAACACAGTCATAGTTGCTGAGGATTAGGGTGTGGACGTCCAGTCTTTGGGGGGGCCGTTATTTTGCCTCCCACGGGGCGAATCCAGGATCCACCCCTGTGAGCGAAGCCCAGGAAACAGGATTGGCTGCAGGGAGCTCTGAGACCTGACGCCCTTCAGATGGATCCCGAGGACGCCAAGGGCGTGGGGACT
This sequence comes from Herpailurus yagouaroundi, assembly GCF_014898765.1. Classification (NCBI taxonomy): domain Eukaryota; kingdom Metazoa; phylum Chordata; class Mammalia; order Carnivora; family Felidae; genus Herpailurus; species Herpailurus yagouaroundi. Next base: position 163,738,032 of record NW_024412376.1, on the reverse strand, counting down.
TCACACCTCCCACCAGCCCGGCATTGGGTGTGGCCCCTCTGGGATGGGGCATGACCTTGAGCTAGGCTGCTCTGTGCACGGAGGGTGGTGCAAACAGGACTGACAGCTGAGGGCCATCTGCCGGCAGCTCGCCCAGCAGCCGGGGCTGGGGAGCGGGGAAGAAGTCCTTCATTCCGAAGAGGGCTCTTGGGGCTCCTGACGGCACCTGCTGCTGCCTGTTTGCAATTGTTTGGTGTTTCAGTGTTCTGGGAAAACATGTTTGTGAAGATACCCATGCTTACCCGTGTAGATATTTTACAGGGCGAGGAGCTGGAAGCGGACACTGGGTGCTCTCCACCCTGTGTCTGTGCGGGGCTGTTGGTGTTGAGGTGGGAGACGACGGTGGAGGCGGTGGGCAGGTCACTGGCTCTGTCCCTAACTTTGTTTCGTTTCCTAACACTGGGCAGCGTTAGGACTCTCCCTCCCACGAGCGCCCGTGGAAATGGCTTGTAAGTGTCACGTGCCTTACAGGAAGCAGCAGTTGTGGGACGGTCCCAGCAGGTGGGCCGCCCGGGTTCAAATCCTGCCCTTCCGCCTCCTGGCTGCGTGATGCTGGACAAGCCCCCCAGTGGAGCTCTCTGCGGTTGCTCGGCGGCCCCTCATCCAGGGCCCTGGTACCTGGCACCACAACCTGAGCTCGGTGTTAATTCTCCACCCTGATGGAGGTCTTGGTTGTCGTAGCAACCTCAGAGGTAGGCCGTGCGTGGTAGGGATTGCTTTGCTTGAGGTACCACGAATGGTGACCTCCTCAGTCCACCCGGAAGCCAGGCATCAGGTATCGAGCCCGGCATGTCTCTTGATGGTCCCCGTGGGGTGCTCTCTGTGGAGAGACGTCCTACCCCAGTCTGCCCTAGTGAAGGAGGAGGAAGCGCTGCCAGAGCCAGGGGCCCGTGTCCACACTTGACAGGCTCTGCCAGAGCAGCGGATGCAGTGACGAGGGCTGGTGTCTGTGCAGCCACCCACAGAGGCAGTGACCTCAGTGGAAGGGCTTTGGGCAAGAAGTAGCATGTTGTCTCTGGGGCTTTACCCCCACCACCCATCTCCCCCTCCCCGGGAACCTGGGGCACTGTGGTCCCTCAGGCAGGATCCTGGATGCTTACCCACTGCCCCGGGGGCCTTCAGCCTCATTCATCATTTGGTGGCCCCCCCAGGCTGCCTAATCTTGGTGCAACTGAGGCATGCAGGGAGGTCCCACACCAGTGTTCAGTGGTGAACACTCATCTTCCTGGAGGGGCTCAAGCACCCACACCTCCTAGAAGCCTTTCCTGCTTGCTCTGCGCTCCAGGATGGGGTCCCCTTGGAGCCCCCACAGCCCCAGAGGGGGCTTCTCCAGCAAGGCTGTGGGGCTCAGGGCTCTCACTGCCCTCTGGACCATGATGACTCAGGAAGAGGTTGGTTTTTCTCATCTCTGTTCCCCGGCCAAGGCTGGCACACAGTGGCCCCCTGCTCGGTTGTCTCATCGGGAGCAGGAGGCACTTGGATTAAATCACCAGTTCTTCTCCTGGGCTGCTGGAGCCCGGCCCCAGGCCCCGCTGAACTTGAATTCCCAGAGGGAGGGTTTGCAAAGCTCAGGTATTCTGATGCGAAGCAGGGCTGGGGCCACTGGCTGGATGACTGCCCAGGGCCTGCCCTGCGTCCACCCTGTGTCAGGGTTTTAGGCATCACCCAAAGGACCATCAGCCCCCTAAGACCCCTGGGCCCTCAGACAGGTCACAGGCTGCACCTCACATCCCCTGAAGGAGGCCCAGGACTGGAACCCTCTGCTCGAGGATGGGTGAGCCAGTGAAGATGCCCTCCTTTGGGGCCCAGAGGGTTAACCACAGACAGGCTGCAGGGGTTGCTAGGACCAAAGGGCCTGGAAGGAAACAAGAATTCCCAGGTCCTCTGTAGAAGCTGGCCCCTGCCAGGGGCAATTATGCTTGCTCTTTCCTTCCTGTTGGCCAGTCCTGTGTCTGAGATTGGGTAGATGGGTTATGAAGGATATCGCTATCAGGGCTCCTAAGTGCACAGATTCCTTCTTATCCCCAAGGCAAGCGGCACCATCAGGGGCCTTGGCTGAAGCCCTCCCGCCTCCTCTGTGCACCTGCAGCCCCATCAAAACACAGGTGGGATCCTCTCTAAGCCCTGCCCAGCCCCGCCTGGTCTTCCTTCTCCTTCCCAAGGTGCTCAGTGAATGGTGGTGACCTCAGGGCTCCAGTCCAGCCCCCCCCCCCCCCGCCTGAGGGGCCCCTCAGCTTCCATAGTGTCTTATGGCCAGGGTCACCCATCCGCCGTGACCCTGGCCCAGACTCACACAGAACATAGCTCTCTAGACGCCCACATGGGGCTCGACTTACCAGGTTCTCCCAAACCCATCAGGGGTTCCGGTGAACCCTACTGCCTGTCAGTCGGGGCCTCACAAGGGGACCCCTGTCCAGCCATTCACTCAGGGCAGAAACCTGGAGACCCCTGTCAACGATCATTCCCGATGTGCCCTTCGCTCTTCCTACCCCATCCGTCACTGGATCCACGGCTTTGCCTGTGCAGTAGCTCAGATCTGACTGTGGGTCTCCACCCCCGGTCCCTTCCCTGATACGGGGCTCACTGTGTCTCCTCCAGATATTCCTCCTCGGTCTCTGTCCCCAGTCCTACCCCTCCAGTGCATTCTTCCCCCAGCCATACAAGTGGGATTTGAAAAAGTAATTAGTGTGGATGCCTGCAGTGGCTCCACAGTGTCCCCAGGATAAGTTCCAAGGTGCTCACGTGGCTTTGAAGGGCTTTTCCTCGGGTGCGTGCACATCGGAGAGGTGCAGCAAATATTGGGGAGCTGACAGAGCTCCTGAGAGACGCTCTGGCGAACTTCTGTACCCCAAGTGTTTAGCACACATCTGCATAGAGTAAGTTCTCAGTCCATACTTACCGCATGAATGAAGGAGTTAGGGGAGGAGGAGAGGGAGGGAGCCACATGCCTGGCGTCCTTTCCTACAGCATTTTAGCACCGTGCTCTCTAAGTCAGAGGGCTTGCTCAGGAATCTCGAGGGTCATCATCACTGGACTGCAGAATCAAGCACAGGAAATTTTCAGGATGGGAGATCAATTTAGAGCTCCTGCAGTTCCGTCTGCCTGTTTTTAGAAATGGAACCTGAGCTCAGAGGGGTGTAGTCGCCTCCCGAGTGTCACACAGCAGCTAGCGCTTGGACTCGGTTGTCTCTGACAGAGCTCTGCTGGCGCTTCTGGTGTCTTTGGCACCCTCTTGGGGTGGTCCACTGGGAGAACGTGCCCTTGGCTCAAGGCACAGGCTTGGCAGCTGGGGCTCAGGCTGGAGTCAGCCCCCTTGGGTGCTCCCTTTGCTGGGAGCCCTTGTCCGGGGCGCAGGTGCAACTCCTCACAGCTGCTGCCCAGCCCCTGACCTCCTTCTCGCCAAGTGCTTTTTTCACTCTATTCAGGCTTCCTAGAGAACAGGTTCACCGTGCGTCTCCCAAGGACGGGCTCAGCCCGTGGGACACGAAGGTCGTGGTTCAGCACTTGAATCCATCTTTCGATAAAGCAACTTACGGCTTATTTTAGAAATCTCAAAATACAAGAAGTTATTCTAGAAAACGGTGGTGCCAGCATGCTGTGTAGACTTGGCAAGGGAGAATGGCTTCCCTTGGGATGGAATTTTTTATAAACCATTGACAGGGAAGTCCTGCCTGTGTTTTCTAAGCCACAGACCCCTCTTAATAGCACTTACTGGCTTTGTTGGATGTCAGCAGCATTTCGGTCTCAAAATAGAAACTTTAATGCAGAAACCATTGAAAAGAAGAGGAAAAAAAAATCGAGCCCAGTAAAGAAGAGAGGAACTCATATTGGCTAGGTGCTAGGCTGTGTCACTTAGGTCAGGTGTTTAGCCTGTGTCACTTGGTTATTTTCTAAGAACAGCAGTGCACGGGCAGTGGTGTCATTCCGCTATTGGTATGAACCTCCTGGATCTTTCTGCGAGCACTTCCATTGTCTCTTGGTCACATTGCCCTGTGTATCAGCTAGCTTTTGCTGTGTAACAAACCACTCCAAACCTAAGACTTAAAACAACAATCATTAATTACCTTCTGATTCTGTTGGTTGACAACCACAGCTGGGCTCAGTTGAACAGTTTCTCTACTGATCCTGTCTGGGCTCACTCAGACATTTGGGCCTCAGCTGGAATGGCTGTGGGAAGGGGGGTGGGGGAATGCCCCACACATGATCCCTTGTCCTCTCATGGGCTCTCTGGGACCTCTTCACTTGGTGGCAGTGTTCCAACAGGTGAACGTAGAAGCTGGAAGCCTTCCTGAGGATTAAGCTTAGAACTCACACAACATTATGTCCATTGCATCCTGTTGGTCAAGTTGAGTCACAAGAGTATCCCAGATTCAAGGGATGGGAAAAAAAGACTACTCCACTGATGAGATGAACTTGGAACAATTCGTGGCCATTTTAATCTAAGTTGTGTCTCATCTGGCCATAATTAGTGCAGTTCTCCTTCATTCGTTCAAAATACTCTCAACTCCATCCAGCCATCTCAAAATTTCCCTCCAGTTATGGCATCAGGCTCAGAGTCCAGTATCTCATTATGAGCATGTATGTAGGATGTGGATGAGGTTCCTTGGGTATGACTTCTCTTGATCCAAAGACCTGTGAGCCTAAGAGGTAAGTTCTGTGCCTCCCCTCCCCGTACACCTCACATCCAATGGTGGGGCACAGACAGGACAACCACGATAAACAGTCCATTTGAAAAGAGACAAGACGAGTGGCACATGGTCATAACTCCACAGGACTGGAATCCAGCCGGACACATTGCTGGGAAGACCTTTTCTGGGGGTAGAGATCATTCCTTCATCCAGGCCAGTCCTTCTCCTTGGGAGTGGTGCCCAAGTTCAGGGGCTGGCAGACTCTACAATCTGTGGGCCAAATATGGCCCGTGGCCTGTTTCTAGGTTTCTATGCAGCCTATCAACTAGGAATTTCACATTCTTAAGGGTTTTTCAAAACAAAATCCAAACAGCAACAAGGAAACATAGAAGGATTTGTGGCAGAGACTATATATGACCCACAAAGCCTAAAACATTTACTATCTGACCCTTTACGGAAAAGCTTCCTGTCCCCTGCCCTAGGCCATTGCTTGCATAGCTCAGGCTCTACCCTCTGGACTCTTGGCCAGACCCTTAGAGATATAGTTTGCTTTCCATAAAAGTGACCCATGTTTGCAGCAAAGTACCTTTCTCATCCTTTTCCCTACCCATGGAAAGTTCATTTTGAACAGGCTCAGTCTCTTTTAGTCACAGAGGGTATACTTTTCTTAAAAACATTGTGGGTTTCCAATGGTCACATTGTAGTTCACTCCATTGGACAAATGGACACTCCAATGGACAAATTTTTTTTTAATGTATGTATTTTGAGAGAGCGCCCCCATACATGTGTGCATATGTGAGTAGAGGAGGGGCAGAGACAAAGGAGAGAAAGAATCCCATGCAGGCTCTGCACTGTCAGCACAGAGCCTGACGTGGGGCTCAAACCCACGAACTGTGAGATCACGACCTGGGCTGAAATCAAGAGTCGGATGCTCAATCAACTGAGCCACCCAGGCACCCCACGGACAAATCTTTTTTTGAGACAGGCTTCTTTCTACTTTAGGTGACTGTCAGTGTGCTATGTGATGATACTTATAAGATTCTTAGAAGCCCTGGGGCACCTGGGTGGCTCAGTCGAACTTAAACGTTCGACTCCTGGTTTCGACTCAGGTCATGATCTCACAGTTCGTGAGTTTGAGTCCCACGTTGGGCTCTGTGTTGATGGTGCAGAGCCTGGTTGGGATTTTCTCTTTCCCTCTCTCTGCCCCTCCCCTGCTCATGCCCTCTCCCTCCCTCTCCCTCTCTCTCACCTTCTCTAAATAAATAAATAAAACTAAAATTTTTTTTGAAGCCCTTTGTCTGGCCAAAGAAGTTTACTGGGCACCACCTTGGGTTTCTATGAGGACTTAACAAAGAGTTCTTGGTATACCCTTGATTGAATCTTACACTTGAGGTCATTTTTCACTTTGAGAACTATTTGCAGATTGGCAAGAGTAGAGAGGAGAAGTCGTCCTGAGTGTTCCCTGAACTTCGCTTGCAAACCAACCTGATCCTTGTCCCTCAGGTCCGTTTTGATGTGTGTCTTCTGGTGCTTCATCACATGTAGCTTAGAGAAACCAACTGGCACTTAATATGTCCTTCATGGAAATCATTTTAGGCAGACCCGCAAGTTCTCCGGGTACATTTTCCTCCAAGTTACTCGTCATGGTTTTACCGTCGTGTTGCCAGTACCTAGGATGAAGGGCCCCTTTCCCACCCTCCACTAACAGTTTGTTGGGTACTTTCCCCCAGCCTTTGCCTACAGTTTCCTCGGGCCTATTCTGACCTCCACTCACTCCCCAGTCCCAAGGCCAAGGCCACATGTTTTAGGTTTTGGCCACTGCAGCACCCGACCTCCAGGCACTGATTTCTGTATCAGGTAGCCTTTGTTTTTAGAACAAACCACTCCAACATCTAGTGGGTTAAAACGGCAACTGTTAAAACCACAATGAGATACCACCTTACACCCCATGGAAGGGGTGTTATCAAAATATCCGAAAAGAACAAGTGTTGACAAGGCTGTGGGGAGATGGGAACCCTTGGGTACCATCGGTGGGAATGCAAAATGGTGCAGCCACTTTAGAAAAGCAGTATGGAGGTTCCTCAAGAAATTAAGCATAGAGCCACCCTACAGTCTAGCAGCTCTAGTTCTGGGTATTTATCGGGAAGAATTGAAGGCAGGGATTTGAAGAGATAGTTGTACAGCATTGTGCACAATAGGCGAAAGGTGGAAGCAAACCAAATGTCCATCGATGGGTGAATGGGTAAGCAACACATACATCTCCATGACCTGTCCTCCCACAGGCTCTCCCGACACCCTTCACATGAGGCTCCAAAGTGAGCCGGAAGCCCCAAGGCGAGGCTTGGAGCCAATATGGCGTCACTTCTGCTTCAGACCGTTGGTCGGCACACGTCTCCAGACCAGCCCGCATTCAAGGAGTGGGGAGAGGCAGAGTCACTGCAGAACTTTGTGAAACTTTAAAAAATTTATCAGCCTGTTTAATTTCTTCCTAGCACCCATCTCTGCATGAAACGCCCTTGCTTATTTATTCACTTATTGCTTATTCCAAGTAGAAGGTAGGCAGGCATCCTTCTTCCTTCCTGGGTCACAGCTGTATCTCTAACTTCTAGGATGGTGTTCATGCATAGTAAGGACTCAGTAAATATTTGATGAGTGAGAAAATAAATATTCCATGAAAAAGGGCTTCTGGGGTCCAATAAGTTTGGGAAATGCTCTCTGTTTATTCTGTTCTTGAATATTCTTAATGCACATTATCATGTTAAAATCCGGGGGAAGCCCTGCAGTAAAGAAACCTGTTTGTTGCTGATGAATCAGGTTTTCTTTACCAATATGGATATCAACATCCCCGTGTTTGATTGCAAACAACAGAATCCCTCCAGATTTTGGCTTAAGTTGAATGGAGCAGATGTGCCTTAGGAGAATGATGTGTATCCAGGCATCCTTTGCAAGGGCGTCTTGCCTCCTGTTCTTCTGTGCTTTTCTCTCTGAGCCAGCTCTGTTCCCCCTCACCCTTGACCTGCATCCTCTACTTCTGTCTCACCATGATGGAATGCAGCGGCCCGCCCTTTGGGTGTGCATCTCTGTTTCAGAGACCAGCAGGTGTTTGGGGGTTTTAACTGGACTCTGTCCTTCCTCCTGGCTCAGCTCAGCCTCTGCCAGGTGCCCAGTCCTGGGCTACCATCTGTGGTCTGTGGTCACGTGGTATGGACATGGCTGCCTCCAAGGTTATGAGGTGGGGAGAGTAAGAGTGGGGTTGCCAAGAACTGGAAGGGATTATGAATGGGTTGACAGTCCAGTAAGTGTTCAGTGCAGTCCTTGAGAACTGGTGTTTCATGCAGCCTCCTTGGAGAAATACTTAATGATGGCATCTGTGAATTTGGGAGGTTTTGTGAATACCAGGACCCACTGTGTTTCCTTAGGCTCATTGCTAGTACTGGCAGCATCCAGCCGAATATTCTGGAACGTTTACTACTCTTGATATGCATGGCTTAATTGGTTTTTTAAGCAGGTGCAAATTGGTATGTAAGAGGGACTCATTTCGATGCACATTCACTAGCTCTGGGCACCATATGTTAAGATGTGGTGCGGTGCTGAGGTTTTAGTTTGAATTACTTTGATTACAAATAAAATCAATTTTTTTTGTCTTTATTAGTTAGCCATTTTTTTTTTCTTAAATTGTCTGAAAGTACTGTTTTCCCTTTGGGGTTTTTGGCTTCTTTGCTTTTATTTGAATATTTTGAACCTAAAGTAAAGCAGAAAGTAGAAAAACCACACAAATAAAAACAATGTGGCTTCATGAATTATGATGAGGCTCCCCTACTCAGGCAAGAAATAGAGCTTTGCCAGTTGCCCCCCAATAGAAGATCCGTGGGCTGTGTTGCCGTCATAATACCCTTCTCCCCCCCAAAATAACTGTGTCGGCTGTTCTTATTTTTTATTAAAAAATATATTTTTAGGTTTATTTATTTACTCTGAGAGAGAGAGGAAGGGGCAGAGAGAGAGGGAGAGAGGGAATCCCAAGCAGACTCTACACTGTCCGCCCAGAGCCCAACACGGGGCTTGAACGCATGACCCTCGGATCGTGACCTGAGCTGAGATGTAGAGTCGGATGCTTAGCCACCTGAGCCACTCAGGCACCCCAGAAACGGATACTTTTAATGTTGCTTTCCGAATATTACTTTTCCTTTAAATTTTTCCTAATAATTTGACAAGGAATTTTTGTTGCCAGGGTTTTCTACACAAGAAAAGATTTTTGGTGTGTCTTCACCATTATTTAGTATAAAGGAATTCTAAATCCCATTTCATGGTTTGCCTTCAACTCATATTATCCAGACACCTCTGGATTCCATGAACAAGCAGTAATTGCACAGCACCTATTATGGGTGTGCAAATTAAAATAGTATTTAAGAGGTGCCTGGGTGGCTCAGTCTGTTAAGCGTCCGGCTTGGGTTCAGGTCGTGATCTCATGCTTTGTGAGTTTGAGCCCCACATCCGGCTCTGTGCTGACAGCTCAAGCCTGGAGCCTGTCTTCGGATTCTGTGTCTCCCTCTCTCTCTGCCCCTGTCCCGCTCATGCTCTGTCTCTCTCTCAAAAATAAACATTAAAAAAAGTATTAAAAAATAAATAAACATTAAAAAATAATAAAGTCGGATTTAAGACATGGTGCCTGTCCTCAAGCAACTGGAAGGTGTGTTAGGGAAGAGCCCCCTACGTCCCGTGCTCCCTGCTGGCCTGTCCACACAGCACATGAAAGCCTGCCGTTTCCACCTTTTCGAATCCTCCCCCGACCCTGCAGCTCCTGTCCAGGCTCAGAGTCTCTGCGCACCTGTCCCATTTGCTCTCACCATCACCCTACGAGCTGCCATTTCTCTCTGCTGTTCTGCAGACCCACCCCCCATCCTCCACACCGCTTCCAGCATGGTCTTTCTGAGACAAAAAAAAAGCCTGATCATGTCACTCCTTGCTTTAGAAACACACGCTCCGGTAGATCGTGGTGATGGTTGCACAACCTGTTGAATGCACTCAACGCCACTGAAATGCACACTTCACAATGGCGGTGATGGTGAATTCCATTCTATGGATTTTAACATAAAAAATAAGGGATTGGGGCGCCTGGGTGGCGCAGTCGGTTAAGCGTCCGACTTCAGCCAGGTCACGATCTCACAGTCCGTGAGTTCGAGCCCCGCGTCGGGCTCTGGGCTGATGGCTCGGAGCCTGGAGCCTGTTTCCGATTCTGTGTCTCCCTCTCTCTCTCTGCCCCTCCCCCGTTCATGCTCTGTCTCTCTCTGTCCCAAAAATAAATAAATGTTGGAAAAAAAAATTAAAAAAAAATAATAATAAGGGATTAAAAAAACCCCACGTGGTCCCTTGGATCCCGCTGTAGGACACTTCTAGTACCTTCACATCGTGTGTCTTTTCATCCTCCCTACTGTCCTCACCCATGCACACCCCCTCTCAATCCAAATGGCTCCCCCACCGCTCCCCCTCCTCCCCCTCCTTCCCTTCCACGCCCCCTTCTTCTCCTTCAGATTCAGCCTGTGTGACTTTCCTAGAAGCCTCCTTTGACCCTCCTCCCCATACCGTCAGGCTGGGTTCGGTGTCCCCACTGTGAATCCCAGCAGCAGCCCTCTATCCTAGGGGTCAGCACTCTGTACTGTGATCATTGACTGGAGAGTCACTCTTCTTTTTTCTTAATGCATTTTTCTGTTCTCTTTTTTCATCCTGAAACAGGTGTCAATTCCTTCCAAGTCTACATGGCGTACAAGGATCTCTACCAGATGTCTGATAGCCAGGTAGGTCCTCCTGCACACCTCCTCTCCTGGGCAGGAATAGGCCACCGTGTCGGGCAAGACAGCACAGGGCAAGGGAGCTGTGAGAAGGGGCAGGGGAGAGGTCTGGGTTCAAGTCCCGGTCTGTCCTCTAAATCGCCGAGTGACCTGTGTCAGTCCCCACGCCTGCTGGGCCTGCATTCCTTTCTGGCTCCTAGAGTAGGGTGGAGTGGGGGGGTCCCTTGCACGGTGGTTCCCAAACCCAGCTCATCCTTAGCATCCTCTAAAACGCTCATTGAAAAGACAGACTCAGATCCTATCACAGACTTTCCAAAAGCTGTGCAGTTCATCCTGGGGCTCTAGCAAGTTTGGGGACCATGCCATTAGCTCTGACTCAGAGGAGTGGGGACCATGCCGTTAGCTCTGACTCAGAGGAGAGTCCTGGCTGTCTCTCCGGCCAGTTGAGTGACTGGGGCCACTCCCTCCCTGAGTTTTCTCACCTGTGCAAGGCGGTCATCTCTGGCCATGCCGGCTTCAAACAATTGTCGTGTGGGGACAGCCGCTATACAGAAGGTGCGGCTCGATGGTACAGGTGACGCAGTGACTGTCTGCCGGGCGCTTGGCCTTCTGACGCCACTGGGGCTCCTGGTTTGTTTTGTTGTCAGTGCCCTGCCCTCTGCTGGTTAAAAAGGCAGGGTGGTGCACTGGAAAAGGGCAGGGATGCGACAGCCAGACTGCTTGGCCGCAAGCTTTGGCCTTGCTGGGCAGCCCGAGGCAGCTTTCTCAACCTCTCTGCTTTAGACTCCTAAGAGCCTCATGAAGGTTGTCGGAGGATTGGATGAGTTCACACGAGGCTCCAGGGCAGTGCCTGGCACATATGGATGCCAGTAAGCTGTAATGCCTTCGATGTGTGATGGGAGATGCTTCCGTGTCTTGCCTTTCAAAATAAACACGCGCAGTTGTAGAGAATCACTTACCCCCAGATGCCCTGGAGGCCTCTGCTGTGTCACCAAAAGGCTAAAACTGGCTCAGTCTCATGACAAAGTAGCATGAGTCTGTCTAGCATAACTGAACTTTTCACCTGTTCTATTCTAACCGCCAACCCCCACGGACAGGTGGAGTTGAGCGATGGGGGTCCTGGAAGGTGCTTCCTGCCCCTATGTATCCTCCCCGCCTGCCATCTCCGTAGAAAAGTACACATCCCAGGGTGGGGTGCTGCCTTGCACACTTGGAGAACGAAGGTAAAATTCGAGAGGCTCCGGAGAAGGAACGTGGGGGCTTTGGGCCTCACCGCGTGCACATGTCTGAGTGCTGATCCTTTGCAGGTGGGAAGAGGGCAGGGGCGGTGGGCGGGACCTGTACTGCCTACATAAGGGGTTGCCTGGCAGGGTGCATATGACCTGAGTGTTAAGAGTTCTTGTAGACTTCGACCCCCGCCCCACTGTGGTCTGGAAAATGACACGCGTTCAAGTTCTCGTAGAGCTGTGCAAACCCCCCGGGTGCCGCAGGACAGGCTGAGCGCATTCAGTTACACAATCTCAATAAAACGAAAACCAGCTTCGCACCCTCGTTGTCCCCGGCGGCAGCTGAAGGCACGTCAATGGAGCAGGGCCACAGCGAACGCGAAAGGCGCGGGTGGGCACCAAGACGGAAGGCATATTGTGCCACGGTGCGGCTTTGATCGGTTCTGCCCTACCCGCAGCCTCCTGCTTTAGCGTCCAGAGGGCGCCAGGGTCAAAGGGAGATCCTCTCCAAGGCTTAACTTTCCATCCGCGTGAACAGAATGGTCGTGCCACGGCCACCGGCGGGTGGGTGACTGAGCGTGAGCAGAGCACTCTTCGCAGCTGTTCAGGCTGTGATATATTTTTTTAAATCTCCCCCAACCCCTGTTTGTTCTTCCCCAGCTCTATGAAGCCTTCACCTTCCTTAAGGGGCTGGGAGCTGTGATCTTGGTCCACGCGGAAAATGGAGACTTGATAGCTCAGGTGAGCGGTGTGGAGGGAGGTCCGCCCTTCTCACTCCAGTCGGCGGCCGTGTGCAGAAGGTCTGATCGAAGGGGTGGGGGCATCGGTCAGTGAGGTGGCCAGGCAGCGAAGGGGCAGGCCGGGAACTGGATGATGCCTCAGACGCTCCAGGTGGGCGTCACACACGCACCGTCTGCAGGGGGCCTTCGGCAGGCCACTGAGGACCTCAAAGGGTTTGTGTGAGAGACAGATAAGGATTGAATGGAGATGCTTTGCAGACTTGGGGGACACCAGAGGTGAGGCACGTGGGAGCTGGGGTTGATCATCGTCTTATGGGACTTGGGAGGGGGGTGTGATGGCTAAAGCCCGGCCCCCTCCACCTCCCAGCCCTCCTACCTCGGGCAGGGAACTCTACCCCACGAACATTCTTGTTCTTCGTCCAGAAGCACCTACCTTGTGAGGATTAAATTCTATCGCGTATGTGAAGGGCAGTGTCTGACGCATTATAATAGGCTGCAGCGATGCAGAAGCTTTGGGCAAAGGGAGACATTAGCCCAATGTGATCATTCTGGCTGTAGAATGAACTTGGCAGGAAAAGGATAGACGCGGGGTGACCAGCTAGGTTCTACTTCATTTCTTAGAAGGAATGAAGACGGGAGATAGAGGAGGTGGAAGAAGCGAAGTGTGTGAAGGAAGGAGCACCTTCTTCAGATTTCATCGAGTGACCAGATGGAGGAGAAGAGGAGGAAGGCAGGGATGGCCACTTGGCCTTGCAGGGGTGGGGGGGTGGGTTGTGGGTTGGTCATGACGTCCCGAGCAAGGTCAGGCATACAGGAGACTTGGATGCATCTAGTCAAGGGAGTTAATACCAGGCACGATGCCGTGTATATGGCGATGCTCACAACTCCATGGCATAGAGATGGCATAGACGTCCCTACTTTATAGATAGGGAAACTGAGGCTCAGACAGGAACATCTTGCTCGCTGTTACATGGGGCACAGAGCCAGGACGGTAAGGCAGTTCCATAGCGCAGCAGGACTGTGCCGCGATGGTGAAGTGCGTGAGATCTGAAGATTCGCTGTGAACGTTAGCTACTGGCTTTACTTGTTATTATTTGCATCCTTGTAGTTTTTCTGTGAAATCAAAATTCTTTCAAATTCAGAGTAAAAAGCAAACATGTTGTATCACGCAGCAGAATTCTGTTCATTGGTAACAAGTCACTAAGGCTAGCCCACAGCCAGAAAGTTGGGGTTGTACAAGGGTGTGAATGCCAGGGAGGGAGTATCGCTGGGGGCCCTCTCCGAGACTGTCTGCCAGTCTGTCCTCTGACCCCCAGTGACTGATATCCCTCTCACATGCAGAACACATCCATCCCCTTCCAGGGTCCTCCCGACTCCCCGTCACAGCCCCGTCACGGCCCCAAAGTCTGGAAGTGTCTAGGTCAGATCTAGGTGTAGGTGAGGCGCCTTGGGGACAGTCCCTATAATATGTAGGTCTCTGGAGCCACAGAGGTGAGTTATCTGCCTCCCCTCGACACACACTCAACATACAGCATCAACGGTGGGTGGACATTCCTTTTCAAGAGGGAAAACGGAAAGCTTCAGGATTGGTCCATAGCCGTTCTGAAATCTGGTCAGATACATGTTGGCAGCTCCTTGAGTGGTCTTGGAGCCTGAGAATAGTTCTGCGTGGTTCCTGGCTCCGCCTTCCGGGCTCTTGGCTCTATCCCCCCGCTTCCCGTCATCGATCCGTCCCATGGCAGGCAGCACGTGCCTGCAGCTGAGCCTGCTTCCTGCCCCGTAGACTTTGAAGGTGCAACTGCCCCCTTTCCTTTCGAGGAGTTCTCATTCCATTCAGCCCAGACTGCCAGTGTTTTGCTAGAGTGATTCTCCCCAAACCTTTGTTGGCCTCCCGTGAATCCCTCTGTGGCTCACCCCATCAGACAAAAGGCACCCACAGATTTCTTCCAGATAAGTCTACCCCTACCCTGGCCGCACCCGGAGCTCTGTAGAGGCCCTCTTGTCGGAGAGGCTCTGGGGACACACCCTCAATCTCTTCACAGGCCTTTTGTGACTGATTCACCCTGTGGACAACCACCCTCCATCTTTCCAGATCTTCACCAAGGTTGTGGAGTCACTGGGCTACTGTCTGCTGCTTATGCCCTGCATTTGATATTTGCTCAGAAGACATTTCTTCATCGCACTATCCTCTACTCTTTGGAGAAGTGGAGAATTTTCAAAACTATCACGTCCTGGTTCCTTTTTAACACCCCTTGCTTCTTTACACCCCCTCTTTCATTTTACTCCAAGCAGCGGGAAGAAACCAGACAGATCCTCCCAACAGCTCGTTGGGCAGTCTCCTGCGTGGGGCCCCGGCTCATTCGGCCCGTTTCTGCCCTCCGTGTCGCCACGGAGGGCAGTGCGCTAAGCCTTCTGCTAAGACACAGCGGGCTCTAGCTTCCAAAAATGTCCTCATTTCCTCCTGAGGTCTTACTGCCAAGGTCCCCCAAGGTCCGTCTTTCCACAGGCGGTCCATTCCGGGCTACTTTGGGCTTTCTTCAACACGTGCCTTGAAATTCTTGCAGCCTCCGTGCACGGCCTGGTCCCAAAGCCACTCCCACAGCTTCAGGTGTTTGTTACGGTAACACCCTACCTCTGGTCACCAACCTCTAGGTTAGTTCTCTGTGGCTGCGTGACGAAGCACCCCGGCACTTAGCATCTTAAAGCAGTAAACATTTCTTATCTTCCTGTCCATTGGGTCAGGAGTCCAGGTGTGGCTCAGCTGGGACTGTCACAGGCTACGGTGAAGGTGGCAGTCCTAGGCTGGACTAGGACGGGTCTTCCAACCCCACTCAGGTGGTGCTTTTCAGGATTCCGTTCTTTGCAGGCTGTCAGACCGATGGCCTCTGTTCTTTGCTGGCCGTTACGAAAGGCCGGCTCGGTTCCTTGCCAGCGGGGAGACTGGCTTCCTCCCGAGAGAGCAAGGGAGAGAGCAAGGTGGAGGCCAGAACCCTTTTGTAGCCTCACCTCTGCAGGGACATTCCATCTCTTTTGTCCGTGTGATGCTCATTAGAAGCATGCTGCTAGGGCCGGCCGGGCCACATGCCAAGACGGGATCGGTTACCCAGGGCACGGAAGCCAGGAGGCGGGCTCGCTGGGGACCTCTCAGAAATCGTCGACCCCACACATCTCCGTTTTGCCTAGTTTTGAACTTCATAAAAATGGAACCACGTGGCATGTGTTCTTTTACGTCTGTCGTCTTTTGCTCAAAACGCAGTCCGTGAGATTCCTCCCCGTTGTCCACAAAACCGTAATTTTTTTCTGTTTCCATCACGTGTGGAATTCTGATGCAGGAATATGGCAGAAATTATTCTCTCACTGCTGGATGTTTGGATGGTTTCAAATGTAGGACTGCCGTGTACAAAGCTTCTGTGCACATTCTTGCTCAGTCTTTTGTTAAACCTGTGTTCCCGTTTCAGGGGCGCCGGGGTGGCTCAGTCAATTAAGCGTCTGACTTTTCATTTCAGCTCTGGTCATGATCTCACGGTTTGTGGGTTCGAGCCCAGCATTGGACTCTGCGCTGATGGTGTGGAACCTGCTTGCGATTCTCTCTCTCCCTTTTTTCTTCCCCTCCCCTGCTTATGCTTGCTCATTCTCTCTCTCTCTCTCTCTCTCTCTCTCTCTCAAAAAGAAATAAGAACATTAAACAGATTTTCTTAAAAACCTGTGCTTGCTTTTCTGTTAGTCTATACCTAGGAGTGAAATTGCTGGCTGGTGGGTGCATGTATATTCAGCTTTGGTTGTTACTGCTAAACCATTTTCCAGAATGAACAAACCCACATACCCACCGGCAGCGTGCGAGACGTTTAACTGCGCGTGCTCGGCCCGCAATCTCTGCCTGGAAACCCTGTTCCGGTTTTCTGTGACCTGTGCTTTCCTCTGTCATAGTGTCTTAGGTCCTTCCTCCCTCCTCCCTTCTTCCCTTCCTGCCTTCTCTCCAACAGAAACGGTAACAGACAATTAAACAATCTTGCACAGGGCTCTCTCCATATCATAAAATCATTTTGTAGACTGTGTACAGAAATGCTTTCTAAACACCATCTGTAATAGCTGAAATTGTTCCATGCCTTACTCAAATCCACCCCAACTCTTAGACCTTGACCTTGTTTCCTGTTTACATTTCTGTAGTAAGCTCAAGCTTCATAACCAGAGATGCAGTTGAAATTAGGTGGTTTTTTTTTTTTTTTTTTTTTTTTTTCATGGCTGATAGGGCTCGGGGGCCCATGGTAGGGATGTGCCTGAGAATGATACAGAAATGCAGAAGCGAAAATTAGCAGCAGCACAGCTGACATCTGGGCAATATAAAACAATTTTTTTTTTTTTTTTAGAAATTATAGTATTCCTGCAGCAAGGAAACCTTGAAGCAAATGGGTTTGGATCTAGGGCATTAGCTCAGGGAACCATTTCAAGGCTACATGACAAGCTTGAGGTAGAGGCTTTTCGGTAGAATGACAGGCGCCAGGAAGAGGAGGCCGATAATGAGAACCCGCTGCCGATTACTGATTTCCGCTACACGCCGGGTGCCATGCAGGCATCTCACAGATGCCCCCTCCCTGACTCATTGTTGGAGCTGCAAGATAGAAGCACTGATGTCCCCAGTGTAAAGAAGAGAAGGCTGAGGCCAGAGAGCTTGACCAACTTGCCCAAAGTCACAGAGGCGGCCAGTTCTGTGGCCGGACTCCCAGTGTGGGGCTCTGTGGTTTGTTTCCACGTTCACGCAATACCCACACACCTCCTTTCTTGCCCAAGGAGAGCCCTGCAGCAGAGAGTCGGGGATGGGAAAGGTGGGTGGGTGGTCTTTAGAGCCCGTTTCCTACCCGCCCCCTCACTGGTGTCGGGGCACTGAATAGAGAGCAGGTGTGGATGCAGACAGAGGTCCTGGGTTGCAAAGGCAGAAGGAGGCAGGGGGAGCAGAGGGAGCAAAGAAGCTGGATCACCCCAGAGCCCATGTTAGGCTCCCATAAACCACTCACCCCCCCCCCCGCCCGGGCCTCAGCCGCCCACCTACCTAACCAGGGGCTGGAGAATCGGCCTCTCCCCATTGACTTTCTACAATCCCTGACTCGTTGCTCTTATCTTGCAGGAACAGAAGCGGATCTTGGAGATGGGCATCACAGGTCCTGAGGGCCATGCTCTGAGCAGACCTGAAGAGGTAATGGGGCCTCCCCTTGGGTGTGAGTCTGACGTGGCCGAGGGCTCGCCCTGATGCTGTTCCAGCTGGAACAGCCCAGCCAGAGCTCCCGCCTCCATCACATTCCCCTGACGTGGACACCCCAACGTACATGGCCTTCCCTGGGCTCTGCCCTCTGACTCGGGAGCCCTGGGGGATGGAGATCAGTCAGAGGAGCCAGGGAAAGGCTCTGCTTGTCTCAGGGCCCACAAGCTTCACACCAAGGCCCCACAAACACTCCAGTGACCTAACCATGTCCAGGATCCTCACGAGGATCTGTGTCTCTGGTGATAGAAAGTGGAGCCGCATGTTTGCGACCTGGAACCTACCAGCTTCTCCTGGACATTGCCCACTGTGTTCTAAGACTCCAGCATGGATGAGTTTCCATGGCAGGCAGTTTGTGTGTGTGTGTGTGTGTGTGTGTGTGTGTGTGTCTGCTGAGGGCCTGGCCTTGTGCCCAATCCTGGGGACACAAATACCCGAGTAGAAAGACGTTTTACCCCGAGGGGCTCTTGGTCTAGGACAGTACTCTGCACCCGAGCCCCGTGCCCCACAAGCTGTGTTCCTGGTCCCTGGTGAGATCAGGGAGACTGTGTTTATAAACATTTATAGCACATGGACTTGACTCCACATCTAGGCATGTGACCAGTGGGTCCAGCCGGGAGAGCAGGGTGGGGACCCTCTTGGGTGTGCATGGGTGGGACCACGTTTGGGGCATCAGCAGACTGGAAATTAAAAACAAAGCCGTTCAAAACGTATCTGGTCCTTTTATTCAAGACGCACTGGTCTACAGGAGGGCAAGGTGGTTTTTTATGGGCTTTTTGATGCTTTATTCTGCCTGGTCTGTTCCCTTCTAACAGAACCTGCAGCATACTTCCAAGCAAGCATAATGACACAATCCTGTCTCCCAGCCCTCTAACCAAATACGTTTTGACTCGATATTTCCTTTCTTTTTAGAAATCTAGTGTTCTTTTGGAACTGAAGGGCTCTGATTCAGGGAGAGCCCTGGGGACTTGGCGGGGGGCGGGGGGGGTCGTACTGCCTCTCTCCCTCCCTCCTGTGACCCGTGTATTGCCGTGTCCTCAGCTAGAGGCCGAGGCTGTGTTTCGGGCCATCACCATCGCTGGCCGGATCAATTGCCCGGTATACATCACGAAGGTCATGAGCAAGAGTGCAGCGGACATCATCACTCTGGCCAGGAAGAAAGGTACGCAGCCCAATGCCTGGGCCTCCTGCGGGGCAGCTGGGCCATAAGGAAGGGGGTCGTCCAGTGGGGTCAAGTTCACTGGTGGGGCCACTGCCCAGAGACACCCTGCCAGCAGTCTAAGCCTCAGGCAGGTTATTATCCCACCTTGCGGGATCAGATAATGAGCTCTGCATTGTTCCAGCTCCGTCCTGGATGGCACCTTGAGTCAGTGATGGGGCCGGGCTGCGTCAGCTGTGGGATCCTGCCCACCGTCTTTCTGGTCCCCTCTGGCCCTTCATCCTGAGTCCCCTGTCTAGGGCCCCATGGTCAGTGTCTGCATCCAGGGTCAGTCATGGGGCCCACAGAGTCTCAGCTGCGGGTTGGGAAGGAAGAAGATGGTTTTCCAGAGCCAGGGGGTCTGTGTTGGACATCAGGTGGTCCAGGAAGCCAGGCGCCCAGCTCAAAGACGGACGTGCTACATGACTGCTTTGAGCGTCCGCTGCCTTGTCTCTGAATGGCCCCAGGGGCTCATAGACTGGAAGCCCATGGCGGGTCCCCAGGGCTCCATAGGTGTTGGTTGATGCTGTTCTCGGCTCCATGTTGGCCATTCACTTCCTGCCTTGGTATCCTCACCTCCCGAGTGGGGCCCCAGTTATCAGGCCGCCTGCCGCGCTGGGGACCATCGGGTGAAGGCCGCAGTGGGTGCGTTCTAACCACAGGAGACTCAGAGCAAGGGCCCGCGTACCGTCCCCAGGCCTTCTCGAGAGTGAGGTCCAACAGTCTCCAGCAGTCACCAGACCAAGAAGGAAGAAGGGTGCCCAGAACATCTGCCTATCCAAACTTAGGGAGAGAGAATGACAGACAGATGGACAGATGAGGGCTAGTGCCCATTGCGCAGAGACAGTGGCCGGAACCCTTTTGTCGTGGAGGACATTCGCCAGGGACATTCGCCACCGGGACGAGGTCCGCCCGTTCCCGCTGCTTCATGTGAGGCCGACCGGGGAGTTGTGGGTCCGTGGGGAGGGCCAGGTGGAAATCAACAACACAACAACCGTAATGGAACATCCACTGTGTACATTATGTTCCTTACTTCTCATAGGAGCCCCGGGTGGGAAGTACCACCAACTGTATTTAAGAAAAATCTTCAGTACTGTATTTTAACTTAATATATCCAACATATTCTTTCAACACGTAATTATATGAAAAGATCTTAATGATCTATCGGTCTTATTTTTTTCTGTGCTGTCTTTGAAGTCCAGTGTGTCTGTCGCTATTACAGCACATCTCAGTTCAGACCAACCCCAGTGGCAAGTGCTTGACAACCACGTGGTGGCCACCATATTGGACAGAGCACCTTTGAACCCATCATAGCCTGGTTTTAGTGTCGTTAAGGGAAAGCTGACAAGCAGAGGCATTCAAAGAGGGTGCTCTAGTATGACACAGCTTGCTTAGGACTGGCTCCATCTTAAGGATAAGGAAACTGAGGCTCAGAGAGGTAACAGGAATCTGGAAGCAGTCCTAGAGCTGCATGGAGAGATGTGGTGACCTCCAGTCACGCATGGCTGTGACAATTTAAATTAAGTAGAATTAAATACAATTTTAAATGCGTTCCTTGGTTGTGATAGCCACATTTCACATGCTCAGAAGCCACGCGGGGCTAGCGGCTGCTGTCCTGGGCACCACAGATGTAGAACCTTCCCATCACTGTAGAATATGCTCTCGGACATGCCAGACCGCTGGAGTTCAAAGCCTGCCACCCCACCAGGCCAGCAGCATGGCTCCGGGCAAATTCGGTGGTGTTACTGGCCCGCATCCCAGCAGCGTCTGTCTCTGTGAGCAGACCTGTAGCCGTGCCTATGGGCTTTGTTGTGGCAGAAGCACATCTGGCCTGCTCCCCAGAAGGCAGGCTGGAATTTCTGGAAAGTGAATGTTCTGGAAGCAGCTCTCAAGTGGTGGGGGGGTGGACACACAGCTCAGCTCCCACACCCTGGGGGTGGGACAGCCCTGAGGTGCCAACAGCCGTCAGTATCCCAGAGGCCCCCGCGGCACCGAGCTGCAGGTGCCCATGGCCGTGGCTTGGTGACAACTCACCTGTTCCTGACGTCTTTCTCTGCCTTATGTCACTTCCTCAATCTCTAGCCAGTGCTGCCTGGAATCACCTCCCAAATAAAACACTTGAACTTGCCTCCTTCATTTGAAGATCTGCTTCTGGAAGAATCCATACTGGGAGAGCAAATCCCGTCCCTGTGCCTCAAGGGACAAATCTGCCAAAGGGGATAATGGTCATATCCAAATATTAAAAGCACGACTAGTCCGGGAAGTTGCTGGGTGGGTCAGCAGGTGCTGAGTGAGTACCTGGGCAGCCGGGGGTCACTGGGCTGCGTGGTGAAGCCAGGAAGGACAGACAACATGTTGCCCCTCAGAGCCTCCTTTTCCCGTCTCTGAGACCCTCCACTTCTATTACACCAGCATCCCACACAAGACCATCTGCCCTTAACCATGTGTGTTCGTGTCTGTCTCCAAAGGTCCCCTCGTGTTTGGCGAGCCCATCGCTGCCAGCCTGGGGACCGATGGCACCCACTACTGGAGCAAGAACTGGGCCAAGGCAGCGGCATTCGTGACCTCTCCTCCTCTGAGCCCGGACCCCACGACACCTGACTACTTGACCTCCCTGCTGGCCTGGTGAGAGCCCAGGGGGTGGGGGGTATATTGGGTATACTGAGGTCTATCGGGAAGCACTCAGGATTAGGAATGAGAGTCCAGGATTCACCTTGGGCTTGTCACATAACCTGGAATGGCTTTCTGCCTCGGTTTCCTCATTGGCAACGTGGGGGGGAACATAGTATCTATTGCAGAGCTGGGTATGATGCAGTGTAGGAAAATGGCCTGGGATGTAGGGTTCACTAAGTGGCTCCTATTATTTGCAAAGCACCTCCTGGCCACGTGCACACAGTAGGAGCACAGCCACTTTTGTCCCTTCCCTGCTGTTGGTCAGCATGAGGGAAGAACACAGGCCATAGAGAAGGGTAAGTGGTGAGGTACCCAGGCTGCTCTGGGAGTAGAGATACGTGCTCACAACCAGGAGACTTGCAGAAGGCTTCGTGGGCAAGGTGACATCGGGCCTGGAGCTAGAGGGGGAGTAGGAGTTTGCCAGATAGGGGATAAACCAGGGCTTCTGGTCAGGAGGGGCCCCAAAGGGGTGAGGGTGTGTGCCTGTCATGGAAGTCTCTCCCAAATGATGCAAAAACCCTTGACTCGCATATCCACGGGCTTACTCATCATCTGCAGCCTGCTGTCTGGCGGGCAGCTCCAAGTCCAAATGGACTCCCCGTCGTCCCCCACAAAGCGAATGCTCCCACAGTCTTGCCCATCTCTGAAGATGGCAGGACACAGGGCCCCAGAGGCCCCGGGATCTGACCACTTCTCACCCATTGGCTGTGGCCATCCTGGCTCATCTCCGACAGGCCCCTGTTTCTGTGCTGCCCCTTCCACACCCCCAGCACATCACAGTCTATTCCCAACCAGCACCCAGATTTTAAAACCCAACTCAGACCAAACCACTCCTCTGCCTGGAGACTCCCAGGGTCCTCTTCTGTCAACATGGAATCCAAGTCCCACAATGTCCCCCAAGGCCGAGGCTGATCTGGCCTCGCTCCCTCCTGAACCCTGCCTGGCACCTCTTTTGGGCGGATGCCCACTCTTCCAGGTGAGGAAGAGGAAGGCCACCTAGAGAGCCCTACCCGGAGAGCCTGAAGCCCACACTGACCGAACCTTCTCCCAACAAGATACATGGCCCCCAGAGGGCCTTCTGATGTCACTCGCCGATTCCTGGGATGTGCCCCAAATCCTTTCCTTAGAATCTCTGGGGGTTTTCGTTTCACAGCCTGCAATGGGTGCCTGAAATTCAACCTGAACTCAGGTCTGACCCCCACCTTGTTTTTGTCCTTGCAGTGGAGACCTGCAGGTCACAGGCAGTGGCCACTGTCCCTATAGCACTGCCCAGAAGGCGGTGGGCAAGGATAACTTCACTCTGATCCCTGAGGGCGTCAACGGTATAGAGGAGCGGATGACCGTCGTCTGGGACAAGGCAGTGGTAAGGAACCCCCCGGGGAGGTTCCTTTCCCCAGGAACATTCTAGAAGCACCCTTCCTGGCCCATCAAAAGCTGGGGCATTGTGCCCTGCTGGCTCTTAAAGCTCCCTTCCTTGCTTTGGGGCAGAAGCAGAATATACTGGGAGAGCACACGAAGAAATGCGTGACTCTTCAGAGAGCAGCACAGGTCCCATGGGGTCCTCTGTATTTGCAGACGTGACAGCTGCCCTTTACTCTTTACGGATGCAAAATGTTTTCTTTAGCTTTGTTTTGACCACATCTCAGTTCCTGTGAAGATGGTTTTGTAAACCGTGTGTTTGTGTCTGGGGTTGACAGTGGGTAGAGAGAGTGCTTGTTGCCCAAGTCAGCCCCTGTTCCCTGACTTGAAACCCCAAATTTTTATTTTCTATTAAACTTGGACCCAATGAGACCGACAAGATGGCACAGTGGCTGTTGAGCAAATGCCAACAACATACCCTTGAGCGGTCAATTACATTTCCACTCTGATGGGGCTACGCCCTTGGGCTCTTTCAGGAGGGCCGGTTTTCGGCGGGGGAGGAGAAAATTTCAGACTTCTGTTGGGGACTCCTGTCGGCAGTTCCATATTTTTGCCTGTCTGCCCTTCCCCTGGCCCTGTTACGGGGCATTCTTCTCATGAACGGATCTTGCCTTTAGGCTACTGGCAAAATGGATGAGAACCAGTTTGTTGCCATCACCAGCACCAATGCAGCCAAGATCTTTAACCTGTACCCCAGGAAAGGGCGGATTGCCGTGGGCTCAGACGCCGATGTGGTCATCTGGGACCCCGACAAGGTGAAGACCATAACAGCCAAGAGTCACAAGTCGGTAAGTCCTGGCTTATCTGAGACCTTTCCAGTTTGGGTAAGTGATTCTCCCTTTGCAGCCACTTTAGCAGTCTCGGTTAAAAATGATGTGTGAAGTTTTCAACAAGGATGCGATCTGATCATCGGCATGACTCGTTCACATTTCTCTTCCAGTTGGAGAGACTGAGTTTGATCAGGCTCGACTAAGCTGCTGCCGTTCTATTAGATGTGTTTTCTCTCCACCTCTCTCTGATTCTGTGTCTGTCTTTCTCTCTCGGTGGCCCGTGCCCTAGACGCATGCATTCTCAGGCTCAAAGGAGAAGTATTAGGTCCAAGATTCTTTTTCCAATTTCATTATCAAGCTAGGAAGGGTTTGATCTCCTATCTCAGAAACCTCCTACTTCATTTTGTGGTCACTGCTAACAGTCCACAAAGGAAAGGCTTGGACCTAAAGTCTGCCGTGTGTGAACACACCCCCACGCGTGCACGCTCTCCCAAGCTCCAGGCCCCAAGCCTATGGCTGTGGGTTATCTCTGCACTTTGTATCTTATATTCCCTTGACTTCTTTACTCAGCCAGCAAACCTAAGGATGCAGAGAGACTTAAAACCTCTTCCCCTCCCTCACTGCTTGCTGCAAGGCCACTCTGTGAGGCCAGCAGTGATCTTGGGTCCAGATTAACGTCCACGCTCACAAGACGCAGGAGGCCACAGCCTGGCCTCCGGCCCGATAAGTCTGCTACAGGACATGGGCTAGGAGGCAGGGTGTGTGCATGCTGTATCCCCCTGTGACAGGGTCCTCACTGCCACACAGAGGCAGATTCCCAGCCTCCCGGGGGTTACCTGCTGGTAGAGGTGAGGCCACATGCATGAGGACAGGACCCCAGGCATAAGGAAATCTCATAAGAAAGTGACAGGAATCATTTTTAGCAGTCCGTGAGCTTGGGCCCTGGAACCCTGCTTGGCCGCAGGGGTCATGGCCTGGGGCCATAGAGGTCTTGTCCAGTCCATGACCATCCATGACTGTCCCCAACAGGCAGTCATGCTTACAATAACTGTCGTAGACTCTGGGTCTGGAGTTCTTTCTTGTCCAGCAAGAAAGCGGGATGCAGCATTAAAAATGTGAGAGAGACTAATGTCCAGGAAAAGACAAGAGCCAAGAGCCCCGAGTAAGGGCCCTTGTTCCATTTTTATTAGGATCAGAAGGCTTACAAACGTGCTGTTGGGTGTGCACAAAGAGACAGTGAAATCGTAAACATTAACTCGTGGTCGTGAGGGCAAGGGGGTTTTCAAGATATGCAGTGTTAGGGGTTTGGGTTAACACAAAACAAAATCCTGGTGCTGGGTGGAAGGCAGTTTACAGCACACGTGAGACCCCGCCTCTGTTTACCTAAACTGGTCTAGGGGACAAGAAAGACAGAGCATGCCACCTCAGGGTCAACAAGGCACCTTTCTTTTGCCAATTAGCTCTACTTTGGGCAACTTCGCCCTGCGGCAATCTGTAGCCCTATTTACCTAATTTGATCCTTCCTTCCTGTGAAAGCAGCTTTCTGCTATAGTACTCAGTTGGGAGAGGGGGTTGCTTCTGCCCTGAATACCTAATCTTGCTTACACATCTTGGATGTTTTCATCCTGAGATTCCCCTATTCCTATACCTTTGTCCTATACTGGGACCTTCGCCCCACTTTACCTATTCTTATTTACCAAATCTTGTTTACCCAAACTTGGGTGCGTACATCCAATGGGTTTCTAATTCTTTATGCCTTGTTAGCCCATCAGTGCAGGCTTGGGAAATTCCTAGGCTTATTCCCCACAAATAACCAGTGCTTCCTAGTGACATGCTGGCTTCCCTCACCCCCCCATTCCCGGGGACAGGGTCAGGGGGAAACAAGCCTGAGGTCGCCCCCCCCCCCGGAGAAAAGCGTACCCCATTCTTCACGCTTACCACCTAGCAGGCACGCAGTCCCATTTTCATCACTGTGAATGCAGTGATGTGTGTGTGCACGGTGGGGTCTGGTAATGTGGGACAGGCACACGTTCCCCGTGGTGTCAGGAAGGTGTCACATCAAGTGAACATTTGAGAAGGTCTTGCGGGTGAGAGGGTGTGCACCACCCTGCCACCCGCCGGCTGGGGCCGCCCCTAAGCCCACACGATGGTCAAGGTCCAGCAGAAGATGAAGCCCAGATCACTCACTGTTCAAGCCCTCCTGCTGGGGGCCCAGCAGGGACACGGACAGGTGGGAAGGAGGCTGAGCTGCACAGGGGCAGACCTCTCATTTTTCATTATTTCAGTGCGTGTTCAGTGGATGTGCAGGCTCCGTGCTCAGGAGCAGGGTTTCCAATTACTGTCACAGTCCAGCCAGATACGATCTTGTAGTTACTCTGTGCCTAGCATTTCCCATGTGTCCTGTCACTTAATGACCCGTACTTAAATGACGTAGTGGTCATCTCAGGTAGGCCGGGATTAATAAATACAGAAGTGGACGGAGAGAGGATACGTGTATGAGTTCCCGTGGCTGCTGTAACAAAGCATCACAAACTAGTGGCTTCAAACAGAAATGTGTTCTCTTACCATTCCGGAAGCCGTGGTCTTGAATCAAGATGTCCGCGGGGCTGTGCTCCCTTGAAGGTCTGGGGGAGAACCTGTCCTGTGCCTCTGTCCCGGCTTCTGATGTCACTGGGCATCCTTGCCATCCCTTGGCTTGTGGATGGGTCCCTACGATCTCTGGCGTCTCCCTGCGTCTTACCGTCTTCCTCTAAGGACACCAGCCATTGGATCAGGGCCCACCTCCTCCAGTGTGACCTCATCGTAACGAATCCCATGTGCAAAGACCCTATTTCCAAATAAGGTCATGTTCTGAGGTGCTGGGGGTTTGGACTAAAGCATATCTTTAGGGGGACATGATCCAACCCATAATAAGTCATGTGCCGGAGGTCACCCATAAGGGAAGTGACTGTTTTAGGTTAATCCTGGGGAAGCATTCCTCCCCCCATGCCAGGCCAGGTTTGAATTCTTGTCATAGCAAGAGGAGGACTACTCAGGATGCTGTAAGATTTTTGTCTGTTGCATTGTCTCTGTGCAAAAGCAGGGCCATTCACACAGTGCGGGACACCAATGTTTTTTTTTTCAGACCATGGATTGAAAAATGCCTTGTTAGATGTTTTTTCTTTTGCTTTCTTAAGTTTAAAAAAATACTACTGGGGCGCCTGTGTGGCTCAGTCGGTTAAGTGTCCGACCTCAGCTCAGGTCGTGAGTTTGAGCCCCACGTCGGGCTCTGTGCTGACAGCTCAGAGCCTGGAGCCTGTTTCAGATTCTATGTCTCCCTCTCTCTGACCCTCCCCCATTCATGCCCTGTCTCTCTCTGTCTCAAAAATAAATAAACATTAAAAAAAATACTACTTTTAAGAATTAAAAAGGGATCATGTTATATGTTGATCAGTTGAAGTCTACTCTTTTGTAAAAAGAATGCAGCTTCTTTCCTCTTAGTGGAAAAGCATTTGCTTCAAAGTGCCACACCACAGGTGTGTCTGTTTGTGTATCTACCTGTTTGTGTATCCATAGACCACTTAGTTTTTCTAACTCTTCACATTGAGATGTAATTCACTTACCACGATTTCATCATTTAAAAATGTACCATGCAGTGGTTTTTAAAAAACATGTGTATTTGTTTACTTTTGAGAGAGAGAGAGAGAGAGAATGAGCAGGGGAGGAGCAGAGAGAGAGAGGGAGAGAGAGAGAGCCCGATGTGGGGCTTGAACCCACAAACTGTGAGATCATGACCTGAGCCGAAATCAAGAGTGGGACAGTTAACTGACTGAGCCACCCAGGCGCCCCTAATGCAGCAGTTGTTCTATTCAGAAGATTCCCCATCCTCCCCAGAAAGAAACCCCAGACCCACTGGCAGGCACTTCCCATCTCCCCTCTCACAGTCTCTGTCAGCCAGGAATCTCTTTCTTGTCGGATGTGCCTTTCTGGACTGTCGCAGACTATGAGTGTGGCGTTCTCTCTTGTCCAGCAAGAGAGCAGACACAGAGTTGAATATGAGAGAGGCTAATATCTGGGAGGAGACAAGAGCCCCGAACAGGGGTTTTGTCTCCGTATTTATTGAGCTCACAAGATATTACCCACATGGTGAGTGTGAAGAAAGATCTCACACATGTGAACATGGAGAAAACAATCAGACAGTACTCATCAACTTGTGTGTGTAAGAAGCAAAGGGTCTGGCGGGCAAGTGGAGTTTGTGATCAAGGTGCATTGGCGCCGGATGGAAAGTAACTTCCTGCAGGTGAGATAACAAGTTACTCATGATCCCATTACAGTATCTCGCTAGCTAACCTGGGGTGGGTGGTTCTCGCGAGCTAACCTCGGGTGTTTTCACCCCGTGGCAGTTTTCCGTGCTAAGCTTTCTTCCAACCCATTTATGTAAGTAGAATCTCTATCCCCACCCTGGACATACCATAGAAAAAGAATCACACCATATGTGGCCTGTTCTGCCCGGCTTCTTTCACTTTAGCTTCATGTTTTTGAGGCTTGTCTATGCTGTGGTCTCTATCAATACTTGGTTCCTTTTCATGGCTGCAGAACATTCCCTCCCCCGGAGAGAGCACATTACTCATCTCTTTGAGGACCTAAGCATATGCCCTGCTCTCCGTTCGTCAGTGTCAGGCTGTCTTTTACAGGACACAGAGGGACCGAGGAGCAGGAACTGCCCCCTGGGGTGGGGTCTAGGGACCCGGGGCTCACAGATGGAAAACAATGGTTGTGTGTTTTCATTGTGGTCCTTTGTACTCGTTTGGATTATTAGATCGTTCACCTGTCACCTTTGGGAAACAAAACAACTTTTGAAACTCCATGTGGTTGCGAGACCTAGAACCTGGCGCCACGTGGAATCCCTGGGGAGTTGTCACATGGCGCACATCATGTCCTTCCCCTCCGAGGAATAGTGGGCCATGCAGGGCCGAGTGAGCTGGGAGGCCGGCCGGCTTCGACTGGTAGGGAAGTGCTTGCTTCCTCAGTGTCTTTTGGTTGGATGCGCTCATTTGGGCTTCAGCAAGACGTGAGGCACCACACGGCTGGTCGCCGCAGGGTGACTCAAGAAGGCTTAGATGCAAATGTTACCACGGAGAGCAGCCCGTCTGCCCGGGTCCTGGGAGGCAGCCACAAACCGAGGGTGAGGCTCAGTGTTAGCAGCTGTGTGTGGCTCTGTCTCCCCGAAACCCTGAGCGTGCTCCTAAAACCCATCAGAAATGATAAGAGAATCCTTTGGCTGATTACAAATCAATATAAAGAATCGCTAGCTTTTCTATGAAGTAATTCAAAAGCACTTTAAAAAATGGAATGGAGAGGGGGACACCTGAGTGGCTCCGTCGGCAAACTCTTGGTTTCGGCTCAGGTCCTCATCTCCCAGTTCGTGAGTTCGAGCCCCGCATCAGGCTCTGCAATCACGGTGCGGAGCCTGCTTCTTGGGATTCTCCCTCTCTCCTTCTCTCTCTGCCCCTTCCCTGCTTGCTCTATATCTCTCTCTCAAATAAATAAACATAAAGGAATAAAGGAATGAAAATCAAAATCCTGTTTCTAATAACAATAAAAACTAAAGACTTACATAAATAAAAGTTCTTTTAGGCTAAAACGAATCATTAGACGGAGCATACCAATTCTTGCGAATTTAATCTCTGCATTCGAAGTAATCCCATCAGAACATTCAAGGGAATAGTTTTTGAGCTAGAAAAGCAGAGGTCTTAGGTGCTAAATGTGAGAGTAGGTAAACAGTTGTGGGAAGCTGAGGGACAAGGCCCGCTCATCCCTGTTATTAACACGGGTCGTACCGTTGCAGGCGTGGGGGGCGGTTTGCTGTTGGCCCGACAGAGGAGACAGCCAGGCGGCAGACCAGCCGCACAGAAGGATTTGGTGTCTGATGCAGGAGGCAATTCGGATTAGCCGGACAGCGGTGCTCCTTGGCCTGTGGGTCTCAACAGCCGGCCCGTAAGGCCAGACTTCTCTGTGCTCCTTATCTCAAAACACACTCAGGAGGGATCAGAGGTTGAAGTGAAAGTTATCAAGGGTCTATAATAAAGCATGTTGTTTTAAAAATGATGGTTTGGGGGCGCCTGGGTGGCTCAAACGTCGAACTTCAGCTCAGGTCTTGATCTCATGGTTTGCAAGTTCGAGCCCCACGTTGGGCTCTGTGCTGACAACTCAGAGCCTGGAGTCTGCTTCGGATTCTGTCTCCCTCTCTGCCCCTCCCCCACGCGCTCTCTCTCTCTCTCTCTCTCTCTCTCTCAAAAACAAACCTTAAAAAAATTTTTTTAAGTGGTAGTTTTGAAAAATAAATAAATAAAAGCAAACTAAGTAAAAATGATAGTTGGGAAGGGGAGAAGATCTTTCTAAGCAAGACACAAAACTTAGAACGTGTAAAGGGGAAGATTGGCCTGTTTGAGCATCGACTGTATACAAATTAAACAAATACCCCCTCTGTATGGCATGAAAATAATAATTATTATTACCTCATATGAGATCAGGAGGCAGAGGACAGACAGCAGAATGATACTCAGGACAAACAACGGATTAACTCCTTAACATCAAAAGTGTCCCCGAGGGCCGCCTGGGTGGCTCAGTCGGTTAACCACCCGACTCTTCATTTCAGCTCAGGTCACGATCTCACGGTTCGTGAATCAGAGCCCATCCATGCTGACAGCGTAGAGCCTGCGTGGGATTCTCTCTCTCTCTCTCTCTCTCTCTGCTCCTCCCCTGCTTGCTCTCTCTCTCTCTCTCAGAATAAATAAACTAACTTTAAAAAAAGCGTCCTTAGAAACCAGTAAGAAAAATACCAAGAGCCTAATGAATAGAACGCTGTGCAAAAACACAATTATGCAAGAAGAAATACACAGACGACTTCTAGGTCTTTAATAACAGACCCAGCCCCACAGTTAACCAAATGCAAACCTCAAGAGTAAGATGCTGTTTCTGACCCGTGCAGTGACAGAGACCCTGGCGGCTGAGGGGACGCAGGTGGGGTCAGACCGCGGGAGGCAGGCGAGCTCACAGAGTTTTGTTGGGAGTGGAGACTGGTGCTGCCTTTTGGGAGGACGGATCTATCAAAGTGAAAATCCATTGACTCCTTGGCCCCAAACTCCACCTCTGGAATGGTTCACACATGCCGGTGTGGACCCCACAGAAGGGTGGTTCAGTAGGGGTTTTAGCAAAATGCAGGGAAACAACCCAGTGTTCCATCCCTGGGAATCGGATGAATAAACAATAATACACCCCTGCGAGGGGACACGGTGCAGCAGTTTAAAGAGTGTTGAACACATTTTTAAAGCACGTACCTTTGCTGATAGGCAACAGTCCCTGAGCTCCAGAGAAAAATTCAGGTGAAAGCCAGCTGCACAGAGAGTGCTCTTGCCGTGTCGAGACAGAAAACATCTGTGACACAGAAGAATCTCTTTAGGGCAGATGTCTCAGTCGGAGGTAGAAGAGAGACCTACTTTTTAAAATCAAATATCGTTTGCACCTTTTGAGTTTTCTCTCACCCTATATAATGACCTACTTTTTAAATAATAAAAAGCAGTCGGCTAGCGGTGGTTACATTCCCTTTCGGAGTTACGAAAACGGTGTGTATTTTTGAGAACACGTTTTGTCTTTCAAATTAAAGAAAGGGAGAAAGGAATTAAAAATAAAAATGACCGTGGGGCGCCCAGGGAGCTCCATCGGATAAACGTCCGACTTCGGCTCAGGTCATGATCTTAACGGTTCGTGAGTTCGAGCCCCGCATCAGGCTCTGCACTGACAGCATGGAGCCTGCTTGGGATTCTCTCTCTTCCTCTCTCTGCCCCTCCCCTGCCCAAGCTCTCTCTCTCTCTCTCAAAATAAATAAAAATAAAAAATTTTAAAGGAGATTTTTTTTTTAATTTTTTTTAACGTTTATTTATTTTTGAGACAGAGAGAGACAGAGCATGAACGGGGGAGGGTCAGAGAAATAGGGAGACACAGAATCTGAAACAGGCTCCAGGCTCTGAGCCATCAGCACAGACCCCGACGCGGGGCTCGAACTCACGGACCGCGAGATCGTGACCTGAGCCGAAATCGGCCGCTTAACCGACTGAGCCACCTAGGCGCCCCAAGGAGACATTTTTTAAAAAGACACAAAAATGTCTTGTTTGTAGTCTGAGCAGCCACAGTGCCTGACATCAGGGGTCCCCGTTCACATTCGTGATGCCCCAGACTTCAGTTGGGTTGTACAAAGCCACCCGCGATCTAAACGCCCATGGCGAGGGCTGGTTATACCGGCACAAGCCTGCGGAGTGGAATGCCACACAGCCCCAAAGAGGAGGTTTTCAGAGGGTAAGGGCTGCGAGGTGCCCCTGTGGGGACGTGAGGGATGTCCTGGCCCGGGCGGAGAGCCGGAAGGGCCCGGTCACGTCTCTTGCCGTGCAGGCCGTGGAGTACAACATCTTCGAGGGCATGGAGTGCCACGGCTCCCCGCTGGTGGTCATCAGCCAGGGCAAGATCGTCTTCGAGGACGGCAACATCAACGTCAACAAGGGCATGGGCCGCTTCATCCCGCGGAAGCCTTTCCCCGAGTATCTCTACCAGCGTGTCAGGATCAGGAGCAAGGTCAGTGGGTCTGGGGTCTGGCGCGCGCCGCGTTCACGAGTCACAGCCGCGGGGGCCTCCCTTTCCTCTCATGTCAGGTGGGCTCTCCCCCCACCCACCCCCCCCCGCCTGTGTCTCGGGGCCGGAGGGGAGGTCTCGGGGTTTTGCAGACTGTGAAGGGGTGTGCGCCCATGGGGTGGGGAGGAGGGGGCGGGAATAACACGGACCGTGCCGCTTTGGGGTACGCATCCCACGTCTTCTTGGGGCCCTCGCCACCGGCTCTTTGAGGTGTCGAGACCTCCCAGTGCTCGAGCATCGGACAGGCCAGCGTCACACAGCTGGGAAAGCCGAAACCCTTAGGCGTTGCCATTCTGGTAAAAGTCGACCCCCCCCCCCCCCCCGCCCCCAGCATACCCGGGGGACGGCAGAACTGTGTCTGGACGCTCTTCAGGTCTGCTTGCTTCCCCGCCCTTCCGTTCTGTGTCCCCCTGTCCCTCTCTCCTTGAAGAGTCGTGGCAGGGATGCGGGAGGCCCTGTCGGAGGTGTGGAGCGGCCGCATCCCTTCTCTGGTCCAGCTCGGAGGAGGGAGCCGCTCACACTTTGGCTAAACTGCCACTGTGGCCCATCGTCTTCCCTAATCAGGTCCCTCCTGTCACCGTGACCACCTGCTTGGTGGCTGATGTTTGCTGGAAAGGCCAGCTTGTGTGTATGTGTGTATATATGTGCACGTGTGTGTGCGTAGATAGACTTGCATGAATGTGTGTATATGTGTGTGCATGCACGTGTGTGCGTAGATGTACGTGTATGCGTGTGTGTGTGTGTGTGCCCACCTGTGGGTGGTCCCACTCTTCTTGTGCTTCACAAACGGCACCGCCACCGCCCCCAGTGTTAATGGAAAAGCCCAGAAACCTCCTGGCCCCCCCAGACCCTCAGGCCTGCATTATGATGCTCGAGGTCTTTCCATGTCGCGTAGGGTGTGGCACCCCGGGTCCGAGATTCCAAATGACACAGACGTCGTGTGTCCAGTGGGGAAAGAGTGGGCGTGGGGAGGAAGCCAGTCAGATCTGAGAAATGGCCGTGGAAAGCCGAGGTGGCCAAGTGATCACAGCAGGCTGTTAGAGATGAGGAGACTTGTGTAAATTCCCGGCTGGACACCCACGGAGGGGCGCAGATACACCTTGGCCAGATGCATTCCCTCTAAACTGGTTTGGACCGATGCCTGTGCTTAGTGGCCACGTCTGTAAGAGCAGGTGCCTGGGATCTAGGCCAGGCCATCATCCGCAGTGGCCAGAAGTCTGGGCCCCCTCACATGCTGGGGCAGAGGACAGGAGCCACAGCAGGTGAGGGACAGCACCTGTCCCAGAACATGTCTCTGGCTGAGCTGACCTGGGGGGGGAGGGGCGGTCACTGAAGGGCTTGGGGGGGGGCAGGGAGGCAGGCCTGGAGCCAGCTGGAACTGGGAGGAGTCCCCGAAGTGCAGGAAGCAGGTACAGTGAAGAGTAGAACAGAACTGTGGCCAGACCCGGTAGTCAGGGACATAGGGCTCTCCCGGGGGCAGCACTCAGCCCGCGGGGATGGAGACTGTGGCCCATGCTTGGCCCCCCAGAGGGTCAGTGAACGTGTTCACTTCTCAGCCTCCCTGAGCCGGCTGCCCTCAGAGGTGGCCCCATCCCCCACCTTTCTCTCCTCCTCCTCCTTTCTGGAATCCCGTCCCCGATAAACTAGCTGCCCCCAATCCTTGTCTTGGGCTCAGGACCACAGATGATTCACTGGCCCTTGAGGGGGACAGTGGGGTGTGTCAGGGAAAGTGTTTTCCTCTTGAAAACGGGCTTGGGGTCCTGCGTGAGGCTGTGTGTGTGCACGTGTGTATGTGGAGTAAGTGGGTGCATGCTTATGGAGTGTGTGTGCACACGTGTACGTGTGTGTGTGTGTTTCCCCGAGGCGACCTCCGGTCACTGTCCAGCTGCAGGGCTCCAGCCTGCCCGAATGGGAAGTGGCAGGTGAATCCTGCCCACCAACCCCCCTCGCCTCCCTCTGTTTAGGTTTCTGGGTTGCAAGGTGTTCCCAGGGGCATGTATGACGGTCCTGTGTATGAGGTGCCAGCCACGCCCAAATATGCAACCCCTGCCCCGTCTGCCAAGTCCTCGCCCTCCAAACACCAGCCCCCGCCCATCAGAAACCTCCACCAGTCCAACTTCAGTTTATCAGGTAAGAGGCTCCCCGCTTCCCAGGGGCCCACACTCCTGCTGAAACAGCCCCGTCGGGGGCTAGATGAGGAAGCAGGGAGCGGGCGAGGGAACCCTTCCCCTTCCCTCCCGGGGTGCCAGAGAGGGCTGGGGGAGGTCAGAAAGCAGAGGGGGTCTGCCTCCAAATTGGCCCTGAGCTCAGAGCTCATCCTGAAGCACAAGCTTACCCTGGAAGCTGAATGCGTCCCTCAGACCCAGTAGACGCTACAATGTCATCAGCTCGCCACGTGAGGGCAGACACGCACACGCTGGGAACATCGAACTGGAACCTTGTCCCCCAGAGTATCTGAGGCGTTAGCGTGTGTTACACACGGGGCTGCGTCCTAGGAGTATGGTGAGGAGTTGGGCACAGCTGGGCAGCTCCCAGTCTGGTCCAGGGGTCAGCAGACTCCTTCTCAAAGGACCAGACAGTAAACATTCGAGGTTTTGTGAGCCGAGGGGCAACGTTTAGGATAGTCTATTAAGCAGCCATTTCAAATGCAACCATTGAACAGTATAAAAAAAAAAAAATAAAACAACCATACAAAACTATTCTTCGCTCCTGAACAATACAAAAGCAGGTGGTGGCCGTTTGTCCATGGTCTGTAGTTGGCAGACTGTGGTCTAACAGGAGGGTAGGACAGTTAAACAGAAAAGCTGATATGCTCAGCAAGCGAGTCGAAGGGGCCGAGAGAAAGACCAACATCGGTTTCAACCGTGGGGGTGACAACCTGCCATCCATCCAGGGAGTGTCTGTCTCAGCGATTACGCAATGGGGGACAGAAGTTGGGCGGGGTCCGTAGTCCAACTCATCTCACTTTCTGTGAGCCTTCATGCAAGAGCTTCTCACACGCTGAGTGTGGTTCCGGTCTTTAAAGACAACTAGTATAGTTTCCACAAATGAACCGGAGACACAGCTCAAATAGCTTCTCTGATGCTCAGTCAACAGAATTAGGGAGTGGACGCAATGCCAGGACAAGCCACTGGGTGGGGCTATGTGGAGTCTGCAAACCGGACCTCTCTTCGAAAGTCGTGCAATTCACAGTTGATGCCGAATACAGAGGGAAAATCCCTCCCTTTCAGAACTAGCAAAACAACGAAACGAAAAGTCTGCTGGAAGGGCCCCACGGCCACCAGTGCCCCGGGTCGGCAGAGTCCTCTCCGAGACCCGCAGAACTGCCCCGGCCGGCCTCGTGGCAGGTCGACGTGTGATTTCATTTGCTATCAACACCATAGGTGCTCTCAGACATCAGGAATGACTTCGCAGATGCCTTTTAGATAATCTGCGTGATGCTACTTTGTAGAGATGTGGCATGATTTCCTGCACGAGTGTCCTTTTGTCCAACAGGTGTTTTTGAAGTAGCTGACAGGTAACCAGCAGGGTGGAGATGATTATGAGGGAAACTGGTGTTGAGCACTCCATCTGATTTCTGAATCTGGGACAAAAGGAAGTGAGGCCAAGGGAGGTTGGGTCTGATTCCAAATTACCTGGGTTCCAGACATGACTTGTACTGGAACCTGTCTCCTGACTGGACCCCAGGGCCCTCTCATGCCATCCCTCCTTTCAGCATTGTCTGTCCGTCACTAGTAATTCACTGAATACGTATTTATTGAGCATCAGGCACTGGGCTTGGTGCTGGAACGTTAAATCTTTAACTGCAAGGGAATGCATAAAATTGGAACGGTCGGCTTTGCAGATTTAAAACAAAACCTGATGCCCCTTCTCCATGAAGGTCTGCCCATTGCAAATCAGGTGGATAAATCCAGCTCTAAGTAGTTCACACACATAAATGCACATGCATCCAGGGGCGCCTGGGTGGCTCAGTTGGTTAAGCGTCTGACTCCGGCTCAGGTCATGATCTCCCAGCTTGTGGGTTCAAGCCCCGCGTCGGGCTCCGTGCTGACAGCTCGGAGCCTGGAGCCTGCTTCGGATTCTCTGTCTCCCTCTCTCTGCCCCTCCCCCACTCATGCTCTGTCTCTCTCACTCTCAAAAATGAACAACTGTTAAAAAAATTTCTTTTGAAAATGCACATGCATCCACTCCCATGCATGTCGTACATAAAATGCGTTTGACGTATCGGGCACTGCTGTGTGCTGCTCTGACTCCTGTAGAAGCTGGAGCTTTGGGGACTAACCAGTTGGGGCTGGAATCCCGGCTTACCTGTCCTCCAACTTTGCGCCCCAAGATGCATGACCTGAGCCTCAAATTCCTCATCTAGAAAGTTGGGGTAGCCACCCCCCCTTCACAGTATCGTTGTATACCCTAAGTGCAAGCACATATGTTAAAGCACCAAGTGTGTGCCTGCACACAGTAGGCACTCAGTAAGTGCTTGCCCACCTGTGTCAAGAGCACGAAGCCAGGCAAGAAATAGCACAAGGTGCTCAGAGGGTGCAAGAGGGTGACCCCAGGGCCGGAGGGGGCACAGAAGAGAGGGCGGTGAACCCCGTGGAGGTTGGGAGCCTTCCCAGAGATGAGCCTGGACTGAGTCCCAGAGGGTCGAGCGGATGGAGGGATGTCACGGCGAGGGCTCAGCATCCTGGCTCTCAGGAGTGGCCCTGGGAACCGGTCTGGAGCGGTTGGCTCTGTCTCTTTCAGGTGCCCAGATAGATGACAACAACCCCAGGCGCACCGGCCACCGCATCGTGGCGCCTCCTGGTGGCCGCTCCAACATCACCAGCCTCGGCTGAAGGCGGACCAGTGGATGAGCCAGTGAAGCGTTCCAGGAATACTGTCAATCCCTTTCCCCGCCAGGGGTTGGGAAACCCGCGGTTTTATTTGGTACTGATGGGGGGAAAATTGAATGACGTTCTTTCCTCTTTTGTTTAGGAAGAAGTGGTATTAGTGTGGTGTGTTTGCTCGGAAACTCCTTGCCCCGCAGTTGTGTGTTCATGCTGACTCCACCTCAGATCATGGGTCTCCACTGCCCTCCTTAGTGAACCCAGGTTCTAGCATCGTCTTGTACCGTCCCTTCCGCTTCTGACTCCACGGGCTCCATGATTCTCTGGGTGGTTCCTTTGCACCCTCGTAGCTGTTCTAGGATAGTTGATGCATGTTACTAAATTATGTATGCAAGTCTGTGAGTGCGTCTGACGGAACATCACCGAGGACCGATGTAGACACAATGCCCAGACCTCAGGCCCCCAGGGGCCCTTCCAAACTCTTCACATGGAGATGCTTACTCGTTGTCCCCACCCCAAGTCCGCACTAGAAAGAAGCCTGCCCCACCCCTCCCCTCCCCTCCCCCACCCCATCCCCATTGAGACCTTCAAGAGGGGCAGGGGAACCTTCCAGTGCTTTCAGAGAAACATCATCCACGTCCTGTGTCAGAAACTCCGGTCTCCGTGGCACTTGTGACTCGCCATGACGTCTTTCTGGTCTGTGTGTGTCCTTCCAGCCAGCTCCGACTTCAGGCCTAGCCAGGTTCACACTCAGAAAGGGGTCTCCCCACCCCCATCAGGGCTGATGACGGTGGGGCGACGGCTGCTCCCGGTTGCCCCAGTCCTGGTCCCTTCGAGGTGGTTGACGGGGCAGTCAGATTTTTAAAGTTTTGTACAAAGTTTTCCTTTGTAATCACCCCCATTTTTACTTAACA
The DNA here is from genome assembly GCF_014898765.1 of Herpailurus yagouaroundi. Classification (NCBI taxonomy): domain Eukaryota; kingdom Metazoa; phylum Chordata; class Mammalia; order Carnivora; family Felidae; genus Herpailurus; species Herpailurus yagouaroundi. Next base: position 163,699,895 of record NW_024412376.1, on the reverse strand, counting down.
ACTGACTTATTGTGGCTCTTATTTCTGAACTCAAAGCTTGTGAAAAAATAAAGAAAATAAACAGCCCGTTGGCCCCACTGGTGTGTTTTCATTGAAGGGTGACTGTTCATTTGGGTGCAAATGCCCCAGTGGTCCCTCCTCGTGATGACTGGAGTGTGGGTTGCTTCCCAGGACTCGCTCCTGTAGACACCAAAGGAGCAGGGGAGGGAAGAGAGGGAGCGAGTCACGAGGTGTGGAGGGTCGGGCTCAGATCCTGAGGCCGTGGTGGGTGGCTTCTGTGACACGGGCTGAGAGCACACGCCCGTTGTCTCCAAGCCTCCTTGGTGCCCTCTCTTCATATAGGTTGTGGGTCTGCCTCAGACTGGGAGTTCCAACCTCGTAAACATCGCGGTTCTTCACTCCGGGTCCCCTGAGCGGATGCACATTCTTGAGAAGGAAACACTCAGGCAATTTGCCTTCAGTCGTAGTGACAGTGGTGGTGACAACTGATGACAGTGACGGTGGTGGTGACGATGCAGACAGTATCTGTGTGGTGCTATGCCCAGAATTCGTGATCCCCAAAGACCACCAGGGAGCCAAGTCCGATGCAAAAGCAAAAGAGCCTTTATTCGAGCTAGCTCGAGCTCAAGCCCCTACCTGCACTGACGCAGCGGTGAGATGCCGGGGAGAGAGAGCGAGTTTCAAAAGCACAAAGGTTTTATAGGGATCATGGCCTTAGCCGATTGGCTGGAGAAGGGTCGTGGCCTCAGCCGATTGGGTGGAGAAGGGTCGTGGCCTCAGCCGATTGGCTGGGGAAGGGTCGTGGCCTCAGCCGATTGGCTGGGGAAGGGTCGTGGCCTCAGCCGATTGGCTGGGGAAGGGTCGTGGCCTCAGCCGACTGGCTGGGGGAAGGCTAAAACAATGGCTGCCGAGGTGTGGTCCCACATCAGCAATTATCAGCGTCCCCTGGAACTTGTTAAAAATGCAAATGTTGGGCCTGGTGGTCACAGACCCACTGAGTCAGAAACTCTGGGGGTGGGGCTCAGCAACCTGTGTTTGAACAAGTCTTCCAGGAGATTCTGATGCACCTGAAGTTTAAGAACCACTGGGTCTGAGGGTCTCTAACATGTTTGGCCTCAGTGTATACAGAACGTTTCTCACTGGTCACCTATTAACCATTGGCTGTCAGCCTTGCCGTGCTATATAAATACCTAGCATCAAACACCATCCCCCGAGACTCTGATTTAATTGGTTTGGGGAGGGGTAAAATGCTCCCAGGTCATTCTAAGCCTGGACAGGGTTGAGGGCTCCTGCCTCTGGCCCCTACCTAAAAAGCCCTCCCTCTTCTACTCACGCTTTCCACGCCTCTCACGCTCCCCTTCCTCCCACCTCAGACTTCGGAAGAATGCATCAATCGGTAAGTTACTTAAGGGGAGGAGGCGTGTTCTGAGGTTTGAGCAGGAACCTCTTTCTGCGGCCATGTCGGGGACATAGTCTCTAGTCGGCCGGCCTAGGTCTGCTCTTTCGTGTGGCACTGGCCACATGTTGGGTACTCTGTGAGGTAGGCTCTATTACTATCCCCCTTTCACAGATGAGTCCCAGAGCGTTCAGTGACATGTCCAAGGTCACACGGGGAGGAAGAGGCAGAGCCAGGATTCAAATCCAGGACCCACGCGGTTTGGCTCAAAGTACAAAGCTCCTTGCTCCTAACCTCTAACCCTTATTACCGTTCAAGGCAGGATGCCTTTGATGGTCCTGCATCTACTTACTGGTTTTAGTGTATTCTCCCTCTGCCCCCAAGGTCTGTTGGACCTTGGTTAAGGCCCCACATGGTGTTGGCTCGCGGCCTGCCGTGGACTTTCTTGAAACAAGGCTACATGACGGAAGGTCAAGAATGGAGGGTAAGGCCTTTTGACGTTTGGCCTCGGCTCATTCAGACTATTAAAGGGCAGCAAAGAAACTTCCAGATAAGTAAAGCTACTCGTCCCACTCTCCGGAGAGCACTTCGTCTCCGGCATCCATCACCCCCAGCCCCAGCTCACCCAGAAACGCAAGCAGGTCTTCTCTCTGAGGCCGGCCCTGGAGGGGCTGCTGTCCAGCTGCGTAACCGGCTGAGGTTCCCCACCACCCACTGTCCCACACGACGTTCCCCAGCACGTCCGAGCGGCCGTCACGGGTCCGGGCGGTGCGAGACAGACGAGCCTTAAGTCTTGGAGGCTGTGCCGGAACATTCCTTGTGAGGCACATGCTTCCCTTTTGTGCTCCCCTTTGCCACGTCATCGCCTAGCCCCGGGCTCCGGGAATTAGGATGCGGACATCTTGGAGGGGGGATTATTCTGCTGTCCTGTCTTCTAAGTCTCTTTCCAGAAATTTTGTTTTATCTTGCCACGTTCAGGTATACGGTCCATCGTTCGCTGATCCTTGTGTCTAAGGAAAAGAAGGACATTTTCCCATATGATATCCCATTGAGCCGGCACCATTAATGGAAAAGACTATCCCTTCTCTCATTAAGCTGCAGCGGTGGCTTTCTTGTGAATCAGGTGACCGTAGTGTGTGGGTCTTCTGACGCAGTGGTCCCGAGGTGGCACGGCTAAATGTGGAGCACGGGGCTGGGCTGGGCTGGGCTGGGAGCCCCAGTCTGCAGTGCTTGCTAACTTCCACTGTAGCCAGTTTCAAAGTACCAACCTAAAGCCAGCAAGCTGGCAACTCCTAAAATTTAAGCGGGCTCTGGGTCCCATAAGGGCTGGCCTATTTTTGCACCCACGCTGCACACGGACTGTAAACAGTGAGACAGAACAGCGAAGGTCTCCTCATACCCATTTGCCCCCTGCCCGTTAAGCCCCAGCCATTTTCCGACATCCCCAGCACTGCCTAACGCGTTCTGGCCCCCGAGTTTGCTTGGCCACTTTGGTTAGTGCGCGCGGACCGGAGAAGGCTGCTCCCCCAGCCCGAGTGTCAGACCTCCGCACCCCCCCCCCCCCACCGGGGGCTGGTCTCTGGACCAAAGTGCATGTGGTCGTGACTCTCTGTGGCACAAAGCGTGAGCCCTGATGATGCGCATTTGCAGGGGCAGATCTGCATCTGACCGCTTTGCCTGTATCTCAACTGGTTCCAAATGTGGATAGGAAAGATTTATTACCCTCCCCATCCCAGCAGTAAAATACACAGTGCTAAGGGCCCCAGAGGAGCGTCCGGTCTCGTCAGAGGGGTGCAGGGAAGGCTCTTGAAGACATAAGTCCTGCTGTTGGGATGTGGATGATGATTCCAGACTCGGGAGGCAAAGGGGGATGGGAGGTGGGTAGAGCTGTTCCAGGCGGCAGCAGCAAAGTCCTGTGCAAAAGCCCAGTGGCAGGCAGGGGCGGGCACGTATGAGTCCATGAGAGGAGACAGGCTGCGTGGCTGAGACCGGACCTCGCAGGGTTCCGTGGTCCTTGTTAAAGACTTCCTTTTTCTCCTTAGAGCAAAGAATACCGCGGAAGCTCGTGAGTCAGATGTGCGTTTTTGGAACGTGTGGACCAGGAGGCTGGGGCAGGGCAGTTAGGAGTCATCTGTGGCAGCGTCTAGGTCAGCAGCCAAGGTAAGGACAGGACAGACACCAGGCTGGCCAGAGAGGTGCTCGGAGCATCTACGGCCTTTCTCCTCACAGCTGAGCTCAGACCAGAGGGTAGGTGTGTGTCAAAGAAGGAATCTACGGTCTTCTCATTGGATCGTCACTCATCGTCCCCACCAGCGCCACCTCCTATCTCTGTAACAACCCACAGCCCATAATGCACGTGGGGACGGGAACCCAGTGGAGGAGGGAGATCGCGGTGTGTCCTCGGTCTTCCCTGCACGGAGCGTGTGCTGTGTGTTTGCACAGCCCGGCCCCGGGCGTCCCCAGAGCTGGAGATGGCAGAGTCGGTCTGCGATGGGATGAAAACAGAGAGTCCACAGCCTTTCCGGAATCACGGGCCCCTAACTGCGCCAAGCACAGTAGTGGGGCAGCAGGGCCGAGGAAGAGCCCAGAAGCACTGGCACGTGACACAGTCCCTTGGGCCGAGGAGGCTACGCTCGTGAAGCAGAATAACTTTCACGCAAGGTCTGCGGAAGCTGAGATGGCCTTCGATCTTTCAGAGATCCCGGTGCTGCTGGGGGAAGGGGGGGGTCTGGATTTACCAAAATCAAGTTACCAAAGCAGACACTCCCAACTCCAGAATGCCTCTGTGCAGAGGGCCCACATGACAAAAGTGGTTTCTATGTAAACCGGGTTCTCAAAACGCGGCAAGAAGGAAACCACCGCCTGTTACGGGACTCAGCAGAATAATGAAATGCTTTATTCAGCCACAAGAGGGAGCTGGCGGTTAACTCTGGAAATCCCGCTTGCTGACTAGTCGCTCTGATGGGGAACATCCTTAACCAACCAGGGAACTGCCGTGGGAGACTTCTTCTGTCTCAGAGCTACTCCTTCCTAACAGAATCTAATTTAGATTTTAAGAAATAAAAATTCAGCCCACAAACGGTTCAGAAATCTCCCGAAGCCCACTACGTTCTGGGCTCACCAGGTACTGGCACACTTTGACTCAGGGGACATCTGGCCACGTCTGAACACGTCTGGTTGTCACAACTGGGGAGGGCTCCTGGCATCTGGTCGGTGGAGGCCAGGGATGTCCCTAAACATCCCGCAAGGGCACAGGACGGCCCCCACCCCCAAACAGAGGATTAGCTCACCCAAAATGTCCACAGTGCCGGGTTTGAGAATCCCTGATTTCAATGAGAAGAGTAATTTTCATTCCCAGTGGGAAAGACCTCTCTTGGCAGTGGCTTAAGTGTGGCCAGTCTGGAAGCTCCTGGATACTGTCCCTGCCCACTGGGAGCAGCAGTGCCCCTGGGGAACACGTCTCCTGAGGGAGAATTGCCATCTGGCAGAATGGTTTGTCCCTTCCCAGGGGAAGTCTGAGGGCTGTGTGTGGGGCCGCCCACAGAAGACACCGCTGTAGGTGTCATTAGGTACCAGTCAGGCCTCAGGTCCCCAGGGTGGGTGACGTAGGCCTGCAGGTCAGGGATTCCGTGGTCTGTGTCAGGGTCCCGGGGCCCTGAGACAACCTCCAAGGTGACCAGGCACTAGCTGCTGGTTGAGCCAAACATGGGGATCAGTCCAGATGAGAACCCTGCGGCCAGATGCATGGGACACGGTGCGTGGGACACGTCTCATGGGACATGAGAACAAGGATGACAGAACTGGAGAAAAAGACGTGCCTGGGTGGCTCAGCTGGGTACGTGTCTGACTTCAGCTCAGGTCATGATCTCGTGGTTCGTGGGCTCCAGCCCTGTGTTGGGCTCTCTGCTGACAGCCCGGAGCCTGGAGCCTGCTTCGGATTCTGTGTCTCCCTCTCTCTCTGCCTCTCCCCTGCTCACGCTCTGTCTCTGTCTCTCTCAAAAATGAATAAACATTAAAAATAGTTTCTATAAAGAGATGGAGAAAAGGCTTCAGGCCAGGAAACTCCAGCCCCGCCCGGAGACCCCCGCATTCCCAGCAGAACTCCATGGAGCGTCTGGGGAGCAGGGGGGCCCCGAGGCTGGAGGCAGCCTCACGCTGGGCAGGCGGGGTGGGGGTGGGGGGTGGGGTTCAGAGATCCAGGGCCGAAGAGGTCCCCGAGGAAGGGAGCCACGTCTCCAAGCCGAAGAGAAAGAGAAAGCTGCATGCAGGGTTCCGACACGGGGTTTTCATTCCACAGGCGGCAGGGTCTGCCACGCTCACTCAGGCCTTCTAGGCACTTCTCTGCCTGTCCGTCTGTCCATCCGGCCCCCCGGTGGCGCTCCCCGTCCCAGCCGGCTGGGGCGGGCAGGTGGCATTATTCCAGCTGGATCTTCCACATCGGCCCCGACCCAAACCGTAACCTACGGATGGCTTCTTTCCTCCAGCGGCTTCTTGGGGCTCTCGCCGTCACCAGCTTCATTTTCCTGCTGGTTCAGCCTTTTGCTGCTTAAAACAAGGAAGCAGTGCAGTGGTCACAACGTGAGTCCAGATCTGTCCAGAGGCAAGAACTCATCCGATCTGATCAGACGAAAAGGCAGTGACAGGCCTTCAAAACAGCCCCACCCCCTTTAACTGGGGTTGTCCAGACACAAACACAGCCTCCGGTTTCCCTCTGTTGGGTGGGGGGAGGGGGTGATCACCTGAGGGCCACGGGGTAAAGGCAACCCCCCACTCAGATGACTGGGCGCACCGGGATGCACTGACCCTACTACAGACCCCAAAGTGTCTGCAGCCAGTGGGGGTCCGGCAAGAAGGGGACCGTTCAGGCCGGGTGCTGGCGGGACGCGGAACTAGGTCATGGCCGGCCCGGCCAAACTGGACACGAATAGTAGCAGTGACAGGCATATCAACAGTTCCCGCCATCGTCCATCATTTCTGGGACCCTGTGGCTAACACCTCCGAGAAAGGCGCCTGTTTTCCTGCCCGGACTGTAAGCGGTCAATACGCATCCACTGGCAATAAGCTGGCCCCTGCCCCCGTACCTGAGTGATCCCGAGGGGTGGCCCCCTGCTGCAGGGTCATCGTCGGTGGGGCCCCCCGAGTTCCCTTTCTCCCGGGGTGGGGGCTTCTTCCTTCTCGTCCTTACAGGCTTCTCTGCAGAAGACACATAAACCCAGACATTGGGTGACGTCAAGCACATGACAGCTTCCCTCGGCCTCACCCCGACCCAGCCGGGCATCTGCTGAGGACATCCACGGCCAAGGAGACACTCTGTGCTTTCTGCGATTACACCCATTTAACTTGTAGGGAAACTGAGGCCCGGGGAGGTGATGTGCTTTCCCAAGCTCACACAGCCGTTACGTGCCGGAGCTGGGATTCGAACCCAGGGCTGCCAGGCTCCCGCTGGGTTTCTGCCACGCCCAGCTGACCCGAGCTTCCGAAGCAGAAGGACCCTGACAGAGCAGCGTTGTTTTAAGAGACCCCTGTATTCTCACACACCTCCCTGTCTCTATCCGGCTACACCACCTGTGAGGTCACAGTAGTTGCCGCCGGCAGGGGGCCAAGGGCTAATCACCCCCGTCTGTAAGTCGGGGACACAGAGGACCGGGTGGTGAGCTGCAGACCTCAGAATCCAAAGTACTGAACGCTGGAGAGCAAGGCGGCCCTGGGGCTAAGTGAGTCCGCTTGTTGACGGGCAAGGACACAAAAGCCCGGAGAGGGTAAGCACGGTGCCCCAGGCCACACAGATGGTTAGTGGCGGACACGGGACTGGAGCCCATACTCCCGCTGCTGCTGTGCACCGCCTTCCACGACTTACCTGACGAGCCGCGCTTGCTTGAGAACGGTCTGCTTTCGGCGAGGGGCACCCGGGCCAATGCCGCCAGTTCTGAGACAAAGCTCTGCTCGGCCTCCTGGATACAAGGACGGAGGGTCATCTGGGTCCCCCTCTGCCCCGTCCCGCCTCTGCACCACAGTGAGGCTGACGCCCTCTCCAGGGTGGCTGATGGCCCCGCATCCCTGGTGGCAGACGGGTCTCCAAGAAGAACCAAGAGACGGCAGGAGCAGGGCAGACACGTGTGTGAGCACAGGAACCAGCACTTTCCGGCTCCTGCCAGGGAACTGTCCGTCCTCACTCACGCCAGCCAGGGAGCCCCATTTTGCAGAGAAGCGTGCAGAGGTGAGGGCTCAGAGAGGGACACGGCACCTGCTTCCGCCCGACTTCAGAGTCTGAGCTCTTAGCTGCCGACGCTGTGGCTTAACCACCGACCTGGATTCCGTAACTTATTAGCTGTGTGACACTAGACGGTGACTTCAGCTCTCAGAGCTGCAGTGTCCCCACCTGTACCTGGAGTACGACAGTGACCCTGTCCTCAGTTATGGGACGACGAGGTCAGATGGCGTGTGTAACGCTCTTGGTTCAGCGTCAGGACAGACGCTCAGGGAACGAACATTAACCACCTTGGCTCTCACCTATCGCTGCCACACCGGTGGGGACTACTCTGACCAGGCCAACACTCTGTTAAGTGCTTCCATTCTGGAATATCTGATTTTTTTTTAAGGCACCCACTTTCCTTTAAAAAAATTTTTTTTTAATATTTCTTTATTTTTGAGAGAGACAGAGACAGAATGAGAGTGGGTTAGGGGCAGAGAGAGAGGGAGACACAGAATCCGAAGCAGGCTCCAGGCTCTGAGCTGTCAGTACACAGCCCAATGCGGGGCTTGAACTCACGAACCACGAGATCATGACCTGAGCCGAAGCTGGACGCTCAACCGACTGAGCCACCCAGACGCCCCTATTTTCGTTTTTAATGTTTATTTATTTTTGATAGAGACAGAGCGTGAGCAGGGGAGGAGCAGAGAGAGAGGGAGACACAGAATCCGAAGCAGCTCCAGGCTCCGAGCTGTCAGCACAGGGCCCGACAAGGGGCTCGAACCCATGAACCGTGAGATCGTGACCTGAGCCAAAGTCGGACGCTCAACCGACTGAGCCACCCAGGCGCCCCGCCACTTTGTTTTCATAACCGCACTTTATGAGACTTCCCCGTGATGAGCTACCCACTTCATTTCACAAGGGCCAAGCTGCCCGTGTGTCCCAGGGAAAGTGCAGGCCTCGGTCACCAGCCGCACTGCCTTCGTGACCCTGAGAGGCCCACGTGATGGCGAGCCACGTGCAGGGAAGAGCTCACTTCTCCTCCGGCTCAACGGCGGGGAGATGATCGGAGCACAGGGCCTGGCCCCCCGAAGCTGCTCGAGAATCAGCACAGCCGCTGCCCGCCCCCAAGGCTCACGGCCAAGCCGTCAGCCAGCAAGACTCAGCCAGGGCCAAGGTCTTTTTGCCGCGACCTGTGGTCACGAGAGTGGCCTTTTGCTGCTCCTCTTCCTCCCTAAACCCCGGCCCGCTCCGTGAAGGCGCTTTTCCGACACTCGTACCTGTAGCTGGGTCTCAAGCTGGGCTTCCAGATGATCCATAGCCCTTGCCTTCTGCTTCCAAGCATCCAGGCGGATCCGCTGGTGCACGGTGAACTGGGCCAGAAACTTTTTCTGCTGTGCCGCCATCCTGGCAGAAGGAACGAAGGCCATCAGCGCCGCCCCAGCCGGCGGCGGGTTAATCAGACACCCAGCACAGACGTGCCCCCGGAGGCTGCTGAGTCGTGGGAACGGGGGAGCGGAAGCCGTCCTTGGGCCCGTGGAGCCCAGAGAGAGGAATGGCCTTGGCCGGCAGGATTTACGGTGGCTGCACGGCCTGTGACAGCGGCCGCAGCTGGAGTCCCTCCACCTGGGGGGGGGGGGGGCTGACTCATCATAAACGTGAGTCACGCTCGCGACTTTGCAGAATCCCGCGTGCGCGTTTTTCGTTCGGTCCCGCTGGGTCCTCAGCAATATGAGCAGGACAAAGGGTAGAACACTCAGGGCAGGAGGCGCTCAGAGGGGGCGGGGGCATCCCTGGGGTCCTGCAGCTGCCCAGTGACTGAACGGCATGAAAATCATCTCAACCCAGGGGTGGGGGCGCATTCCCCTGAAAGGGCCAGAGACCCACCAGCTACCCATCCTTACGGAAAACGTGCAACGGGATGCTCATCTCCTAGCCTGCAGCATCCGAGCCACGTGCAGGGAAGAGCTCACTTCTCCTCTGGCTCAATGGCGGGGAGACGATTGGGGCCCCCCTGAAGACAGGGGCCCATTACTCTGGGTGGCACAGCTCCGAGCGGGGGCGGCAGCAGGGTCCCTGACCGGGAGATGGCCCCCGCTTGCTTTCACCTTGCTTCCCCCCTACCCTGAATCCCCTCCTTCCTTGGCTGACCTTCCTCAGACCCTCAGCAAACAGGAACATCCCATCCCATCCACCTTGTTTTCCTAACAGCCCTTTGCCTCTTTCTTTCCAATCTTCTGTGAGGTCCTACATCTGCAGAAGCCACGTTTAGTGCCAACAGGGAGCTGTTCACGGAGTTTACCTGCAGGCACAGAATTGCACCTTGCTTTTGCTTCATGCTCCTCTGTCTGCCAGTCATAGCTTTCCCCTCTTCTTTGTAGTTGCCTGGCAAACTCCTATTCGTCCTCCAAAACCCCATCACTCATCCATCCATCCGTGTACAACTTCATTTATACATAAGAACATCTCTGGCCTGCCAGGTGCTGTCCTGTGTTTTGAAGATACAGGTGGGAACAAGAGACTCACAGTCCCTGACTTCACGAAGCTCCACTTTGAACTCGGGTAGAGGATAGATGCGGAACAAATAATTGATACAGATGAGGTCAGTGCTCTACAGTACAGCCTCCCCCACACCCTCGAGGAGGCTGCATTGGTTTCCTGGAGCTGCTCTAACAAAGGACCACAAGCTGAGGCGGGGGAGGGGGCGCTTAAGACAACAGAAATCTATTCTCTCACGGCTCTGGAGGCCAGAAGGCTTCGATCAAGGGGTCAGCAGGGTTTCTTTCCCTCCAAAGGTTCTAGAGGAGAGCTCACTCCCTGCCTGTCCCAGCTCCGGGCGGCTCCCGGTGATCCCTGGCATACGTCCGCACCGTTCCCATTCCTGCTTCTGTCTTCACGTGGGCTTCTCTGTGTGTGACCAAATCTCCCTCCACCCCACCTGCCCTTGGATTTGGGGCCCGCTGGAATAATCCAGCATGATCTCTTCTCAAGATCTTTCACTTAATGACATGTGCAGAGATCTTTCCTCTACATAGGTCACGCGCACGGGCTCCAGGGATTAGGACACGCACACACAGGTCACACGCACAGGCTCCAGGGATGAGGACATGCACAAATCTCCTAGGGGCCCCCATTCAGCGGCCAGGCGGCTTCTTGCTGTGAGCAGCCTGTCCTGTACCCATTCTGCCAACAGTCCTGGTCACTCTCGGCTGCCACCCTGACTGCCTGTCCGCTCCCCACCATGGACTTGGCTAATGGGCCTGCCAGGCAGTGAGAACTCTATCCGGGGGTGGGGTCGGAGTGGGGCTTCCCCCTGCCCGGTCCGGAGATCCACGAAAGGGTCCAGGGGGGACTGAGACACAGCCGCCTGTGTTTACGCGATGCCCTGGCTACACGTAGACACAGGGCAAGACGGGAGGCCAGAGGCCACAGCTCTAAGCCGGGAGTGAGACTAGAGAGCGACCGAGAGCCAGACAATCCTGCCTGCGGAAGGACAGCCATGTGGTGCTCTGGCCCGAGCATGACCCCCTTCGGCACTGCTGATCCTCTGGACCTTCCGGAAGGAGAGGATGCCTTACTGTAGGATCTGAGTCACCTGGATGGGTCATAAACCCCTTCCTTTTGGACTCCTATTTGATTATGGAAGTGGGTGTTTAAAAAAAACATCCCTCCTGAAAGAGTCCCGACTGCACAACTGTTTCAAGCCGCACTGCGCACCGTGCAGAAGGCACAGCAGTGACAATTGTGCTGGTGGTGAAGGACATCAGGCGTGGGTCGCTGGCCGCGGGCCGGCCCTGCCGTGGGCGCCGCACTCTCTGTGGGTCCTGACGGTAATGCCCTGTGAGTCAGGAGCTACCGTCCCCCCACTTCACAGATGGGGAGCCTGAGGCTCGGGGCGTGAAGGGACCTAGCCCGCGTGTGGCCAGTCCACCGCCGCATCACCTGGCACCCCTCAGCCGGGCTCTCCCACGATCCCACTGCTCCCCGGGGATGCAGTGTGGAGTTCGCCCTTGGACCGAGAATTGCTTTCATGCGCTTAGTCTCCTAACGTTCTTTTAAATCAACGATCCGTTCTCGCTACACGGCTCTGTCCCCAGGAGCCCTGGCGGACTTTCACCAGAAACTGCGAGCGGACGGGCACAAAGCAAAGGGCACCAACAGCCACGTATGAGCCTCTAAGTCACAGCAAGAGTCGGTCACGCACCCGCACCCCCACGGGGCTTTGCTTCCATCTCCCGTAAACCTGGCGGGGAGGTCGGACTGGGGGCGGCTGAGGCCCCTCCTCTTGGGTCACTGGGGTCCAGTTGAAGCCCTTGGGCTCCATCCATCAGAATCCCTGGAGAGGAGGAGTGGGGTAACGGCTCAGATTCCTGGGTCCCCCCGCACAGCCCCCGAGCCTGAGTGTCCAGGTGTGGGGCCTGGCATCTGCACGTTCGGCAGGAGAACCAAGTGAGATGATGCACCCCCCACGTCTGAGAGCTGCCGGGCCCGAGTCAGGTGGATAGCCGACCGTCAGGGCCAAGTGGCACCTAGGCGCGTGATGGCAGGACGTTTCCTGACCACTGCCAACGGCCGTCGGAGGATTTATGGACAGCGTGTGCGGGACTCAGTCCGACCCAGGGGACCCTGTGGTTCTTGTTTCCAGCCGTCCGATGAGGGGCTGGAATCTACTCGGAGGCCGCGCACGGAGCCCACGCCTCCATCCTGCAGGGCCGTGGCTGTCTGCTGCTTCCAGCCGCCGGGACGCCTCTGCCTAGACAAGGGACCGTCACCTGTCGTCCTTCAGCGCCCCTCCCCTCCCCCATGAGAGCACCCGCACAGATTTATTGCTGTTCTGCTGTCCGTCTCTCCCTCCAGGCTGTGAGCTCTGGGGTGACAGGCACTGTCCCCAGTGGCTAGCTCGGGGCCCAGCCAAGAGTCGGTACTTACAGGGGCGTGCCGGGCGGCTGTCCACACTTGGGTGGACGGTTTCCACACAGGCCAGTGGCTTCTTCCGCCAAACACCTGTGTCTGTGTCTGTCTCAGTGCCTTCTCTGGCCACGGGGGTGTGTCTGGCCAGCTCAGGGGCCGGAAGTGCTGGTGACATAACACCCCCAGGGCAGACCCTCAACCCGTGCGGAACAGGGCTTGGCAGACAAATCCCCTATCTTTTGCACCCCTTGTTGACATAATTGGAAGTTGAATTTTATACCATCTCCCAGAAGGTCCAGAGCGGGATTGGGCCTCAGTTGCCGTGGGCAGGCTGCACGGCCACAGGGTTGGTTTGCTGCTTCTCCATTGCGGTAGGCCACACAGTGCCCCTACAGGTGGCCTTGCCCTAATCCCTGGACCCGTGAAGACGTTACAGTACGTGGTAGCCGGGTCTCTGCAGGCTGGGTTAGGGTTATCGACTTTAGGATCTGGAGATTCTCCTGGACTATCCAGTGGGTCTCAATCACCACAACGCTTACAAGCAGAGAAGTTTCTCCAAATGGAGTCAGAGAGATGAGGCGGAAGAGGAAGGCAGAGGACTTCAAGCATCGAGACGCAGGGACCACGAGTGAGGACCAAAGAGAGGCCTCTAGAGGCCGGGTGGCCCCCAGCCGACAGCCACAAAGCAAGGGGACCTCAGTTCTACAGAGACCCGCGTTGTGCCGGCGACCTGGGCAAACCTGGGAAGATTCTCCCCAGAGCCTCGTCAAGAGCCCACCGGGCCGACACCCCGAGCTGGGCCATGGGAGACCCACAAAACCAGCACCCGCCGCGGGGACCTCAGGCCCGCAGAAGCGTGGGCCACGTAGCTGGCTGTTGTCATGCCAGCAGCGGGAAGCAGCTGGGGGCCTCACCTCCCTGCTCCCTCACGGTGCTTTCTGGGGTCACTTCCAGGGTGAACAGCCTGCTCCCGGCCCCCGTGCACGGGGGGATCCCACCCCACCCGGACTCACTCGTTCCCGTGTGCCAGGCCCCGTCCTGGGGGTCGCGTGTCGAGCAGGGAGCCCGACCGAGGCACGGGGGCCTCCACTGTGGCAGCCACGTGCACGCACCATCGGACGCCGAGTGCGCGGAGCCGACGCGTGGGAGGAGAGGAGAGCGCACAGGACAGAGGGGGCGAGCTCACCTCTGGTGGACGGCCGTGCAGGCTTCGCCAGATCCATTCACCGCCTTGCTCCCCGGCGAAGGGTCTCCGAATCCCTGCTTTGTCCGCAGCTTGTAATTCTCCGTTCTCTCACCTAGACCATTTAGCACACAAGGTCAAGGGGCATGCTTGGGGCTGGCCTCTGAGCCAGGTCTGGGGTGGGGCCGGGCACAGAGATCGGCAGGAGACGCGCTCTCAAATCGTGGGCCACTTACGCAGCACCTGCACTGCCCCTGGGAAAGGCTCCGCGTGCGTGAGAAAGCGAGGCTTCCGTCAAGGACCCTGCGCCCCCGGAGGAAGGTGACCCCTGCTCTCCCTGCAACTGCTCAGACCCCACTTTCTTGAGAGTTCCAGGAGCAAGGGTGGAGAACAAGAAAGGTTCCACTGCAGAGAGGCCGTCACGGGTAAAAATTCAGAGCAGAAGGAACAAAGCGTTCGACAGGCGGTGCTGTGGGTGTGCAGCCGGCCGCTCCCATGTGGGTGCTTTCCGGGAAGCCGGGAAGTCCGGTTGGGCCGGAGCTTTCTAGAACACACAGGTTTAACCTGGATGGTCTCTAACCTGGGTGATCTCTGGGGATGTGGCATTCTAGGACTCTTTAAAAAAAACAAAAAGAGCACTGAACGAAGCAGAAGGAGCTTATGTGGTCAGCTAGGGTGCATCATTTCAATGTATTTCCTGGGAAATCCTCGCATGAGAGCCAGGGTGTCAGGGAAACAGGAAATCTGAGCTGAGAGGATGCGTGGAGGGTGAGCCCGACCCTAGCCTCACAGATGGGGAAACCGAGGCCTAGAGAGGGAAGGGAAGGCCCCGGCTCCCGAACGCCCTGCGGTGACCATCTGTCTGTCTCCTGCTGACGGAGACCATCTGGAGTCACCGGGGCAGATTTCCAGGCAGGTGTCCAGATTTTACTTTGAGTCTGGGATTCAAAGTCCCCAGGACAGGGGAAGAAAAGGCACCTGCTGTGCTTACTGAGGGGACTGATATTCCCAGTAGACTGCACCCAGGACCTGCTGCCCACCGTTGGTCGAGGAATCGGTTCCAGCTCTGGGAAATCCAGGCAAAACCCATCTGAGAACGTGGGGTTCTATGCTGTTCTGAAGCCCCGGATGCAGGGAGGGACGTTACAAGCAGAGGCCTCGAGGAAACTGGCTTGTGTCTATTATTAAACACGTATTGTTGCTGGCTTTGTGGATGTTGTCCATTCTGTCACCCGGGTGGCCTCTTGTGAGGGCACGTGGGGGAAACTCTCTGGGTCTTAGGAACATCAGGGCTACTGACCTGTTCTCACTCGCTGTCACTGCACAGCTGTAACTGATGAAGTCCCCATCCCTTTGGCCACTAGGAAGCCCAGAGTCAAAACCGTGTCACCATTAGGTAGGGATCTGATGGCCTATGTCCCAGATCATGACCTCACCTGAACCTCATCTCACTGTCCTATCCTTGTCCTGATTCATCTACTTTTTAAAAAAAAAAAAATTTTTTTTAACGTTTTTTAATTTATTTTTGAGAGAGAGAGACAGAGCACAAGCAGGGGAGGGGCAGAGAGAGGGGGAGACACAGGATCCGAAGCAGGCTCCAGGCTCTGAGCTGTCAGCAGAGAGCCCGATGAGGGGCTCGAACCCATGAACCGTGAGATCATGACCCGAGTCAAAGCTGGACGCTTAACCGACTGAGCCCCCCAGGTGCCCCCTGATTCATCTACTTTTCAAAAATCCTCTTATACCTTATGGTCCTCTAGGTGGCTTTTTAAAAGCCTATTTTAGGGGGAGGGAGCAGGCAATCAATCAATCAACCGAACCGCCCCAGTAACGTTCGGAAGGTCTGACGTGCCATTGCGTCCCAAAGCAGGAGCACATCTGGCCTGCTGTGTGCGGGGCTTCCCTGAGAAGGGGGCCGTTACCCTGCAGGGTCTTCAGGAGTTGCAGCCTTCTCTCCTCGTGGTCCTGCATGACCCTCCCGATGTGCTGGTAATATGCCCGCACGAGCCGGCCGACGCCGGCACTGGTCACGTAGACACTCTCCACGGCCGCCTCCGTCAGCACTCTCTGCGGCAGGAGGGGGAAGACACAGCAAAGTCACACGCGGTCCCCCACCCACGTCCTGGTTCTTACCTTCTACCACGCCCGACCTTGACTGGTGGGGCAGCGGGCAGAGCATGGGTGGGTGGGTGGCTTAAGCCTGTCTCGGTGATCTTATGTCCTTGGTCAGGGATGCTCTGGGGATGGCTGTATGACTGGTTCTGGTCAGCGAGACCCAGTGTTAGGGAAAATCTGTCGGCGGGGTGGGGGGGGGGCACCTAGGTGGCTCAGTCGGCTGAGCGTCCGACTTCGGCTCAGGTCATGATCTCACGGTTCATGGGTTCCAGCCCCGGTCGGGGTCTGTGCTGACAGCTCGGAGCCTGGAGCCTGCTTCGGATCCTGTGTGTGTCTCCCTCTCTCTCAGCCCCTCCCTCTCTCACTCTCTCTCTCTCTCTCTCTCTCTGTCTCCAAAATAAAATAAAAACATTAAAAAAAAATCTGTTGGGAGACCTTCCCTTTACAAACATTAAGGCAAAGCTTAGGATATGGGTGAAAGATTTTGCGGTCTTCTTTGCTCTGCCTGGAATGCAGATCTGACGTCTGGAAAGGCAGTGGCCACTTTGAGACTAGGAGGGAGCGAACTAACGTCAAGAATGGTGGATCGGGAAGAAAGAGCCCGGTCCTTGCTCGCAGCCTCTGTGCCAGCCTAGAACCACCTACTTGCACATTTCTTGTAATGTGGGCTGAACAACGTCCATTTATTTGCCATTTGAGTATGTCTTTTTGTTACCTGCAGAAACAGGCAATCTTAAGCAATACACCTTCAGACCCAAAGTGGAGGCTGAGATGCCCCACCATCAGGCACATGCTGGCCGTGCCCTGGCAAAGTCACCGCCCTTCACTTCCCAAGATGATGGGAAGTGAAAGGTCAGAGAAGTCAGACGCCAGAGGCCCCCGTCTCAACAAACATCTATCAGATGGTTCCAGGCTTTGGGCAAGAAAAAATACCCACTTACTGCTGAGCAGTTACTGCTGCGCGGTTGGTTACGTTACGTTCCTGGAGCTGCGCTGTGTCATGGCGCCGCGGGAGACGTGCAGGGGTGTGTGGAGGCGGGGGAGGCGGAGCGGGTGGCGGAGCCGGTCTGAGCCGCCTGGAGCTCCCACGACCCCGCTCATCGCTCACAGAGCCGGTGCCCTCTTCCCCTCCCCTCTGCTGACCTCAGCACCCCCACGGAGGGGCTCCGACTCCATGCCTCCAAGGCCCCCGGACCTGGCCTCGAACTTTCTGCAGGAACTGCCTCCGATGGCTGCGCCCTTCCTTCGCTTTCATTTAGCTCACGGAGCCGGAGCCCGGAGACAGGAAGCCCCTCTTCTCCACCTCCCTCCCAAGTCAGCCGAGCCACGGGCACCATCAGGCCTCTGTCCTCCTGTCTTCCTGCCACAGGGGGGCGCTGTTCACTCCCCTCTGTGTCCGGCCGATGCAAGTCCCACGGAGAGCGCTTGCCTGCCTGGCTCGCCAGCCCAGCACCTGCCACGGGGCTTGGCACCAAGAAGCCCCGCGACTGGGACATTCTTCCAGAAACCGGACACCTGTTCTTTCTCGTAGCGGTGTGTGTGGGGAGCACTCCTCCCCTATCCTGACTCAGGCTCCCTTTGGGAAGGGACGCCATGTTCACGTTTCACTGCAATTTCGTGCCCCGAGCATCTATCGGGGAGGAGCTGTAGACTTTTAGGGAAAGGAGGTGACCCTTCCCAACACCACAAACCAGGCCCGGCCCTGATGTCTGGATGGCGGGCAGCAGACATGAGCTATCTGGAACGAGGGGGGGGTGTCTCAGCAACGTGGGTCCCCTCTCTTTGCTGTGCATAGAAGTACGGTGTCTGTAGCAAGCGGAGGTTTCTTGCCTTTCCTTATGGTCTGAGCCCGGGAGGCAGCCCGGGGGAGGCAGAATGTGTCCACGCTGTGCGGGGAAGACTGGGGTCCAGTCCCACTCGGCCACTTCCTAAGCCTGGGAGTCTTTAACCATGTCCTTTGCCCGTGATAAACCTCAGTTTTCCCATCTGAACAAAGGGAAGGAAAGGATCCTTTCTGGGCAAGGTTGTGGGCAGAGCCTGCTGAGACGCGGCCGGCGAGGCACTCAGGTAGACTTACGAGCACACCGCTGTCATCTTTCTCCCTAGGGCTCGTGGTCGGGGTCGGTTCAAGCAGGACACCCCCGCCCACCCAAGCCGAGCTGGTTTTAGCTGCACTCAGCTGTCAGGGTCAACTCTGCAAGGCCTCGTGTCCACCGAGGCAGCCAGAGGCAGGAGAGGCTCACGCCTGTCTCTCTCTGGCAGAGGCTGTCTCTGGATCCTGTGTCCACCACTGACCGGCCGGGCAGCTCTGGCTGAGCCCACGTCCCTCTCAGAGCTACTGGAAGGGCCGGGCCAGTGCTCAGAATAACGTTACAGGCGGGAAACCCCGCCGTCCCGTGGGGGAGGCGATTCCTGCTCGTGGAGGAGGAAGAGGGGGCTCGGAGAAGCCAGGTGCTTTCTGCCAGGCCCGAGGCTGGCTGCTGGAGAGGGCACCGCGGGGCCGGTGTCCCAGGCTGCTGCCCCGTCCACACCCTTCCCCCTGCCTGCCCAGCCCACCCCAGTCCCTCTTGCCTCCCGGGGCCCCGGGGCCAGGGGTCGGCTCCCACCTTGAAGTCGTCCCAGTCCTTGGCCCGGCTCTTGGTGGCCGCATTCCGCGCGTGGGCCAGCAGGGCCTGCCCGATGGCTCTCTCCGTGTGCTCCTGCAGGAGCCGCCCCACCTCCTGGGCCTCGGCCAGGAGCTGCTGCTGGAGCTGCAGCCGCATCTGCTGCGCCTCGTCCTCCAGCCTGCTGGCCTCCTCCACGACTCGCGCCTCCTGGAAGGGACAGGAGAGGGAGGAGCCCACGCTGCACAGAAGCCGCGGCCAGGGCCAGGACTGGGATGTGGGCTGGCCCAGCCCAGGGCCCCAGGAGGGGTGGGGGAGGGACTGAGAAGGGGCAGAAAGTGGGGACTTCTGGGCTCGCAAAGCCAACAATGGGTGAGCCGGGGCGTCTGTTCAAGAATCCCCCAAGCATTTATTGAGCACCAACGGTGTGCCCAGTGCCCCCTTGTGGCCCCTCACACGTACAAGAACTTCCTCATTCTTCCAAAATACTGTGAGGCCTGAACGCTAGGAGTGACGGGACACAGAGGCTCAGAGACACTAAGTAACTTTGTAAAAGTCACACAGCAGACCTACGTTCTGAAGCTAGACCTGAGTCTGAGCACAGTCCGGGACATCATGGAAGCCAGGGCAGGGTCCTGGGACTGCCCTTCGTTATGGGAATCGGAATTAGAGAAGGAGGGGAGGGGAGTCAGAAGGAGGAGGGCCAGTCCTGCCTGCTTCCCGCTGCACGCTCCTGGGGAGAGTGAAAGTCACTGTGAGCTCGTCCCCCACTAATGGTCAAAACGCCAGCTGCTCCAATAGCTCGGGTGACTCCATGAGCCCTGCAGTCAGCCTGCTTGGGTTGAGATCCCAGCCCGGCAATTTCCAAATCCTTTCTTCCCATTTGTTGAAACAGAGAAGCCCCTTTCTCCCAGCACCCTGATGGCGACCGTACGTATCTGTTTTGTGATTTCATCTGCATGTTTAGCCCAATTCTCGATATGGCATGCACTAAAGCCCTTGGGCACACGGGGCGCCCCCACGGGAGGCTGCCATCATCCCACCCACCCCCCTGCAATAAGAGGCGTGGCGGGATTTGGGCTCCGGCAAACACGGCCGAACCCGGACCCGGCACGGCCTGGCTGGGACGGGTAGGGCCCGACATGCCGATCTTACCAAGGCTCTGAGCAGCTGCCACTGATGCTCGTCCAGACACTGGGAGGAGGAGCCCTGCTCAAGGGCATGCTGCTCACGCAGCTCCTGGAGAAGACTCTTCTTCCCGGCAAGTCTCATGTGGGTCAGGGTGGTGATGGCGCTGCCCCGGAGAGCCAGCCTCCGCAGGGCTGAGCGCAGCAGCAGGTCGTGTCCCTGTAGGATGTACCACGTGGACCTTTGAGGAAAGCAGGCAGGGGGCTGGGAGTCAGTGCTGTTGGCTTCACTGAGGGTGACGGTTAACTTTGCCAGCTGGAATGTTCACAAGGCGCCTGGACATCTAACCAAACATTATTCTGGGTGTTTCTGGATAAGATGAACATTTGGATCAGTGGGCTGTGTAAAGCAGACCACCCTTTCTAATGTGGGTGGGCCTCATCCAATCAGTGGAAATCCTGAAGATCAGAAAAGGCTGACCCTTCTGTGGGTTGCATTGGCCTAGAACATGGGTTTGGTTTTTTTTTTTTTTTTTTTTTCCTGCCTTTGGACTTGAACTGAGATACCAGCTCTTCTGGGGTGTCAAGCCTTCAGACTCAGGAGTGAAAATATACCATGGTCTCTCCTGGGTCTGGAGCTTGCCAACAGCAGATCTTGGGACCTCTCGGTCTACATATATTTCTCTGGTTGGTTCTGTGTCTCTGGACGACCCTAATACATTGAACTACCAAGAAATGCCTCAAGTAATCATGCTCCACAGGGAGCCCCTCCAGAAGGAGGGCGGTTGGAATTATCTGATCTCATGTTGCCTGTTCTCCATTTGACATGGGTATTCTCACCTATATTCAGTCATCTGTTCTTTGATTCGTGTTTTCAACTTTATCACATCCTGCCCCAAGTTTCTGATGCATTTATGCAGCTTTCTTCAGTACACATCCACATGAATTTCTTATATTAACTTTCCAAACCAACACATCCCAAGCTGAAATTGTGGGCTGTTTCTGAGTTTCCATCTCAATGACTCAAGTGAAAAATAATGGTTTACCAGACAGGCCCAGCGTTTGGTATTTTCTGACAGCCTGAAAAGCTGAACAGAGTGGGGGCAGTCAGCCTGCCAAGGAGGAGAGACCAGGCAAACACTCCAGGCTTTTCAGCTGGGGGCTCTTGTCCTAAGAGTAAGGAATCATCCCTCACAGAGGCTTAATTTTCATTCCGCTAAGTTCAAAACTGGGGTCGCAGACCTGCTGCTATGGGAAATCCCTGCTAGAAGTAAGATAAATCCTCTCTGGAGGAAGATCCCATCATTCAAAATCTTAAATGATCTCTTATCAAAATTATCTTAAATTGTCAAAATGTTAAATTTTGAGCAACAGCGTCTAGCATCCGATGAAAATAATCAGACTTGCAAACAGATACGAACTGACCAAAAATAAAGAGAAAAAACAGACAATAGAAACATACCCAAAAGATAGTGGCTGTTGGGCTAATCAGACAAAACCTTCACAACAATTATGATGAATATGTGTAATAAATTAAATACGTGAAGACTTTCAAGAAACAACTGAAAGCTGTGAAAAGAATCAAATGGAAATTCTAGAACTGAAAAACAGTAGATGGACTTAACAGCAGATAAGACGTTGTTCAAGAGACCGTGGATGGGATGGTAGCTCAAAATATGTGTCTAGAACTGAACCACAGAGAACAAAAGAATGATAAATAAAGGACACTCTGTAAGATGTATGTGAGATAAGGCAAAAAGTTCTAATAAAATGTAGAAGCGGAGCCCCAGAAAAGTAGGGAAAGAACAGGCAAAAGGAATATTTAAAGATATAATGGCTGAGAATGTTCAAAAACTGATGAAAGACTGCAAATCAGAGAAGGCTTAAGAAGCACTATGGATTTATTACACAAACAAGAAATGCCCGGAAAACCACATGCATGGTTAGATGTATCATAATACACCAATGAAAACCAAAGAACAAAAGGAAATCTTAAAAGCAGCCAGAAATTATTGAAATCGGAAGACAAAAGATTATCTTTCAAAGTATTTAGGAAAAGAAAAACCAAATTGGGATTCTATACCCACTGAAAACATTCCTCAGAAATGAAGATGAGATAGACCTTTTCAGACAAACAAAACCTAAGAGAATTTGTCACCAGCAGATCTGAAATAAAGACACAGGAAACAATCAAGAGCAACTGAAATGGTAAATATGTGAGCAAATCTAAAGAAATAC
This sequence comes from Herpailurus yagouaroundi, assembly GCF_014898765.1. NCBI lineage: Eukaryota > Metazoa > Chordata > Mammalia > Carnivora > Felidae > Herpailurus > Herpailurus yagouaroundi. Next base: position 163,678,132 of record NW_024412376.1, on the reverse strand, counting down.
TGACAGTTGGGGTGCCTGGGTGGCTCAGTTGGTTGGGTGACCAAGTTTAGCTCAGGTCATGATCTCGCAGTTTGTGAGTTCGAGCCCCACGTCAGGCTCTGTGCTGATAGCTTGGAGCCTGGAGCCTGCTTCGGATTCTGGGTCTCCCTCTCTCTCTGCCCCTCCCCTGCTCATGCTCTGTCTCTGTCTCTGTCTCAAAAATAAATAAATCATTAAAAAAAAAAAGAAATACTGACTGCATAAAACAATAATTATAATATCTCACAGGCTTGAAAATAGAGAGAGAAGTAAAATACCCACTAAGAAAAGCATCATCTATGAGGGAGGAATAAATGGAATTAAGGTGTTCTAAGGTGTCACACTTCCCAGAAGAAGGAATATATTAATGTACATCAGATTTTGGCAAAAATCTAAAAATGTTTAACCATTAAAAGCACAGTAACAGAATACATAACTAACATGCCAAAAGAGAGATAAATTAAAATGATTAATAATAACAATAATAATAATAATAACACCTAATCCAAAGGAAGGCAAGAAAGGAGAGAGAAAGGAACATAGAGCAGGGAGAACAAACAAAATAAATAGTAAGGTGACAGATTAAAAATCCAAATATATCAGCATTAAGATTTACATTAAATATAAATGGACCAAATATTAGTATACTTAAAAGACACAGGTTTTCAGGCTAGGCAAATCTTGCAGTTGCTCCCTATTATCTTAGCAGGGCTCACAGAATTTTCCCGTGTGTTGTCATCTCCTTCCCCTGTATTATCCAATAAGATAGTTATCCCCCTACTTCTGGATGTATACACAAACTAGTTTCCTGGAAAAGGCTGGCAACTAGAAAAAGTAGTTTTATCAGAATAATTATTCTCATAGAAAACAAGGAAAAATAAATATTTTAGAGTAAGATGAAAATATGGTATTACACTAATAGCTACAGAAAAAACAGACTAGGATATACATTTATTAATAAATTGAAAGTGATGGAAAGTGGGCACAAAGAGTTTTGTTTTTTTTTTTAAGTGATGGAAACGTTCTAAATTTTGATCATGGTCATAGGTGCAGAACTCTTGTCAGTTTACCAAAAATCACTGAATTGTACACTTAAAATAATGTATGTGAATTATACCTCCAAAGAAAGTGTTTAAAATATTCCTATCAAAGACAGCTCTACAAAGTAGGTGTGATTAGCCCATTTTATAGGTGAGGAAATTGAGGCAAGAAACGGTAAGTCATTAGCCCAGAACATTTCTGACTCCACGCCTTTATCCGTAGCACCCTGTCACTCTCTTCCACGTTTACATTTACAGATTGGCTGGTGTCCAAACCACACGGTAAGAATGGCAGGGGACGGTTAACTTGCCCACTTTGCGGATGAGAACACTGAAGCTAGCATGGATCACACAGGCCCCCACCCTGCAGAAAGCTGTACTCACTCTTCACTGAGGCCACCAAATCGGCCCAAGACTTGGTGGACGATGCTTTCATGGCCATCTCGCAGGTGCGTCTGCAGCACAGTGGACAGGGTCCACTCCTCCATCCACACCTAGGCCCAGCACAGAGGAACAGGGGTCAACTCACGGCCACTTCACCCATCACTGCTTTGTTGGAACATGCCTTTTGTTTCTTGTCTCAAAGATCCTTTTCTCCCCTGATTTCATTAAAAATTCCCCTCACCGTTCCTTCTAGAGATTTTTAAAGTTTCTTATTTGCCTTTAAATCTTAAAGCCAATTTCACATTCATTTTCTGTGGTTTGAAGAAGGGATCCAATTTTTTTTTTCTGCATAAATGGATACTAATTGTGCCAGCACCATTTATTACCTAATTTGTCTTTTTATGAGTGGTCTGTGCCACCTCCATACACACACAAATGTCATTCTAGGCTCTCTGTTTTGTTATGAGTCTGTCTTTATTTCCGCATCAATACCACACCGCTTTAATCGCTGGTGCTTACAGCAAGACTTCATAGCCAGGCAAGTCCTCCCATATTCTTACACAAAACTGTCTTAACTATTCCCGGTTGTTTTTCCTCTCCTATGAATTTTAGCATCAGTTTATCAAGTTTGGGGAAAAAAGATTTTGGATTTTCTTGTAGTTGAACTGAATTTATAGATTAATTTGGAGTGGATGACCGTCTTCCCAAGATCGAGTTTTCCCATTCAAGAACATGGCATTTCTTCTCAGTCTTACTTTAAGCCTCCAATGACATTTTATAAACTTCTCTATTAAGCTTTTATACACATTGGTCAGATATATTTTTAGGGACCCTACGGCTTTTATTTGGAAGGGGATCCTTATTTATGTTATCACTGGGTGCTGCTGCTATGTGAGAAACGTACTGGTTTGGGATGCTGGTTTTGTATCTGGTAAGTTTACTGAGCAATCTGAATAGTTGTAATTGTTTGCAGATTCTTTGGGCTTCTCAGTGGAGACAGTCACGGGGTGCCTGAGTGGCTCAGTCAGTTAGGCATCGAACTTCAGCTCAGGTCATCATCTCACAGTTTGTGAGTTTGAGCCCTGCATTGGGCTCTCTGCTATTAGCACAGATCCCACTTCGAATCCTCTGTCCCCCTCTCCCTCCCTCTCTCTCAAATACACATTTTAAAAAACTTCAATGGAGACAGTCATATCATCCACAATAACCTACATAGGAGCCACACAGGTCATGGATTGTGTTGTTTAGATCTTATTTTTATGGCCTGATTTGTCATCTGAACAGTCTATCATGTTCTGTGAGATGAGGTGTTAGAATATTCCATCATGATTTCCATCTGTTCATTTTTCCTTTTAATTCAGCCGAATTTTGCCTAATGCATTTTCCTGAGGAGTTGTTTCTTTTACATTATATAATGACCCTCTCTTATCCCTCAAGAATGCTTTGTGCCTAACGTAGTTTGTCAACTTTCTCTTGGTTGGTATTTGCCTGGTATATAACTTTTGGTGTCATGATGCTGTAGGTGAATCTCATAATGTCATGTAGCGTGGGGAAGGTTTCTCTGCAACTTACATGCATTTGTTACTATTCATTGTGACTGATGGTATACTTGGACTTATTTCTACCATCTTGTGGTTTCTGGTTGCCATGAATTTCCTTTGCACTGTTCACCCCCTCCCCTTCTATTTGCCTTTTAATGGGACTGACTGAGCAGTCTCCAGGAGCACAGCTGTGGTTAACGAGCTGGGTTATGGCTCAGTGCAGGGAGGGAGAAGGTGCACCACGGGGACACGGGAGACATCTCAGGTAGAGGGTGTTAAGCCTGACTGTAGGATTTAGGCTTTGGAGGGTTCAAGGTAGTGGAGCCTTGCTCTGGATTGGGTGCTGTTGAAAGGGGTCATGCAGTGATGGGGCATCTCTGTAAGTCCTTCCTAGAAGGAGGGCAATCTGGGGTCCCTGGTTGGCTCGGTGGGTTAAGCGTCCGACTTTGGCTCAGGTCATGATCTCACGGTTCATGGGTTGGAGCCCCGCATCGGGCTCTGTGCTGACAGCTCAGAGCCTGGAGCCTGCTTCAGATTCTGTGTCTCCCTTTCTCTCTGCCCTCCCCCGCTCACACTCTGTCTCTGTCTCTCTCAAAAATGAATAAACATTAAAAAAAATTTTTTTTAGAAGGAGGACAAGGCTGTCATTGCGGAAGAAGCAGCCCTCAGTCATCTCAGCCAGGATAGGGGCACGGTTGGTCATTTCTGTGGCTCTGGCAATGTTCACATGTTACCTGCGTTCAGACACGCTTACGAGCTGGTCTCACTTTATCCCCATCCTTCCCGCTCACAGAGTGGCCTTGTCCAATGTTGATGTTCTGTGACGTGGTTCAACAGGAGACCCAGGCCCGTGGGTCCCAGGCGGCTCCTGCGTGTGAGGGGCTAGTCCTGTCTCTCTCACGTGGGGAGACTTCATCCCGGCCTTACACACTTAACCTGTCAGTACAAAGCTCAACTTCCCTTTCTCCAGAATAGGACAAATGCAATTCTGCTGTTCTGTCCTATTTTCTAAACTCCTTGTTTCTGAACCATTGATGTTCCTTTTGTCGATATTCTTATTTCCTTTTCCCTACTGCTTTCAAAGTTGTGTATCGTACACCTATTCCTTTTGTGGATTTAGTTTTTTTAACAAACATTCCTGACTCCACAAACCTAAGCAGTATCTCCTTGACCTGAGAATTCATGTCTGCCACCAGTTCTGGAAGTCTCCTATCCACTATCGCTTTGAGCACTTCCTCTCCTTCATTCTCTCCATCCTCTCTTTCTAGGATCCCATGAGAAAGCTCCTGTGGGACATTATCGTTCTGGTGCCCACGCCCCTCAGTCCCTGTCCTATGTCCCCTCTCTGCCCTGCATTCTGGACCTCATTCTCACATCTATCTTCTAACATTTCACACCCTGCCCTGTCAGCCGTGTTCAATCTGCCATTTAACTGACTCATCCGTTAAATATCCGCTTCCATCACTAGAATTTTCATCCATAAAAGTATATGCTTTTTTTTTATCTGTTGTCTTTTTTCCCTGCGTCCTGCTTTAACAGCTAGTAATTCCTTCTGCTAAGGTTTTTTATTGTTTTAAACATACATCCTTTATAAGAGCTCCTTTTTTTTTTTTTCACCGTTTTTATTTATTTTTGGGACAGAGAGAGACAGAGCATGAACGGGGGAGGGGCAGAGAGAGAGGAAGACACAGAATCGGAAACAGGCTCCAGGCTCCGAGCCATCAGCCCAGAGCCCGACGCGGGGCTCGAACCCACGGACCGCGAGATCGTGACCTGGCTGAAGTCGGACGCTTAACCGACTGCGCCACCCAGGCGCCCCAAGAGCTCCTTTTTTATAAAATTATTTTAATGTTTCTTTTTGAGAGACAGAATGCGAGCAGGGGAGGGGTGGGGGGGGGAGGGAGAGAGAGAGAGAGAGAGAGAGAGAGAGAGAGAGAGAATCTGAAGCAGGCTCTAGCCTCCGTGAGCTAGAGTGCTGACCCTCGTCACTGCTACAGGTAATTTTGTGGCTTTGGACAAGTTTACTCTCTGTTTCAAATGTTTATTTACTAAGAGAAAGTGGAAAGGAGCCAGAAGTCAGGACATGCCCGGCACATGCTAAGGGTTTTGTAGTGCCCTCCCACAAACAGGGTGGGCTTCCAGGCAGGGGGGTTTCTAAAGCTAGCACCTCAGGCAGATGATGTAGTGCAGACGGAGGGGAGCACCGCCGTTTTAAAAAACACAGTCGGGGTAGGTCTCGTTGTGAGGGTGGCCTCGTGTGAGGGTGACATGGGAACAAAGACTTCCCGCAGACACAGCAAGGCAAGAGCAGGCCCGTCAGCTGGAGGAGGAGAAGGCCAGTGTGGCCGGAGCGAAATGAGCCGGGGGGGGGGTGGGGGGGGGTGGGGTAATGAGCAGGTCACAGGGAAGCCAGGTCCTGACATGCAGGGCCTCGTGGGGCACTGTGAGGACACCGGCTTTACACACGAAATGAGAAGCCACCGGGGGGTTTGGAGCACAGAAGTGACACAACGTGACAGTGTCTTTTAGCAAACCTGACGTGCTGGAGATTGTAAGATGCACGATCATTTTAAGTATCGCTAAGGGGAAAAAAAAAATCGCTGCGAATTAAATTACGATGCATCGCAACTTCCAGGTTGGGAAAGCACGTTTAAAATGTGCATCTTAAAAATTAGTGTCATGTGGTATGTTTTTAAAGTATCACTCTGGCCGGGGGTTGAGACTAGATCACAGCGGGGGAAGGCGGTTTCAGGGGGACCAGGGGGCCGGCCGTCTTGGTGATCTGACGAGAGGGGTGGTGGCTACGACCAAGCGTGAGACCAGGGGTGGCCAAAGTGGCTCCGCTCTGGACTAGACAGAAGGCAGAGTCAGTTGGATGTGGGGTGTGCTAAAGAAGGGTGAGTCATGGGGTGCCTCGGTGGCTCAGTCGGTTAAGCGTCCACCTTCGGCTCAGGTCACGATCTCACAGTCCGTGAGTTCGAGCCCCGTGTCAGGCTCTGGGCTGATGGCTCAGAGCCTGGAGCCTGTTTCCGATTCTGTGTCTCCCTCTCTCTCTGCCCCTCCCCCATTCATGCTCTGTCTCTCTCTGTGTCAAAAATAAATAAACGTTAAAAAAATTAAAAAAAAAAAAAAGGGTGAGTCGAGGCAACCCCAAGGGTCTTGGTCCGGTTGACTGGAAGGATAGAGGAAGGACAGAGAAGAGTGTGGATGGAGAGGGTTCGCAGGAAGACGGGGGGCAGTTCTGTTTCGGGCATGCGACGTTGCACATGCCTACGAATCACACGCACAGAGATCTCAGGGAGAGAGCTGGGCTGGGACACATTGCGAGCTGGAGACATAAATGAGCGAGCTGCCGACCTCAGCCCCACCACCACGAGGAACAGCATCCTGCCGAGGACTGTGTAAGTGAGCTTGGATGCGATCCCCTCCCAGCCGAGCCCCTGGAGGAGACTCAGCCACAGCCTTGACTGCAGCCCTGAGACCCCAGGCACGGGACTCCGTGTCCGGACTCCACCACTGAGGCGGCAGAAGCGAGAGAGCCAAGCAGCGGTTTCAAGGAGGAGGGGAGGGCCCAACTCCAGAGGACAGGAGCTCTCGATCTGGAAAGCGGGAGACAGCGCGGACGGAGCCCAGGTGCTGTGGCTGAGCGCGGCAGGACAGGCCGGGAGCTCAGCACAGGCGGGGGCAGGTGTGGTGGCCAGGTGATGGAAACCCGCCAGGGGTGGAGTGGAGAGGGTGCGGGCAGAGTGGGAGGTGGCACCAGGACTCAAAGCCTGCTGGACCGACTGCAAGGCGGTGTCCCTTACAGCAGTAAGTGCTACGGGGCATGCGACTGCCACATTCCTTGTCAAAGGTGCGAACTCCGTGGTGGCCTATTATTCTCCTACTTCTGCTGTTTGCGCTGCAAACTTCGTAGCTTGAAACAACACAAACTCATGATCTTATACTTCTGGAGGCCAGAAGTCCAAAATGGGGCTCAAGGGGCTAAAATCAAGGTGTCAGCAGGCTTCCACACCTTCTGGAAGCTCCAGGGCAACATCCATTTCCCTGCCCTTTCCAGCTGCTGGAGGCCACCTGCATTCCTTGGCAAGTAGCTGCTTCTTCAATCCTCAATCTGGCGATGGCTGGCTGAGACTTTCTCTAACCAACCACATCACTCTGACTCTCCTGCACCACCGCCCCACCCCCCCCCCCCCCGCCACTCCTTTGTAAGGACCCTGGATAGTCCACAATTGCCCTATCTCAAGATCCAAAACTTAATCATTTTTGCCAAGTCCCTCTTGCCATGTGAAGTCACATGATCACAGCTGTTGGGAATTAGGATGGGGGTTCCTCTGGGGGGGGGGGGACCTAACCCAGTGGACTGGGGAGAAGCCCAGAAACCGACATTAGAACACATTACTTTTTGAGAACCACTATGCTACAACCTGTTCCAATTGGGTAATCGACAGATTCCATACTGTTTAACAACTTCCTGGAGTCCTAAGACACGAAATCACCAAAGCCCTTTGGGTAGAAGGCAATTTCACAGCCTGGGTGTGCGTTTCATTTTCCACGAATAGTTTGTTGGTGCTTTTCTTCCTACCACTAAATATTCACCCGAGTCACAGAAAGCTCATCTGTCACTTTGATCGTCAAGGAGGAAATATAGCAAGCGGAAGTGCACACGGACCTCTAAGTATCTTGTGGAAATTGACTGCAATTAAATGACCAATCAGTCAGTTAACTGTGACATATACACATGGAGAAAACGGTCTTGGGTCATACTTATCCAATCAGCTGATGAGGTCAGTAACCATCCTGCTTGCTTCTTGCATGCAAAACTCCTGAAACACTGCTACACAAGCCAAGGAAAATTCACATGCACACGAATACTCCCAGAGCAAATAAATAGGAATTAATAACCAGATGTTATGCGCTGTCTACGATTTGCTTCAAATAACTTAAGACTGATAACCAGAGGGTTTCCGATGCATCGTGGATGTGGGTGTTAATAATTTATCGGAAATGAAATTCTGGATCTTTTTTCGATGTCAATATCATTAAGTAATGAAACGGACGCTGTGTGAAAGGTCTTATCTTGCATTATCTCAGAGCAGCCCTGTTGGGTATTTGATCCCAATTTTTCACACCGAAGCAGAGATTCTGAGACATTTAGCAAGTTGTGCAAAATCCCCGAGCCGTGAAGAGTCAGCTAACCGGCCAAGGTCACCCAGCCCATTAACGGGTTGCGCTGACTCAAACCCAGGCATCCAGCTTCCAAGGTTAGGAGCCCGTCTGCATTTAGGGAGTCTTCATCAGGGGCACGTTAGACTCACCTGGCGATCTTGTCCCCGTCCCTCCCCAGAGACTGTAAATGAAGCGGCCTGGGCCCAGAATCGCTATGAATCCACAGATTCAGCTTCACGTACATCCCTAAGGTGAGCCTGTGATAAGTTCCGAGGCCGCACTGTTGTTGTTGGTAATGCAGCAAACTTTTCCTGAGCCCTTGCTGTGTCCCAGCCCCTGGGCTTTCCATAAGGGAGTGTAAAAGTGAAAAGCAGCGGTGCTGTCCTTCCGGAGCTTAGAGCCAAAGGCAGGAGGCAGTAACCAATGAAAGGAAAGCATGATGCAACTGACAGAGGACTGAGATAAACCAGAAGGAAGTCCAACAGGAAACTAGGTCTTGTGCTGCCCTGCGGCTCTGAGTGGCCATGTGTTTGCATGATGCTTCCTCTTACTTACTTGGTACTTTGGACAGCGCCAGTCAGCTGCTTTGGAAAACCTGCATTCCTTTCATCAGCCCAGTGCTCTTTGGTAATGATGGGTGTACTTGGACTTGGGAGACCCATTGTAAAGAGATGGGGGGGGGGGGGTTGTTTTTAAAAACAAGCACGGGGGGGCGGGCAGTCCGAGGCTGGGACAGTGACGCACACTCTCTGTCCTTACCATCCTGAGCAGCCTCCATTCTCCTGCCTCTGAGTCAAAGGAAGGCTGGGCCACCCCAGGCCTGCTGCACATGCTCTGGGCAGGAAGAATGGGGAGTCCTGAAGAAGGCGATTTCTCCAAGCAACACTTGGCTTTTGTATTAGGTATTGGGAAAGGGAAGCTCTTTGCAGGGACCACACTTTGAGGCCAAGACTATCGGCCACTGCTAGATACCCGGATATCGAACACATTAGTTTTAGAGCCTCTAGCGTGCAGGAAGGCCAGGGAGAGAAAGGACACGCAGGTGTCTGTCACGCTTGGCAATTCCCCCTTTGTTGGACACATTTTAGTTGTTCTTTAATAAAATTAATGTCTATTCCCTTCCTATTGCGGCTGTCACACATTCCCACAAATTCTGTGGTTTAAAACAACACAAAATCATGACCTTACAGTTCTGGAGGCTCCGGGGTTGGGTGGCGGGGGGATCCACACCCAGCCTTTTCCAGCCTCCAGAGGCGACTGCATCGCTCGGTGTGTGGCCAGATCATGCCAACCTCTGCTCAGGTCACTACTTTTCATTCTCCGTCTCTGACCCTCCTCCTTCCCTCTTACAAGGACCCTGTGATTACACTGGGGCCACCTGGTGACTCCACCTGGAGAATCTCCCCATTTCAACACCCTTAATAGAATCACTTCGGCAAGGTCCCTTCTGCTGTGTTAAGTGACACGTTCACGGGTTCTGGGGATTAGGATGTGGACGTCTTCGAGGGCCATTATTCTATCTACCACATTTATACGTGGTTTTAATATTGAAACAGACTTGCACTGAAAAGCGGGAATTCTATGTGTGTAGCAGCCTCCCCCCCCATGACCAAGTCCACTCCCTTACAAGCCACCTTCCGGCCTCCCGTCGTTCTAGAGAACTGCCCCTTCCTGATGGATCAGCCGGAGACATTATCTAGTGACTTCTCAGCCTCTGCTCTCCTCTCCGGCCCACCCTGGCGGCCGGGGCTGGCAAGCACAATCTTGGTACCGTGCCCAACACGGGCACTAGGGGACGCTCCATGGACGAAATCTCTCATTATTCTTCCTAAGCGCAAAACATGCGGATCCCAGACCTGGTTTTACAAAATACCCACCTGCTTGTCTTGCTCCAGGAGATCTTGGAAAAGTTCCCACTGCTGTTTCCGGAAGCGATCGGACTTCCCCAGCTGCCAGGCTGTGTTCTCCTGGACCTCCTGCCTCAAGTTCTCACAGTCTGCCTGGGACAGACCAGTCATTCCTGGGAGCGTCTGAAGGAACAGGACGTCCACAAACTTCTGGAACGTTTCCATGGTGCTGCGGTACAGCTCCTAAAGCCGAGAGCCACATGATGGAGTTATAAGTCGTGGTCTCACTCTGGGCAGGGCCGTGGGCTTCCCACAAGACACACAGCAAACCCAGCGGAGGGAGCTCTCAAGCCACAGACACACACACACACACACACACACACACACACACACACACACAGGAAACACCTGCTGCCTTCCAGCCCGTTCACCCCGACCCAGTCCTGCCGTCTGCCCCACAGGCCCTGACTCTCTGGTGACCCCTCTGAACTTCCCTCCAGATTATTTTTACCACCCCTGGCCTCTCAGCCTCCCTCCACCCCCCACACTTAGGCCGGTTATTTGCATAAACCACAGATCTTATTATCATTCCAGCTCAAATAACCTGGAACCCCTCTCTTCCGGTCGCTATCAGGGTCACCTAGCAGGGCTGCTGGGAGGTCCTGCCCCACTTTCCACCCTTATGTTCCCTTCAGCCCACCTCGCCCACTCCAGTCTTTTCCCGAAAATGTATTTCTTTAAATTGAGGCAAACCAAAAAACACATGTACGGTAATATATTAAACACCTGTGATTCCACCACTCAGATCTTTTATTTTTTGTAGATTAAAAATACCAAAGTTTACAGGTGAAATTGGAATCCTTTATGTTCCTCCTGTCGTTCTTCTCCCCCTCCCTCCCAGCGTCCTCAGAGGCATCCATCCCCATGGCCTCAACATCTCTCTTTCCAGCTTGGATTTCTACACCCTCACGACATGTTATGTTCATAAATGTGGCTTTCATGTGAGTTACCCACATAAATGGCATCTTGTGGCACGTTTCACGACACAGAGGCTTTTTCAAGCCACTCTCCTTGCCCCAAATCCAGACACTTTCATTCCTGGAGTGGACTCCTCTTCATCCTGCAAAACCCCTGCAAAATAACCCCTTCTCTGTGAAGCACTCCCTGGGTGGCTCAGACTAACGTGGCTTCTGTCTCTGACCCTGGCTTCCCACAGCTCTTTGGTCAGCTGCCCAGGGCATTGAAACTACAATTTATCTGTCACCCCTCCCCCAAACCACAGTTCTCTGAAAGCGGGGGCCACATGGTACTAAGATCGCACCAACATCTTGTGTCCTCCTGGACCAAACACCTGGGTTCAGTACCTGAATGTATCACGCACGGACGTGACGTCCAATGCCCATTCTGCAATCTCTGCCTAGGAACTCCCCGCACATGTCCCAAAACTCAAGCTGCAGTCTCCTCTTCGGGGAAGGCCTTCCTGACTGCAGGGTTTGACTGGACTCAGTGTGATTTAGGCTGAACACCTCCTTCCTTCTGGGGTTCTGGAACCTCGGTGGAGACCAGGTAAACAGCACCCATGTGACTGACCCCCCCCCCAAAATCCTTGGACTCCTAAGCTCAGGAGAGCTTCCCTGGTGACACCACTCCACACAGGTTATCACACTGCAGGGGTGGAATTATGCACAGCTCCGCTGGGAGAGGATTCTGGAAGCCTGCTCTTGGTTCCTTCTGGACTTGGCTCGCCCCGTGCACCTGTTCCCTTCGCTGATTCTGCTTTGAATGTCTTCACTGAAATTTAGCATAAGTGGGTTCTGTGCTGAGTCCTACAAGTCCCCCCACCAAGTGATCAAACCTGAGCATGGTTTGGGGGGCACCAAAGAGGAACCCTTCCTTTGCTGCCCCTCTGGCACCTGCCTCCCTTTGTGGTCACTGGCTGTGTCATTGTCCTTCTCAAGGACGAGACCAGGAAGTTTCTTAACAGTCTTGTCTTACTACCTAAGCATCTGTAGGGCCTGACATAGCGCCTGGCACACAGCAGGTAAGATGCTATAACTGGTAATAATTATGAATTCCTACCATATACCAGGGGACGCCATGAACACTCTTCTTGTATAATCTCTTTCAATCCTTGTAACAGTGCAATGATGATGTTCTATTATAACTACCATTATTTCAGATGAGGAAACTAAGGCACTGATCAGGAAAGTAACCGGACATGGTTTGTAGAGATTGGGTCCTGGCAACTGGACGGTCGGACACGTGCTCATAACCAGTATGCTACAAGGAGAGCACACTCTTTTTTTGAAAGAAAAATAAACATATTCTCAGCACCTGGAATGGTGTACCTAGGTCAGACCTGGTGTGTTCAATGAATAGAAATTAAATTGAATTGAAGTCGGTGTTAATTAAACCCAATGAATGTCCTGCTTTAAGGAGCTCATAGCCAAGCTGGAGTTTGTTCAGAATACAGTGATCACGACGGGGGCATAAGTGACCCACAGCCTTTCGAAGGTTTAGAGAGCCTACCGATAATGGACAAACAGCTCATTTGGACAAATCCTCCCCCTGAGAATGAATGAAAAACGAAGCTGGACAAAAGGCTTATTAAACGATCATGAAAGTCCCAAGAGCCAACAAGACAGCGAGGAGAACACGAGCAGAGGTCATGAAGAAGGCACAGTCAGAGAAGCGTGCCCAGCTCTGGGGCTGTGCTTAGCCATGGGGAGCGGGTCCATCCAGGGGAGACAGCTGAGCACCTGATAGGACTTCTGATGGCCACCAGCTCAAAAGGGAGCTCATGGCTCCCCAGGGGTGGGTCCTGGTAAGTCATTCCATGCTTAGCGTCAGAACCCAAAAAGCTCCACCATGAATGCAATGGAAGGGAACAGGCTCTGACTGGTTTAAACAGCTGCAGCCCAGAGTCAGTTCATGGGGGTGGCCCAGGACATTTTAGGCCCTGACCTCAAATTAAGGTCACCTTGAACCCTAGAGGCCCAGTCATCTGGCAGAAGCAAAGGCAAATCCTCTTTGGAGGACATGACTGTATGCCTGAAAATACTTTCACAAATAAATGTACACATTTGGAATAAGGCATATAATAAAAAAACAAAGAGGCACACAAGGAGATAAGACAACATCACCAAAGACCCCACAGACAACAGACATCAAAATCAAGCCCTCAGGTACCCCCGGGGGCGTAATTATAGGACGCGGACTTTAAAGTACTGATGCTCGCTATAGCACGAAATTAAAAGCCACTCCTGAGCCTCGAAGCAAAGAGCTGGCCATGTGGCATCAGCACATCCTCCGGCGGGGCTGGGGCTCGAGGTCAGGCAGGTCCGCGTGGCTGAGCCCCGGTAAACTGCGGACCACGGCTCAGGCGGGCTTCCGTGGCCGGCCACACGCAGTGCGTGATGCCGCGAGGGTCAGTGCCGTCCACACCCGGTGGGAAAGGACGCCTGAAAGGGTCGGGACGGGGGCCCTGGATTCTGCCCCACGCGCCGACTGTGCTCTGCATGCTTGTGCCGGAATAAACCATAACCGTGGGCAGAACAGCTTTCCATGGAGTCCTTCTCGAGGACTTGGGGGCCCCCAAACTTGCATTTGGTGTCAGGCTTGAGGGTGTCTGGGGATTCCTCCCAAACGCTCCCCCCTGGGCGCCTAGAATGATCACTGCTGCCTTCTTGGAGGACAGTTTCATTTTTGCTTTTATTTTCTTCAGCCCGGACTCTTGGGGGGAGACTCGGAAGCTGAGAGAGGGCTCAGGCTGGGCAGGCTGCCGTCCCACCGCACTCCTCAGCAGACCCAGCACGGGTGGGACAGCCCGGAGTGAGATCCAAATCAACAAGTAGGTCGACGCGGCACCCTGGAAGGGGACGGTGGCAGCCCAGCCGTGAGCCCATCACTACCAGGACGACTCTGGGCTCGTTCCAGCTGTCTCTTCACGAAGCACCGAGACGTGTTCTTCAGCGGCCACTGTCTCAGTCTCACCGAGAATGTGCCATTTGTTTAAAGGCCGAGCGATGGTGAGAATTTAGAAACATGCGCTTTTCTCCGCAGCCTGAGAACCCTCAGGTGGTCATCGAATTTATCGCACAGCCTCCGTGCCCGTGACATCATGATCGACGTCCTGCCCAGAGAGGGGAGATGAGGACTCCCGGTGCCTGGGTCTGTGGAAGAGCCAGCCAGACCGCAAGGCGCATCATGTCCTGCGTATGTTCTGTGCTCACACAGCCTCCCGGGCAGGCAGTGATGACGACCGCGGTCGCGATAATATATTTTGAATGCTCACCACGGGCCTGACGAATGTGCGAGCTTGTTTAAGCCTCTGAATAGCTAGTCCTGTGGAGAATGCTTATTATTCCCGTCGGAACAAAGGAGATGAGATGCTGACCATCAAAACAGAGCCCGACGCAGACTTCTCGCCGCCCCCACCCGCGCCATCCCAGTGCAGGCCCCCACGGTCTCCTGCCCGGACCGCCGCAATGCGTCCCCAGGTCCCCGCCTCCACCTCTGCCCCCCCCCCCCCACAGTGCCTTCCCTGCACAGAAGCCAGAGGGATCCTCGCAAAACATGAGCCAAGTCACTTCCCTACTCGAAACACGCCAGTGGCTTCCCGTGCCGCTCCGATGTCAGTGCAGATGTCTTCAGATGGATTGCAGGGCCCTGCGGGTGGAGGCTGTCTGACCTCGGCCCTAACCCTGCCCTCCCGCGGCAGCCGCATTGGCCCCCGTGCTGCTGCTGGATCCCCGAGCTTGTCGCTGGCCCCGGAGCTTTGCAAAGATGAGCACTTTATTTATTTGGTTTGCAGCTGACTAGGTTGCACCAAACAGGGCTCAGTAATACTGAATGAAAAGGAATGAACAAACTCCCCCACGAGTCAGCAAGGAAGCCAGATTCACACTCTGCGGCAAGAGCTGTGCTCCTCAGCCTGGGGCCTGAGACCCCCTGCTCAGTGTGCTCAGCAGTCGGGTAGCCAGGGAGGTATTTACTGAGCACCTACTGTGTGCTGGGCCCTAGGCCCCAGCCCTGCTCTCCTGCTGCCATAATGGTCGATAACGGTCTCCGTTCTGCAGACGAGGAGGTGAGCTCAGAGAGGTTAAGGCTCTTGCCCGAGGTCACCCAGCGAGGAATGGCTCTGCCAGCATTTAACCGGCTCATTCAGCTTCTCTCTACCCCACCTGAGGGCTTCAACCTCTCCTTCCGGAAATACCAGGGAAGCAGTTCCCAATAACCAAAGGCAACGATTTCCACAATGAAGGAACATAAAAGAAACCAAAGTTATCTGGAACCAAAGGGTTCAACGTGAGCTGATAAAAAGAGTCTGAGGGGGCACCCGGGTGGCTCAGTCCGTTAACCGTCTGACTCTTGATTTCGGCTCAGGTCATGATGTCACAGTTCCGGAGACTGAGCCCCGCGTCGGGCTCTGTGCTGAGAGCACGGAGCCTGCTTGGGATTCTCAATCTGTCTCTCTCTCTCTCTCTGCCCCTCCCCCACTCACTCTCGCTCACTCTCTCTCAAAATGAATAAATAAATAAACATTAAAAACAATGGATCCGAGGAAACACGGCTGGACTAACTCTGGGACACAAGCTGGCACAGGACTTTGGTTACGTCCTTTACAAGCAGCTACGCAGATGCACGGAGTCAAGTGCCTTCTTGTGCCGTGCGTCTCCAAGGACCGCCTCACGAGGCACAGAGCCCAGCAGGTGTCACGCCTGGTTCGCACTGGACAGCCTCTCCTGATGCTAGCATAAAGGGGGTCTTCAATCTCAGCCTGAGCTCTCACAGGCCCGGCGACCAGACCCAAGCGCAGGAAAACCAAATGCATAACATCGTAAGGACGCCGCTGGAGGGATGGGGCTGTGGTCACTTCGGTGTCACCACAGACCTTTACTGAAGCGAATGTGATTGTGGCAGCCACGGAGACTGGCCAGGCGCTTCTGTACGCGCTGCCCGTTCCTCCGGCAGCAACGACCGGCGGGCGTTTTGTCCTTGCTTTATGGAAAAGGAAAGTGGGTTCGGCTGAAAGACCTTCGCCTCCAATCCCAGCTCGAGACAGGGAGTGTCAGCCTGCCGGAGGGGGGGTCGGGGGCCGTGGGGCGGGGCATTCAGAGCAGCTGCCCCACGAGTGTTAGCTCACTGGACCACCCCACCCCCTCCAAGACAGCGGTTCTCAAACTCTGCCGCATCGGAATGTCGTTGGGATGGAGGAAACCGAGGCACAAGTCAGACGAGCTGTTCCCGATCACGTAACTGGCGAACAGCCTGGCTGGGATTAGAACCCAGGCCGTCTGGCTCCACAGCCAGGATGTCACTACTACACGGCCCCCACACTAAGCAACATGCTTCGTGGCAAGAGCATTAGCACCGAAGGTAGAAGGACTTCTTTTAAATCCCGTCTTCACTATTCGTTGACTCTAGAACTCGAGCAGGACGGTGGGGCCAGCACAGGGAGGCTGTGTAACCAACGCAAGTCACACAGCATTGTTAGCAGCTTTCTCACTCCCCGCCCAGGAATCTGAGTCCTGACAAGGTTGTTCGTTTCCTGCCTGGGGTGTCTGGGACTTTGACTAATTGAATCCCACCCTGCACATTTCTCGAGAAAACCCTTCCCAGCTCCACATCTGCATAGGAAGGGAAATGCAGTTTTCACCACACGGGTTTCTCATTTGGATTAAGTGATCAAATACTCAGACAGCACTTAAGACAGTAGCCTGCCTGGAACAAAGATCGGCCTCTGTATCAGTTTCCTGTGGCCGCCATAGCAAAATCCCATAAACCATGTGACTTTAAACAACAGAAATGGATTCTCTCACGGCTGTGAAGGCAGAAGGCAGAGACCAAGGTGTCGGGCAGCACTCCCTCCAAAGGCTCTACAGGAGGGTCCTTGCCACCTCCTCCAGCTCTGGTGGCCCCGGTGCTGGAGTCACCAGCACCACTCATTGGATCCAGGGCCCCTCTCAGTCACTGTGGTCTCATCTCAACCAATGACATCTTCAAAGACCCTATTTCCAAACAAGGTCACATTCGGAGATTCCAGGGGAACTTGAAATTTGGGGGGGGGGATGCCGGTATGAATAGGATTGTGTCCCCCAAATTCAAATACAGAAGCCCTAACCCCAATGTGACTGCACCTGGAGATGGCCCTCAAGGAGATACCGCAGGTTAAGTGGGGTTATTAGAGATGCCCTCAGCTCACAGGGCTGATGTCCTAACACAAGGAAGACACCAGAGTACTCTCTCTCGCCATGAGCACAGAGGAAAGGCCAAGTGGGGACACAGCGAGAAGGTGGCCATCTGCAAACCAGGAAGAGGGTCCTCAGCAGAACCCAACCACGCCTCCACCTTGATCTGGGACTTCCGGCCCCCAGAACGGTATATACGATGATATATACATCTTCTGTTTAAGCTCCCCTGTCTGGGGCACTTTGTTACGGCAGCTGAACTGACTCATACAGACCCTATTCACCCAGTATAGCTGCCACGACGGTGAGGGTTTGCACTTCCCGCCTTCACACGTTTTTCTGGGCCTGGGATGTCCCCCCAACTCCTCGTCCACAGGGCCTGTCTCCTCCCTTAAGGCTTGGCTCAGGCATCACTTCCTGCAGACAGTTGTCTTCGACCTGGCCTGAACCCCAGGGCATCCCTCATGCCCCCTCCCTGTACCCGAAAGCGGGATGTTACAAGGGGAGCCAGCCCTGAGGGGGTGTGTCCCAGATGCCCGCGGCTGCCTCAGGGCCCCCCGCACCCCCCCCCCCCGTGTATTCGGTGTTCACGCCACTCCCAAGAAGAAGGGCTGTCATTGTCCCCATAGCCCAGGCGGGGAAACAGGGAACCAGAGAGGCCCAGGGAAGTCTGGAGGCCACACAGCGAGGAAGGGGGAGGAGCCAGGACGCCGACCCAGGCACTTTGGGTCTGGCGTCGACCCTTCACGCGCTACCCATCACGATGGCACTTGTCAACTTCCTTTGCGACGACACGTCTGCGTTTCTGCCTTTCCAGCAGCTCAGGGTGTGTACCCGAGGCAGGCGCTCCGTGTCTCAGTGATCACCATATCCCTGGGAGCCCCTGTCACTCCGGAGGGCACGTGCGCACGCCTGTTCTCCCAAAACCAGCCCTCCAGGCAAGCGGGGATCCCCACGCCCCGCTCCTCCGGAACTGCATGAGTTGTCCAGTGAGAAGGGGGGGGGGGGTGCCGGCACTCCGAGCGAGGCTTCGCGCTCCCTCCTCATCACGGCTCTACCCTGACGACGCCCACAAAAGCCGGCCTACTTTCCATCCTGGGTGAACTCACTTCCAAAGGCCGTTGCCTCTAGGGACACTTGGAGGAAAGAGCCCTGAGCTCCACAGAAAACAGAAGGTTTTCTGGTATATGAGGTGGGGAGGGACCCATGGCGGGCGTGTGCCCAGCCAGAGGGCCGGGGCTGGACCCAAACCTGCATCTCTGGGGCCCCGGGCTGGAGGATGTGAGATTCCCACGCACACTCAGATCCTGAGGGTTCTCTGGAGGTCCCCCCGTGATGCCACATACCTGGCACAGCACAGCCATGGCCTCGGTGGTCCTGACGTCCTCCTGTTCCTCCAGGTAACTCTGGGCCAACCTCTGTCTCTCCAGGACTTCATGAAAAGCCTGTGAGTAAAACAGGGGCTGAAGCAATCCCACAAGACAATGCTGATTTTTTTTTTCTAGAAAAAAGGACCCCTGCCTCTCAGATCTGAAGGATGTCCATCCCTGATTTATATACAAGGAGGGGCACCTGGGGGGCTCAGTCAGTTAAGTGTCTGACTTCGGCTCAGGTCATGATCTCGAGGTCCGTGAGTTCGAGCCCCACATTGGGCTCTCCGTTTTCGGCACAGAGCCTGCTTGGGATTCTCTCTCTCCCTCTCTGTCTTCCCCTCCCCTGCCCCACCCCAAATAAATAAACAAACTTCAAAAAATGTATATACGTGAAACCAGAGGCACAGGGACATCACGTGGCTGCAGTTGCAAATTTGGTCGCCTGGCCACAAGCCACCCAGACATCATTCCATGACTAAACTGCTGGGGACCACCACCCAGGCTCTGGGAGACCACCCAGTGGAGCCCACCGCCTGGCAGGGCCGGTCCAGACAGGCCATGAGAGGTCAGTGTGGTCAGTGACCAGCCAGGCCCACCCTGACCACGTGGCTGGGCCCCACCCTGAGGAGCCCAGAGAAGGGCAGGGAGCAAACACAGGGGTGCATCAGGGGGTCCCAGACACGAACAGGGAGGCATGGCAGGTCATAGCGACAGAGGGGAAGATTCCTCTCAGGGAGGGTCCACAGGGGAAAACCCCTCGTGTACGCTGAGTCTTTAAGGACAAGGAAGTTTCCCTGGAAGACGGGGGAACCCACGCTACTGGGTGGGTAGGAGCCGCTGCAGCTGGGACCAGGCGGTACGAATGCGTCCGGCCCTGGTGGGGGCGCGGAGCGGAAGCTAGGCTGAGAGGGAGGGGCAGGGACCAGAAAAAGAAAGGACACCGGGTCTGGGTGAGAGTTGCATTCATTCATTCATCCATTCATTCACTCCTTTATTCACGTATTTATCCGTTTTCTCATTCACTTGGGTATTCATCTATCCTTTTACACACTCGTCCAACCTGTTCTTCCCACACCCATGTCTCCTGAGCACCAGCGTGTGCCTGGCCTGGGCTGAGGTCCTGGGCAGCCTGTGCCATGCGATGTTGGTGGAGGGGCCAGTACAATCATAGCCTCTCTAATTCTTTTAAAATTTTTTTAATGTTGATGTATTTTTCAGACAGAGAGAGAGACAGAGCATGAATGGGGTGAGGGCCAGAGAGAGAGGGAGACCCAGAATCCGAAGCAGGTTCCAGGCTCCGAGCTGTCGGCACAGAGCCCGACGCGGGGCTCAAACCCACGGACCGCGAGATCATGACCTGAGCCGAAGTCGGACGCTTAACCGACTGAGCCACCCAGGCGCCCCAGCCTCTCTCACTCTTATTTCTGATGCATCTTCCTGAGGACAGAAACGGCCCCCGCCCCACTTTACTGCCTGGAAGGGGCCTGGGAGGAGGCTCCTTGAGGAAGGGGGCAGCTGAGCCTTAAAGGGACCTCAAGGCCTCTCCTCTGTTCTCGGGGGTCTCCTCGCCTGGCTCCTCACTGGGGAGCTGCCGCTGCCCTCAAGGTGCTCCTGGGGGGGGGGGCGGTGCATGCCTGTGACCGTGTGGGTCACTGTCCCTCGATCCCCCTGGCAACACCGAGATGAGGTCCACCACAGGGCAATGCAGAGCAGAAGGGACCAGACAAGCAGTCTCGCAAGACCCTGACAACCCACGAGGTAGGTGCCATTACTCCCAGTGTGCAGGTGAGGAAGCTGAGGGCTGCGGGGTGAGCGATGCGTCCAAGGTCACTTGGCCCCCTAGCAGCAGAGTCGGTGTTCCAACCCATTTCCAGGCAGCCCCAGTGCCCAACGGCCTGACCACCGTGCAGGAAGGACAAGCAGACCCCACCCCGCCCATTAGCGGGGAAACACCGGGGCCAAGGCAGGGTCTTCTTCCCTCTGAGAACCTGAGCCGGGTTGTTTCAGCCTGTGCCAGGGACAGCTCACTTCCTTGCCCTCAAGGACAGTGACCTCTTATCTCTTGTCCCCTTCCTCGTCAGGACAAGGGCATTTTCTAGCGTGGCCACCTCCCTGGTCCTGCCGACTCAGCCTCACAGGCACGGTCCCCGGGGCCCCTGGACGTGCCAAGGTCACCGGGCTGACACGTGGAGGCGAGAAGCTGACCTCGTGCCTGGCAGATGTCAAAGCGTCTGGCTTTCCTGGCTCAGTCATGAGGACCAAGCCCCAGCACTCAACCTGCGTGGCCGTTCCCGGGACGGCCGTGCCCGTGGACGTGGTGGGCAGTCAGGAGCAGGTTCACCTGGAGGAACTCGGCCGGGTCGGAGGTCAGCCGTGCCTCGGCCAGGAAGCCCCTCTGCTCCTCTTTTTGAGCCAGCTTCAGCTTCGCCGTCTCCTCTGCCTGGTGGACCAGCGACGCTTTAACCAGGTCTTTGCCTCGCTGCACAAACTCTGAAATGGAAACAAGCCACGGGACATGGCAGGTGACTCTCCCGGCAAGACCTTCCTGTCTCCTGCCGGCACCAAGGACGAGCCACACGGTTTGATCTTTCAGGCACGTGTGCTTCCAAAAGGCCAGTTAGGAGCTCCTGGCCCCACATTATTTGAGGGACCCCCACTTCCCCTCGGGCCCGGTGCTCAGGACACCACACAAGGCTTCGCTTAGCTGTTATGCGGGGCGGCCGGCCAACCTGACGAAGAGGAGGCATTTTCCTGGGGCAAAATGAGGGAGGTGGGGGTGACGCAGGGAGGGACAGGTGGTAGGGCAGGATAGAGGAGACGGGGTCTGCTGGGAGACAGTGACATCTCAGACCGTAGTTGAGTCAAAAACCAGGAGGACGAGCCCAAGGGCAGGGCCTCTGCTTGATGGGGGAGGTTACAGGAGGGAGAGAGGCCGGGGTCTAAAACCACCCTCCACCCTGCCCCCGGTCACTCAGCCCGGCAGTGTGGCACAGCCCCGGGCGCTGGGGCCGTCCCAGGAGCAGGACCCAGCCCTGCTCCCAGTCTGCTCCTGGTCCTGAGAGGTTGAGACAAGGGTTAGGGAAAATCAGTGCCATGTGGATGAGGGACGGGGGGGTGGGGTGGGAAGGATGAGGCGTAACAGGCAGTGTGGGACCCCAGAGAAGGATCCGGGGAGAGGAGACAGAGAAGGCAGCCAGATCCTTCTCCCCAAATGGGGGAGATGTTGAGTGTAGAGGCTGGAAAAGTCCATGGGGGCCAGGCTACCAGGGGTCTGCAGTCCTTGGAGATGTTTGCTTCAGCATTTCATACACACACACACACACACACACACACACACACACCCCTTCCACACTTGAGACACAAGCACACTTCCTTGGGTTTTGTCTGAGAATCTCTTAGCCTCTGACAGCAAAGAAAAGAGTGTGACCAGGTGTCCAGAGTCCTCCCTCTGCCCAAGGGTCCTCCCTCCACCCCCTGACTGTCTCTTTGCCTCCCCTGTCTTGTCCAAGTTCAACAGAGCCTGATCACCTGGGGCTGTGTGTCCTGTCCCTGCCACTCTCTGCTGCTGGGGCCTCTTTCTGCTGGTAAAGCCCAGGCCATGGTGTGTGATGACCCCCAAGGCCAGATGTGCTCATTCTACACAGTCCAGAGCTCCAACCAGCCAACACGTGGTCATAGAAGCCATGACACCAAGTGACACAAAGACCTCGTGGAATGGCCTGGTTGGAGTCCTGAGGTCCCAGCACTGAGTGCCTGCCCTCTGGCCCCCTCTCCCCAGGGCAGCGGGCAGGCTTGGTAGAGAGGACATGAACCACTGCAGACAGAGGACCAGGTCCCTGGCTGCGATGAAACCCAGTGCTATGGACAGAACTGCATCCCCCCAAATTGATACACTAAAGCCCTACCCGCCACGTGACTACATTTGGAGACGGGGCCTAGACGGAGGCACTTAAGTTGAAGCGAGTTCACGAGGCTGGGGTCCTAATCCCATAGGGCCGGGGCCTTAATGAGAAGAGGAACAGGTGCAGGAAAGCTCATTCTCTGCCATGTGGGGACCCGGGGAGAAGGTGGACATGTGGGAGCAGGACGTGGTCTCTCAGGAGCGGCTGGAGCTCTGATCTTGGACCTCAGGGTCCCCACAACTGGGAGGGGAGGAATGTCTGCCGTGTGAGCCCTCTGGTCTGCGCCATCTTGTTACGGTGGCCCGAGGTGACCAAGATACCTGGACACCCCCTGGTCCGACAGTGTCCACACCCGTGTGGCTGTTGGAACCCGCTGGGGAAACTGTTAAGCACACGGGCTCCGTGCCTGGCAGACACCCTGAGGGCAGAGAGGCCCTAGCCTCTGCCCCGCCACTGTCACGGCTCCAGGCAAAGGCCATCACAGAGCCGCCCGTGAGCTCTTCTGCCAAGGGCCCGGGAAAGCGGGTGCGGGCAGCGTGTGCCCCGCAGGTTAAAGACGTGGCTTCCTTTTTTCTACTGATGCGACCTGGACTGGGTCTCCGATGCCCTCAGTGCCTTGAACCTTGACCTGTGCACCTCCCAGGGCCCGCCCTAGCCACATCAGGTTCCCTCTCCTGCCCCACACGCTCAACCACTGCCCACCCACACCTGCCCTGCTAAGCAGGGCCCTGTAGGGCTGCAGGCTGCAGCTGAGTGGCATGTGTCCTTTCTGGGCCTTTCCACCCCCCTCTGCGCTCTGCATAGTCCAGGCGCTTCTCCTGCAGGACCCTGGGGCCTCCATCAGCCCGGATCACTGGGGAGTAGACGCAGCGGGCAATCCCCGACCCCAGGGGCAGCGTGTATCGAATTCTACCTTATGGGGAAGGCAAGCAAGCCTCAGAGAAGTTACGAGATGTGGTTCCGGGGGCAGAAAGGCCATCGCAGGCTGTGCTAGTCTCCCGGGCGCTGCTCTACCTCTCCTGACACTTGCAGGTACTGCCTCCCAGGCCCGGGCCACCCCGCACCACCCCCTCCCAGGCGTGGGAGGGCTGCGCCCCAGACCAGGCCACCACTCACTCACCCCTGCCGAAGCGCTCCGCCTCTCCCCAGAAGGCCTTGTGCTGCTGTGCGAGCAGCTCCTCCTTCTGTCGCCCGGACAGCCTCCCCTCGACGGTCAGCAGCTCCAGGCTGCGGGACAGGGCAGCCAGTCGGCATCTGGTCTCCTCCTGGATTTGCAGCTTCAGGGACTCGATCGTCTTTGCCATGTGCACCCGCCCCATCGTTCTCTCCAGGGCGTCCTGGGAAGGGAAATACCCTGGGTCAGCGCCCTGTGGCACAGGTCTGCTGATGGCCACGGGCCGCGTCCACCCTGGTGCCCATACCTCCCGGGGAGCGGAGGCCGGACCACTGGGCTGTCCTTCTGAGCCTCCCGTGTCTGCCCCTTGGATGCGGACAAAATCACCCCTTATGGGGGTGTGGAGAGGCCGACACAGGGTGGGATACAGAAAGCACTTAGTACACAGAGAGCCCTCCTCCAAGGCTGCTCTTCCGGGAAGGGATTCAATCCGTGCCCATGGCCCAAGAGGAACATCCACCTTTCTTACGCGCCCCC